>NC_053390.1:172338980-172660230 GCF_905171765.1 Bufo bufo | reverse complement strand
GAATGGAAGATTGTCACTTATAGTTTTAAGATGAGGGAAAATGGGTGGACTTTGGTTCTGAGGATGTTTGGTACTGACCGCACTTGACACCTTGGTGCCGTAATTGGTGTGTGGTGATGATCATTGAATTGATATAACCACATAAACCACACCCTCTCCTACTACCCATTATTTTATAGAGACATTGTTTCTTTTATGGGAATTCTTGACTCTACCTCTTCCTATATATACGGCTTGATATCCCCCCTTTTTTCTAGTAGTTTCACTATGTGGCATATATATACTAGACAATCTTATCATGCCCCATATGCGATTCTTAAATCCCCTTTTATGCCTGTCTTCAGCGGTGCCCTTTTGCCCTGGGTGGCTGTGGTTCACCGGATTTTCGGACGCCCTTTTGGTTACCGGGTTACGGCTCACGTGATGGTGTCATGTGATCCTGTGATGTGGTGACGAGGGTGCCTCTTTCTGGCGCGTCACGTTCACCTATGGTGGAGGCCAGATGCCTGTTCACGCCTTGCGACTGACGTCACTGATCACGTGTGGTCATGTGACGGGTCGCGTGACTCAGTGTGTACTGGTATCCTGGTTACCGGACATGCGCAATAACAGAACTGGGGACGCTGAGGTTGGCGCCATCCGATTACACTGCTGTGTAAGGCTACTTTCACACTAGCGTTCGGGGCTCCGCTTGTGAGCTCCGTTTGAAGGGGCTCACAAGCGGCCCCGAACGCATCCGTACTGCCCTAATGAATTCTGAGTGGATGCGGATCCGCTCAGAATGCATCAGTCTGGCAGCGTTCAGCCTCCGCTCCGCTCAGCAAGCGGACACCTGCTTGCAGCGTTCGGGTGTCCGCCTGGCCGTGCGGAGGCAAACGGATCCGTCCAGACTTACAATGTAAGTCAATGGGGACGGATCCGTTTAAAGATGACACAATATGGCTCAATTTTCAAACGGATCCGTCCCTATTGACTTTCAATGTAAAGTCTGGACGGATCCGTCTGAAGCTACTTTCACACTTAGAATTTTTTCTAAGCTATAATGCAGACAGATCCGTTCTGAACGGATCCAAACGTCTGCATTATAGGAGCGGATCGGTCTGTGCAGACAGCAGACGGATCCGCTCTGAACGTAAGTGTGAAAGTAGCCTAAGTAGTTTCTTGTATAGCCTATGCGGCCGAGTGGCCATTCATTAATTACACACAGGTGATCACTTTGATTGATTTATGCACTATGTCAATATACAATGAAATATGTGACTTTTAAATATTAATAATCATGGCTTCACGAGTTATATAATAATTTTTTGTATCACTAATCTGATTATGCATTTTATATTATCCTTTTTTACACTTGACTGTATAATTATCACTAATTGACTCAAGGGATTGTGGGTATAAATGTGGATGTTTTGGCACCAGTTTGTATGCTTGATAAAGACTGCAATGATCAGTTGAAACATTGCAGAGGGAAATAAAGCGGGTCTTTTCACTTTTTACATTGGAGTGCTGCCTCTTTTTTGGAGAACTACTACCATTGATGACTACTTTGCCCGTGGTCGGAGGCATTTTCACCAGGATTCACTATATAGTGCTGCTGTTTTTCTTTGTCGGATATAGTGGGACTTATACAGCTTTGCACTGCCATCTTTACCACCTTGTTACCTGAACCATGGACCCCCCCCCCCCCCCCCCCCCCCCCCCCCCCCCCCCCCGATGTGTTCACATATACCAGAGCCGATGAGGAGAGAATCTTACAGGGTTTGGTGAGTGATCCAATTTTTTTATCAACTCCCACCACTGTTGATCTGAAGAAACAATAGGAAGCTGATGCCCAAAAAATTGCATCTATGGATCTACACCTTATGACACTGAGACAGTACTATAAGGAACTTAGAATCCCACAATTGAAACCCAATCTATTTCCAAGTGTCTCACCGTTCGCACACAAGTTTGTGCAAATATCAAACAAATATGCTTTTGATGTCATTTTACTTTTTACAACAGGAATTGGTGGAAGTTAAAGAGAGACATCTAAAAACGAAAACAGCACTCATGTCATTACTTAACACAGATGAATGGAATCAATATGACACTAATTGCATTGCGTTTCTCAACAAGTTTGTGAAGGAACAAGAAGCCACAAAAATAAGAAAATGGCTCCGGGACTCTGATGATTATTGTAAAGGGAAAGTATATACCTGGCAAGATGAAACACAGAGGAGACAGATACCTTTCCATCGACCAACTATGAAAAAACAACAATATCAACCACAATATCAACAACAACAATCAGATGACACTGCTACCACGTCTAGAACTGATATTTCCTCATCACTATCGCCTTTTTTGTGACAGGGCCCTGTACCAAAAGAACCAGACGGGGAGGTAGAAGGCAGCACAAATGGAGGAAATTCCAAAAATCAGAGACCTCTTAAACAAATGGCACTTCGCAAGAAGGGCAATCAGTAGGGGTGGATGAGTTTTCTGTACAAAAGCCTACTGTGGAAAATATGTCCTCTGTTTCTTTGTCTGATGTACAAATGTGTTTATTGTCTAAAGGGTTGTCCTTTTGTCCATCTTCAAAGATTGACTGGTTTCAGTTGGAGGTGGATATGCAGCGGTTCTTTAGGAACATTAAACTACAGATCTGGTTTGCTGGACAGCCACCTCCTACTGACCACTCGTCCATTGCAGGAAAGTCTGAACTCACTCTTGAACAATTCAATTTGATGTCCAGGAGTGATTTCATACCACAAATTAATTCTCACACCTTGGACACATTTACGAGAGCTGTGGCACTTGATGTTGACAGACTTAAATCCAGGGTCTTGGACACACCATTGCAACACCCCAATATGACCTCTGCTGATATTGGGGCTTTGGAGGAGTTGTGCCATGACAACAGCCTCACCATTAAGCCGGCCGACAAGGGCGAGGCGGTTGTTGTCATGGACACATCATGGTATATGGGTGAAATAATGAGACAGCTTAGGCCTCTTTCACACTTGCGTTGTTGGGATCCGGCATGCACTTCCGTTGCCGGAGGTGCCTGCCGGATCCGGAAAAACGCAAGTGTACTGAAAGCATTTGAAGACGGAACCGTCTTCCAAATGCGTTCAGTGTTACTATGGCACCCAGGACGCTATTAAGGTCCTGGTTGCCATAGTAGTAGTGGGGAGCGGGGGAGCGGTATACTTACAGTCCGTGCGGCTCCCGGGGCGCTCCAGAATGACGTCAGAGCGCCCCATGCGCATGGATGACGTGATCCATGCGATCACGTGATCCATGCGCTTGGGGCGCCCTGACGTCACTCTGGAGCGCCCGGGGAGCCGCACGGACGGTAAGTACACTGCTCCCCCGCTCCCCACTACACTTACCATGGCTGTCAGGACTTTAGCGTCCCGGCAGCCATGGTAACCACTCTGAAAAAGCTAAATGTCGGCTCCGGCAATGCGCCGAAACGACGTTTAGCTTATGGCCGGATCCGGATCAATGCCTTCCAATGGGCATTAATTCCGGATCCGGCCTTGCGGCAAGTGTTCCGGATTTTTGGCCGGAGCAAAAAGCGCAGCATGCTGCGGTATTTTCTCCGGCCAACAAACGTTCCGTACCGGAACTGAAGACATCCTGATGCATCCTGAACGGATTACTCTCCATTCAGAATGCATTAGGATAATCCTGATCAGGATTCTTCCGGCATAGAGCCCCGACGACGGAACTCTATGCCGGAAGACAAGAACGCAGGTGTGAAAGAGCCCTTAGCGATCAAAATGCATATAGGGAATTGTCTGGTGATCCCAAATTTGAATATATCAAAAAAATCAAAAGTGTACTGATCAGGGCATTATTGATGAAGGATTACATTCCTTTTTATTGATAGAATGTCCACGCACACCAATTATTTATGTGTCACCTAAAATACACAAGTCTTCGACAAACCCTCCTGGGCGACCCATTGTGTATTGATTCTGTTTGCTCACATATTTCCATTTTCCTTGACCGCATACTTCGCACGTATGCTATTAATACCTAATCATACATCAGAGATACAGAGGATTTTCTGTTAAAAATCTCCACTGTCAAATTGCCTGACAAATGTCTGGTGGCATCGTTTGATGTCACCAGCCTTTATACCTCAATAGATCATACACGGGGAGTAAATGCGGTCATGAGATGTTTGGAGTATAGTGATTTCTCGACAGAATGTTGTGACTTTATTATTGAACTATTGAACCTGGTCCTGAGACATAATTATTTTATGTTTGGGGATCAGTTTTTTTTGCAGTTACGTGGGACCGCTATGGGGTCAAATGTGGCGCCCACGTACGCAAATGTTTTCATGGCGACTATTGAGGAGGATCTTGTCTATGTGTCCCACCACTTCAGCAAAGTGCTGGGGTGGGGGCGATACATAGACGACGTCTTCCTCATTTGGCAAGGAGATTTGGAGTCTTTAGAGCAATTTCACAGTTTCCTGAACCAATTGGACAGTGAAATTGCCTTTACACTCACACATTCTGACAAACAGGTACAGTTCCTGGACATGATGGTGTCTATTGTTGGTGATAAATTGTCTACAGACATTTTCACCAAGCCAACTGACTGTAACACATTGTTGCGCTATGAAAGCTGTCATCCTAGACCCACTATTGAGTCCCTACCCTGTAGCCAACTACTACGTGTGAAGAGTATTGTACAGGACCCTGAACGCTTACCTGCATGATATGAACAAATTATTAAGTTCAGACAGAGAGGATACCCACTAGGGAATATTAACAAACATCTGAGAAAGATACAAAATCCCCAGGGAATGGAGGCTAGAGAGAGGAAACATAAACCTAGACAGATTCCATTTGATGCCTTTGGGATCTTTCACCTTGTGGGCTTGTTTCTCTCATTTGGTACTCTGGTATTGTGATCACCTATGGTGTCAATCTATTTATTATATTTTCTTTTTCTATTTCAGATTTTATATAATAATCTTTTGTATCACTGATCTGATTATGCATTTTATATTATCCTTTTTTACACTTGACCGTATAATTATCACTAATTGACTCACAAGGGATTGTGGGTATAAATGTGGATGCTTTGGCACCAGTTTGTATGCTTGATAAAGACTGCAATGAGCTATATATTCACTATATAGTGCTGCTGTTTTTCTTTGTTGGATATATATATATATATATATATATATATATATATATATAGTGGTGATGTTAACGCTAAAGTTTATAAGGATCCCGGAAGAGGATTATATCTCATCCAGGTTCCTCAACTGGGTGAGATAAGTAAAGTTCCAGAGTGGTGCTGGCTTCAGCAAGGCATAGTTTCTGGAGCTATTTTGTTTAGTATTTAAGGGCTGGATTTAACTTGGATTGGGAGCTAGGTTGGTAGAGGGAGCAGCCAATCCACCCCTCCTATTCCAGGGCAGGTTTTCTCTAGCATGAGGGATCCTGAGGTGTAATCAACTGGGATCATTACTGGGGAGTAAAAGCCCATCCCAGATTGTCATTCAGGGGCGTGGTTGCAAACAGAGGCTGGGTGAGGCTCTGGTTGTGTGCTTCCAGCCGGGCTAGGCTGAGAAACCACGAGGCTGGGACATAGCCTGGACTGACCGTGTTACAACCTGGGGGGCTGGTATACGCTTGGCTGAGAAAGCCTGACATGACACTGTGTCTAAACAGCACTCTATGGGTGAGTCAGGGATTCTAACATATGTTTAGTTAGAGCCCAGCCGCCAGTTGTTTGTTTTGTATTATGTTTGTTTTGCTGAGGTGCCAAATAAAAGATGTTTGGACCTTAAACTTGGTGTCTGGCGAAGATACTGGTGTGAATGACAGACGGAGAAGAGCTAATCCCCCACTATATATATATATATATATATATATATATACACACTCACCTAAAGAATTGTTAGGAACACCTGTTCTATTTCTCATTAATGCAATTATCTAGTCAACCAATCACATGGCAGTTGCTTCAATGCATTTAGGGGGGTGGTCCTGGTCAAGACAATCTCCTGAACTCCAAACTGAATGTCAGAATGGGAAAGAAAGGTGATTTAAGCAATTTGGAGCGTGGCATGGTTGTTGGTGCCAGACGGGCCGGTCTGAGTATTTCACAATCTGCTCAGTTACTGGGATTTTCACGCAAAACCATTTCTAGGGTTTACAAAGAATGGTGTGAAAAGGGAAAAAACATCCAGTATGTGGCAGTCCTGTGGGCAAAAATGCCTTGTGGATTCTAGAGGTCAGAGGAGAATGGGCCGACTGATTCAAGCTGATAGAAGAGCAACGTTGACTAAAATAACCACTCGTTACAACCGAGGTATGCAGCAAAGCATTTGTGAAGCCACAACACGCACAACCTTGAGGCGGATGGGCTACAACAGCAGAAGACCCCACCGGGTACCACTCATCTCCACTACAAATAGGAAAAATAGGCTACAATTTGCACGAGCTCACCAAAATTGGACTGTTGAAGACTGGAAAAATGTTGCCTGGTCTGATGAGTCTCGATTTCTGTTGAGACATTCAAATGGTAGAGTCCGAATTTGGCGTAAACAGAATGAGAACATGTATCCATCCTCTGATGGCTACTTCCAGCAGGATAATGCACCATGTCACAAAGCTCAAATCATTTCGAATTGGTTTCTTGAACATGACAATGAGTTCACTGTACTAAAATGGCCCCCACAGTCACCAGATCTCAACCCAATAGAGCATCTTTGGGATGTGGTGGAACGGGAGCTTCGTGCCCTGGATGTACATCCCTAAAATCTCCATCAACTGCAAGATGCTATCCTATCAATATGGGCCAACATTTCTAAAGAATGCACCTTGTTGAATCAATGCCACGTAGAATTAAGGCAGTTCTGAAGGCAAAAGGGGGTCCAACACCGTATTAGTATGGTGTTCCTAATAATTCTTTAGGTGAGTGTGTATATATATATATATATATATATATACATATATATATGAGAAAGGTCCTGTGAAAGGACCGAAACGTTGCAGAGACATGGATGGAAAAACTTCACTTGTAAAGGAATTGCATTAATGCAGCTTAAAATTAGAATTTTGTGAAAAGTTTCAATATTCTAGACTCAAAGTGTCACACTTTAGTCAGCTAATTAATCCATACCCCCTGAGCAAAGGGTACCTCAAAATTGAGACTTTGGGGTTTCATAAGCTGTAAGTCATAATCATCCAAATTATAACAAATAAAGGCTTTAAATATCTCGCTTTGCATGTAATGATTCTATCTCATAGTTTCACCTTTTAAGTTGCATTACTGAAATAAAATGAGCTTTGCACGATATTCAAATTTTTCGAGTTTCACCTGTGTGTGTATATATATATTTGTGGTCGAGGCTACGGAAAAATAGGATATGTTAGCTGAGGGGGGAAGAAGCTTAGTAAGGAAACTAACTGATGGCTGGTGGTGTGCCTCTAGCCATGAGCGCGGGTAGGCCTATAAGGGGGCATACCCTAGGCGAAAAGTAATAAATAAGGGAGAGAGGGAGGGACACCGGAAGCGCACGTAGGGTGTGAAACACCCCGTGCGAGTTATAAGCGCACCTATGCCCCTCCAACAAATGCGGGCTTATTAACTCAGCCCTCTAATTTGTGGTCGAGGCTACGGAAAAATAGGAAATGTTATCTGAGGGGGGAAGAAGCTTAGTAAGGAAACTAACTGATGGCTGATGATGTGCCCTTAGCCATGAGCGCGGGTAGGCCTATAAGGGGGCAAAAAAACAAGCGTAGGAAAAAAAAATAATATATATATATTTTTTTTTATTGTAAATTCAAAGAGCATGCAAGCTCAAAGGGCCAGATGACAAAAAATATCTCAGCATGAGGATTAGAAATGTACCGGGGAAAAACAGGAGGACTTCCAACGACCCATTTTCTTAATGACATGACCGGGCACCCCGTGCTTCAAAGCCGCGGAGGCAGCTCCGATTCTAAAGGAATGCCCGGATATGGCGGCAGGATCGAAGCCTAGGCCAGAGGCTAAGGACCGTTTGTGGGAAATGAACTGGGAAGAGGTTAAAGGACTGTTCTTGAAAGGAAGCAGGGGACTGTCGGCCGGAGTGTCGCCCAATACCGTAAGAAGTTTTCTGAGGACTTGGACTGGGCACCAAGCGTTGAGAGTTTCGAAATACTTAATGATCACTGGAGGACCTGTTTGGGAGGTTTTTGAAGACTGGAGACGGCAGATAAAGTGGTTGTGCTGCCATTCTAGCTGGCCCTTTGACGGTTCCCTGTTTCTAGAGGAGGTGCTGGTAAACTCTCCTGTTCTCAGGAAGCCGTAAAAACTTAAATATACGGCGGCTTTGATGATGATGCTAGGGTATGGCCCAAAGGATTCCCGTCTAGTGAGGTGGACAGTTTCCTTAAAAGGTCACCTGATACCGGCTGCCTGACGGGGCGGTCTCCTTACTAGATTTCTGAATACCCTGAGGGTAGCTTTAAATGCGTGGGAAGAGAATATTGATGAGCTACCCGGTGACCAAAAGTCTGTATAGCTCGGCCTTCCTGGCGGAGGCTGGGTGGCGAATGCCTCGGCGATTCAGCTCAGCAATTAGCTTTGGCACGGTTCAATTGCGCAGTGACGTGCAACTAGGATGCTCGGAGACTGAGGCTGATCTGGGAGGCCGCTTTATCCTGAAATTTGAGCTACGTGGCCTGTGACTTAACAGGCGAGAAATTAATAAACGTAAACCTACCGACATGGCAGGTTGTCCCTATGCGAATTGACTATGAGACCTGGCTGGAGAGGCAGGCGGGAACAGAGGCCTGATCTGGGAGGCCGCTTTATCCTGAAATTTTAGCTACGTGGCCTGCGACGTAACAGGCGAGAAATTAATAAACGTAAACCTACCGACGTGGCAGGTTGTCCCTATGCGAATTGACTATGAGACCTGGCTGGAGAGGCAGGTGGGAACAGAGGCCTGATCTGGGAGGCCGCTTTATCCTGAAATTTGATCTACGTGGCCTGTGACGTAACTGGCGAGAAATTAATAAAACGTAAACCTACCGACGCGGCAGGTTGTCCCTATGCGAATTGACTATGAGACCTGGCTGGAGAGGCCAGCGGCAACAGAGGCACGGCCTGGGTGGCTGGTTGATCTTAAAATTTTGAGCTACGTGGCCTGGGTCGTAACAGGCGAGAAATTAATAAATGTAAACCTACCAACGTGGCAGGTTGTCCCTATGCGAATTGACTATGAGGCCTGATTGTTGTGGCAGGCGGTGGATGAGGCCTGGCTTGGTTGGGCGGGATTATCCTGAAGATATGAACTACGAGGCCTGTGACGAACCAGGCGAGATATCAATAAACTTAAACCTGGCCGAAGTGGCAGGTTGGCCCTAGAACAAATTAGACTGTATGGCCTGAGTTGAGTAGCGAATAGATAGAGAACACGGGACCTGGCGGCGTGGCAGGCTGATGCTAGAGGGAGCAGAAGAGATTTGTTAGTGTGACCAGATACCACTAAAAAGCGTGAAGCTGTGCAGAGGCGACATGTGGAGCCGCAGAGGGAACCGTAGCTTGAACCTAAGTGAGGAGGTAAATAGAGGAGGTTCGCTGAACCTGGCGTGGAGGACAATGGGCCGCGAGGCTGGAAGCAATAGGTAACGTATGCAAGAGTAAGTAGGTAGGGCAGGCGAAGGCAGGACGTAACGTGTAGCGAGGAGTGGAAAGTGATCCGGCGGGCTCAAGCGGAGCGGAACCGCGGGACTCACCCTTCGCCAGACAGGTACATTTTTATGACGTTTAGTACTTTTTTTTTTTTTTTACATGGATACATAATACATACACACACAATATATATTGTTTAGTTCTTTTTTTTTATTTATTTTTATGTGTATACACATATATATATACACCTATATATATATATATATATATATATATATATATATATATTTATTTTTTGTTATTAATTATATTATTTTTTTTAGGTGGGAAAAAAGGAGTTGGGGGGAAACAACTGGGATGCAGCCTGGGTTCCCCTGAAATAGCTCTCCAGTACGGAACCCCCTGGAGAAGAGGGCTAAAGTCAGAGGGAAGCCGGGGATCACATGCTCACGCGACGAGCGGCCCGTTGCCTGGCAAACAGGATGCCGAGTGGAGAGCCCATCACGCGAACCACGCGACCCAGCAGCGGAGGAACAGGCAGAATGCATAGAGCAAGTTCCGCCATTACCGCTGCGCTCAGCCGTCAGTGGGAGCGGATGAGTCGGGACCCGCAGGTAGGGAGACAAAGGGGGATGGGGGCAGTGTTCAGTAATTACCCAGGGGATACGGCTGAAGCTGAGCGAACCCAGACGAGCCCTGCTTACCTTCACGCTGGGGAACCGCTCTTGCGATGAGAGGAAGGAGAAGGTGACGTGGCTGCTAGCGAGCACCGGAAGCGCACGTAGGGTGTGAAACACCCGTGCAAGTTATAAGCGCACCTGCGCCCCTCCCACAAATGCGGGCTGATTAACTCATATATATATACAGTCAGGTCCATAAATATTGGGCCTTCGACCTCAATTCTAACATTTTTGGCTCTATACACCACCACAATGGATTTGAAATGAAACGAACAAGATGTGCTTTACCTGCAGACTGTCAGCTTTAATTTGAGGGTATTTACATCCAAATTAGGTGAACGGTGTAGGAAATTACAAACAGTTTGCATCTGTGCCTCCCACTTGTTAAGAGACCAAAAGTAATGGAACAATTGGCTTCTCAGCTGTTCCATGGCCAAGTGTGTGTTATTCCCTCATTATCCCAATTACAATGAGCAGATAAAAGGTCCAAAGTTCATTTCAAGTGTGCTATTTGCATTTGGAATCTGTTGCTGTCAACTCTGAAGAGGAGATCCAAAGAGCGGGTCACAATCAGTAAAGCAAGCATCATAGGCTGAAAAAACACAATTTTTTTTTTATGAGAGATAGCAGAAACATTAGGCCTGGCCAAAACAACTGTTTGGAACATTCTTAAAAAGAAGGAACACCAAAAGACCCGGAAGACCACGAAAAAAACAATGTGGTGGATGACCGAAGTATTCTTTCCCTAGTGAAGAAAACACCTTCACAATAGTTGGCCAGATCAAGAACACTCTCCAGGAGGTAGGTGTATGTGTGTTCAAAGTCAACAATCAAGAGAAAAACTTCTCCAGAGTGAATACAGAGGGTTCACACAAGATGGAAACCATTCGTGAGCCTCAAAAACAGGAAGGCTAGATTTGAGTTTGCCAAATGACATCTAAAAAAGCCTTCACAGTTCTGGAAACAACATCCTATGGACGGATGAGACCAAGATCAATTGTACCAGAGTGATGGAAGAGAAGAGTATGGAGAAGGAAAGGAACTGCTCATGATCCTAAGCATACCACCTCATCAGTGAAGCATGTGGTGGTAGTGTCATGGCGTGGGCATGTATGGCTGCCAAGGAACTGGTTCTCTTGTATTTACTCGATGATGTGACTTCTGACAAAAGCAGCAGGATGAATTCTGAAGTGTTTCATACACTGCTCATATTCAGTCAAATGCCTTCAGAACTCATTGGACGGCGCTTCAAAGTGCAGATGGACAATGACCCAAAGCATACTGCAAAAGCAACCAAAGAGTTTTTTAAGGGAAAGAAGTGGAATGTTCTGCAATGGCAAGTCAATCCCCTGACCTGAATCCGCATTGAGAATGCCATTTCACTTGCTGAAGACAAAACTGAAGGGAAATGCCCCAAGAACAAGCAGGAACTGATGACAGTTGCAGTAGAGGCCTGACAGAGCATCACCAGGGATGAAACCCAGTGTCTGGTGATGTCTATGTATTCCAGACTTTAGCTTGTAATTGACTGCAAAGGATTTGCAACCAAGTATTAAAAAGTGAAAGTTTGATTTATGATTATTATTCTGTCCCATACTTTTGGTCCCTTTAATAGTGGGAGGCACATATTCAAACTGTTGAAATTCCTACACCGTTCACCTGATTTGGATGTAAATACCTACAAAATTAAAGCTGACAGTCTGCAGTTAAAGCACATCTTGTTTGTTCTTTTCAAATCCATTGTGGTGGTGTGTATAGAGTCAAAAATGTTAGAATTGTGTCCATGTCCCAATATTTATGGACCTGGCTGTATATATGTTTAAATAATACAGTTCCTTGAAAAAGTATTTATACCCTTTGAAGTTTTTTCAAATTTTTTCATGTTACACCCACAACTTAAAGGGACACTGAAAGGCCGTTAGAGCATATAAAGTGACATATATTCTTCTATTGGTCTTAATATGCTTAAAGGGTTTCTATCACTTCGTTTCACATAATTAGCTGTCAGACACTAGCGATCCGCTAGTGTCTGCTCTGCCAAACCATCCTAATATAATTGCTTTTGGGGCAGCGTTTTGCTAAAAAAAGAACTTTTATGAATATGCTAATGAGCCTCTAGGTGCTATGGGGGCGTCATTAGCACCTAGAGGCTCCGTCTACTTTCACAAACTGCCGCCGCCCAGCGCGTCCCTCCAGCCCGCCCATCTCCTCCTGAATGCGATCCTTCCTGTGAGCGCCTGTACTTCGGCGCATGCGCAGTGAATGTCTGACCGCCTTCCCAGCTCAGACATCTCCACTGCACCTGCGCGATGACGTCATAGTGCTCCGAGGAACAGGCGCAGTGGAGATGTCTGAGCAGGGAAGCGGTCAGACATTCACTGCGCATGCGCGGAATACAGGCGCTCACAGGGGGATCGCATTCAGGAGGAGATGGGCGGGCTGGAGGGACGCGCTGGGCGGCGGCAGTTTGTGAAGGTAGACGTAGCCTCTAGGTGCTAATGACGCCCCCATAGCACCTAGAGGCTCATTAGCATATTAATAAAAGTTCTTTTTTTAGCAAAACGGCTGCCCCAAAAGCAATTATATTAGGATGGTTTGGCAGAGCAGACACTAGCGGATCGCTAGTGTCTGACAGCTAATTATGTGAAACGAAGTGATAGAAACCCTTTAATTAAACTATACCCCTTATCACCCCTCGCTGCCTTTCCTTTACTTATAAAAAGTTTTTTTTTATCAATATGCAAATTGCCTTACTTTCTGCCCAAGGGGCCCAGCCGCGCCCCAACTGCCGTCTCCTAGTGCCGCCCAGCTCATAGTATTCACTGCACTGGGCGGCTTTTTTTTTCTCTCGATGCAGTAAAATACCACGCATGCCCAGTACTCTCTTCTACTGGAGCTGGAGGGTGCCGGGGACCTTATCCTGCGCAGGCACGGAGCGGACAAGATGAGGCTGATGCCAGGAAGATCGTACTGGGCATGCGCAGGATTTCACTGCGTTGGGAGAGAAAAAAGCCACCCCAGTGCAGTGAATACTAATGAGCGTTTAATAGAACAGGTTCTGTAGACATCTATGTGGAATCAGCTGACGACGGGGGGAAAAGGACTGCGCTTCTTCTTGATGCTAACATCGACCTGTAAGATTGAGTTCATACTTGAGTTGTTTGGTCAGTTTTGGCCCCGTGACTGCCCAAAATAAGTGAAGTGTGCAGTGATTCTAAGAACGATGCCTGTCATTTGCGTGTCTTACGGACTCACAGTATTATTTCACTACCAATGCAGACTCCCTCTGCACGTTACTGCAAGGTACAGTGTTCTACACCACTATATAAGGCTCTCTGCAGCGAGGAAATAGCAGTTGTTTATCATAATTCGGCGCAAATTTATTCAGATCGAATTTTTCCCCAAAAATCGGCCCAACGGCCAAATCGATTTTTTTTTTAATTGCTCCTCTCTAGTAAATTGTGCAGCAATCTGCAACTTTCCCCCGCTCATTCCAGGTCTAAAAAGTGGATGAGGCGTGGGCATAGAATCTGATAGGCCGGGAGGGTTTTAGGCATAGAAAATTGTCTAAATGTAAGCCAGCAAAGAAGCTTGCTTACATTTAGACCGATTCTGGATGCACCAAAGTTATGTAGAGGCCGGCACCCTCTACATAAATTTCGTCGATCAAATGCCAGTTATTAAGACCGGCGTTCTAAAACCTGGAGACACCAGAGCTAGAATTCTGGAGACACAGAGACCAGAACCTGAAAAACACAGGGTCTCAGAATGTAGAGACACATGAAAAAAGATGAAAAGAGGACAAGTGTGCATGTAGTACATTCACCATAGGGAGTCTTTTTTGTACAGTTTGATGCTCATTCAGGGGTTAAAGAAGTGACTGCTATGCTTGATATATTCCCCCCCTAGTTCCTCAGCAGAGGTTGCCTATTGCCATTAGAAATCACCAATGTTATGAGGAAGTGCACCACTGTATATATAAGCTGCAAGGAGGGCAAATATCCTGTATTCAGGATAATTACGGATTAAATGTATTTATTAACCAACAGTCTGTATTTTGGGAGATACCCCCTTTATCCTCAGATGAATGGGTTGCTGATGATGTTGATAATTGTTATTTTATTGTCTATTCATTTATTCATTTATCAATAAATTCTTTCATTTAGTTATCCAGGATACAGGACCTTTGTCCTCCTTGAATCTGAGAGCACCCTACAAGGTTGCACCCTCCATTTCTCCTATCACTGACGAGCAGGGGCCGGTACCTGGACACACAGTGCAGTTCATGACAAGCACTTGTGACCTAAATTATCACTAAGGATGATACAACGTGATTTCACTCCGCATTGTGATCTGATATTCTGCAATTAATGCGAAAATAGTGAAATAACAGTAAGGGAAATAATTTGATAAGGACCATCCAGGTCATTACAGCCGTCATTTTGTATGCTAAGGAGCACCTGTACGTTATTGTACCAGTCTTTGGCTGACAATTATATATTTCTTTCTGTCACAATATATTTTAAAATCATATCTGAGTCATTTTTCAGCATTCGAATATTGTCAGCGTGACACATGCGTACATATGACGCCTGTACGTATAATGTCATTAGAGAGTCTCTCTATCAACAGGAATGTAAAATATCTGCCCATCTCAAACTGAGTGACTCAGTAAAATGATAATAATAACAGTTGTTTGCATAGAAAGGCTTTGTAGGACCACATAAATTATTAAGAGCAGAAATATATTCAGGCCAGGGATCTTCAATGTCTTCTACTAGGATCTACTAAACAACCCTGGAACATTGCCTAGGAAATATACAGATCCCTGAAAATGACTTTATACTTCAGAGGGTTATACACCATGCAATAAACATATTGTTTTCGTAAATCAAGGCGTTTCATTGCTTATTTTCGGGAGGCAGAAAAGCTGAACTGAAGAATAAACCTCAGTACTTTAGTTTCCTCTGATGCTTTACAACCAGAGTGATCACTAAATGGATGAGAATATGTTGAGAGGAAGTTAAGCGAAGCTTTAACTAATAGAGATACTTTTGGCTCCTCCAGTTATTCACCCTGGTTGATCAACAGTTTGAAGGGGCCATGATGCACCTAATCCTCTTCAATATTTTCCTGTATGCTATCTAGATTGTAGCAGAGGTGAACTGCAAAATACTGCTTCTTCTCCCATTCAAATGCAATTACACTGCAGCTCCAATACAATATAGACAGCATGAGGATAACCCCCAAATAGGATTCAACACTCCCATGAGCGCCATTGGCCCCTTCAAACAGTCAGACCACTCCCATCTGATATTGATGACCTATCTTGAGAATAAACATTCAAATAGTAGGTGACGGCAGCATCTTTCTCCATAAATTCTTTATTAGTAATCAGTCCAGGAAAATGTACATAAAAGGCCAATAACAACAGCAACGTTTCGACTACACAGTAGTCTTTGTTAAGCATGGTATGTAATGCTCACTCCAGGTATTTATAGAACTAAAGGTGACACCCTCAATTCACATAACAAATCCACCAATGGGTAATTATTATTCATAGACCTAGCTTAAAAAGCTTCCAATAAGGCTTTCACCCACTAGTAATATCCTCAATATACACCTGTGCTTAATCGTGCCAATGAGAATATCCACCAATGGACACCTCACCTCATATATCCCGTCACAGCCTGGCGTCTTAGGTATTCTCAATGCGCATGTCTCACATATGATGTGCCCCGCTGTATCTCCGCCCCTATTAGATCACGTGATCGCCACCAAAAAAAAAAATTTACGAACACATATATGCTGTCCAGTTTCCCCTCAGGTTCTACTCGTCAGATGTCCACTGCAATATTCGCGCACTCACCAAAAGATATTAATCCCACACTCCTCCACAGAGTCTCTGGGTCATGTGCTTAAATCCCGATCAACATAATCGGGGTCACGTGCTTACGCCGGTCAATCAAGCCGGCATTCACGCAAAAGCATCTCATGTTGCCTAGACCAACCAATGCTACTAATGTTAAACATGTACTTGTTTAAACACTAACGGTGAAGCCGGCGGAAATAAAGGGGGTGCAGTGGTCATCATGGACACAAACTAAATACCATTAGAGAAGTGCAGAGGCAACTGGATGCGGAGAGGTTTATGAGAAATTGGGAGGTGACCCAAATTTGATATAATGCGAGAACTGGGGGTTATTATAGATGGAGAGTTAAATGAGGGAATTATAGATAGTGATTTGGAGGAATATTTGAAAATAGCACACCTAATCACTCCACTACTATATATACTCTCAAAGATTCACAAGAGTCTGATTGACCCCCCTGATAGACCCATAATTTTGGGTAGAGGATCAATATTTAACAACATAGCCATCTTCCTTGATCGTGTACTCATGAAATTGGTTTAAGGGCCGTTGATGTGGTGCTTGCCAGCGCAGGATTCTTTCCACATGGTGCCCAGTTTGTCCTTCAACTTCTTGAGGTAGTCCCGAGGACAAATAATTTTCTCTTCAGGGACACCTTTTACCAACAATTGCGCGGAACGGCTATGGGGTCGAACGTGGCCCCTACGTACTTGAATGTTTACATGGCTGAGGTTGAGGACGGACTAGTGTACCAGACAACATTCATGGAGAGGATCCTGTGCTGGTGGTGCTGCATTGATGATATTTTTTTTATTTGGATAGGCTCAATGGAAGATTGAAAATTTTTCATCGACTTCTCAATATGAGCAGGCCCAGGATTGCAGTTCACCAGGGACTGTGTCTCAGTGTGAGCTGCAGTTCTTGGATGTGAAGGTGTATGTAGAGAAGGGATGTGTTACGACAGATTTGTATCAAAAACCACTCTATCAGTGAATTTGAGTATCTCCCTTGTTGGCCTATTAAAAGAAAGCTAATCTTAGAGATCGATTAGTGAAACTGATATAGGTGGTGCACAGGTAGACAGACAAACCATATCTGGCTCCATGTAAAAAATGGCAATTTTCCTTGCTTGGGGTGTTGCAATTGTGGTTATATGATCAAAGGTGATGCTTTTATGCACCCCTGAACAAATTGGAAAAGTCCAGCTTCCCATAAAAGGTGAATTTATTTGCTTGCGGTAAAAAATCCAGACATTCAATACATGTACAGTCTACGCGTTTCGGACCTCACACTCCTCCTCATGAAGCACCCTTATACGGGATGAAAGTTAAGATCAGGGGATAATATACATGCAGAACGAGGATGTCATATACTGATTCAATGTCCATGTAGTTTGATCTATGTTGGTGAGACAGCCATGGAGATCAGGGACATGATTAATAAACATAAAAGTACTATTAGAAAGGAAAATGATGGACAAACCTGTAGCGATGAATTTTGTTGATTGTGGCCACTCGATAAATCAACTGAGATTCAGAGTAATTGACTCCGTGGGGAATACTGAGAAGAGACAGAGAAATGATTCTTAGAAAAAAGGAATTAAATGGATATATTACATTGATATCATTACAGCCCTTTGGCTTATACATTGAGTTCAATGTGAGTGGTATAGAATGGTTCTTCTACAGTATTGTTTTTAGGTCTTAAGTATGTTTGCTATCTTTAGCTTGGTTTTAACTTTTATTCATGTATTTTATTCACAGGGGTGGAGAGTAAACATCATTGGACACTGAACATTCATGATTGGCACAGCTGGCGATCCAAGGATTAAAAAATCATTATTATGATTGAAGGTCTTACAGATATATATAAAGGTGATATAAGTAAATTGAGAACAGTTCCATTTGACAGATGTTCTACAATTAACAAGTACATGTTTAACATTGGTGCATTGGTAGTCTAGGCAACATGATGCTTTTGGCGTTTGATTGACCGGTAGTAAGCATGTGACCCGATCATGTGATTGGGATTTAAGCACATGACCCAGAGACTATGGGGAGGAGGTGGGATAACCAGCTTTTGCGATTGCGCACAATATTGTAGTGGATGTCTGACGAGTCGGACCCTGAAGGGATACTGGACAGCGTACATGTGATCGTAGTTGCGATCACATGATTTGATAGGGTTTTGACTACAGTGGGGCACGTATATGTGAGACATGTCATTGAGAAGCCTGAGATGCCAGGCTGTGACGGGATACATGAGGTGAGGTGTCCATGGTGGATATTCTCATTGGCACGATTAAGCCAGGTGTATATTGAGGATAATCCACTAGTCGGGTGAATCCTTATTGGTAGCTTTTTAAGCTAGGTGTATGTGAATAATAATTACCCATTGTGATTAGTTATGTGAATTGTGGGTGTCACCTTTAGTTCTATAAATACCTGGAGTGAGCATTACATGCCATGCTTTACAAAGACTACTGTGTAGTCGAAACGTTGCTGTTATTGGTCTTTTTTGTACATTTTTCATGGACTGATTACTAATAAAGAATTTATGCAGAAAGATGCTGCCGTCACCTACTATTTGAATGTCTATCCGAGGGCGACCGTGGATCCGGTGCTAGAGACAGGCTGGTGCATATCTCCAGAATTGAGTCAGTAAGGTACAGAAGTGTTGCTCTACACAGAAAATTATATCTTGAGAATAAGTCATTAATATCATGAAGCCAGACAACCTCTTTAAAGAAGACCTGTGACTACTTCTGATATGTTTGTTTTAGTAAATAACAGAATTTCATATGAAATAAAATTCTTGGAGCATCTATTCTTATAACTCTACGTTGTGCCATTCTTTTATCATTAATTCTAGAAGTTTATAAATAAATTGACAATTGGATGTTACCAGTTGGGATGGTATCTCTGCACAGTCTGATACTGTCCAATCAGTGATGCTACGGCAGACAGAATGGTAACACCCAATTGGTAATTACTAATTTATTCATTAATTTATAGTAAAAATAATAGATTGACTATACAAAATAGAGCTTTAAGAAGAGACACTCCAGAATTGTGCAAGTAGTTACTAAAACAGACATGTCAGGAGAGGTGGAAAGTCCTTTTAAAGATGACCTGTATACCATTCACCACATGTCCATTTTAGTAAATACTTGTTTTTTTATCTTTCCCTAGAATTATGGGAAAATTTACTTAACATGTCTAAAATGTAGACAATAGTGTTGAGCGAATTGAAGTTAAGAAAGTGGACTACGATTCCCGAAAAATTCGAAGGCACGAATGGCATGAAGGCAAATTTCCTCACGATTCATGGTAGCGAATGAATTTTGGCAGAAAAAAAACCATACTCACCTCATCTATTTGATTGTGGAGAGGCTGTCGCGGCCATCTTGATTGAAGAAAATGTGCCACATTTTGCTTACACTGACATGTGATATCAACACATCATCATGATGGGCAGGTGCGGGGATTAATGATGTGGCCGTGCCAACCCAAAGTGAGGACGTGGTGACGTCATCAATTCAGTACGTGTGAGATTTGCTGCGTTTTATTCAATCAAGATGGGGTGAGATGTACTTTTTTTTATCCTTGAAAGACCTAAATGTGACTCTCAGATGCCGTGATCAGCATTGAATGCAGCATCTGAGAGGCTCAATGATGGGGGGGGGGGGGGGGGGGGGCGAAGTGATCACGGCTCCCCATCATTGTGCCCGCTACATACAATGGAATGTGATCCATGATTAAGTACTTCGTAACAAATCAAATTTTGTGCTGAAGTTTGGCAAAGCAGCTGAAAACTTCACTCATCACTAGTAGACAGCATAAACTTCCATAGGAAATCTAAAGATACTCCGGGTTCATCACAGCAGCTCATGTACATTATGTATTTGGTCAATGGTTAGACACCACTATTGGCATCATGTTTGGAGAACATTTTAAATCACCCCATGCCTCCTTTGTGAGCTTTATAAATGTGGCAACATGTGGCAAATTCTAGTTACAATCACATTACTAAATGTGGACCTTTGAGTTGTGTTGTTCCTTTGTTGGCGTGTGTACCTACCCAGTCTTATACAATCCAGTCAGTGCTACCAGTAACAGACTGTGCACAGAGGCAACGATTGAGATTGTCTACATCTTAACAGACAAGCATCAGGTGGCTCCAACTTCGAGGACTCAATCCCCCAATACTTCACCATAGGCAGAATAAACATTACAGGTGACCCGGAGGAAGTTAAAGGGCAAAACCCAGGATTGGGCATGGAGTTTGGCGTGCCACATGTCAATTCTATAATATGTGTTTTTATTGCTTGTTATATATGAGCATAATAAAGCACCTTTGAACATTTTAACATATGGCGGTGTTGCACCAGAGTTGTGTTTATCTTCAAGGTAAACCACTGAAAGGTATTATAGGACATATCTGAAGACATTCAGATTGCTTAGAGCTGTAGTACTGCAAGTCTAAGAATCTTCCCTGCTGCACAAGGATGTGAATTATGTCTATGGTGGAGAGTTGGAGGATTAAATCCTCAACTTGTATTTCAGTAGTATAAAATCTTAAACTGTGACTTTTTCTCATGTCTGCTCCTGCTGAATTGAGGTGGTAGGTTGTGATACTATAGATTTATTGACACTTGAGTAGTAGGAAACCCCTTTGACCAGGGTAATGTTAATACCCAGTGCAGTTTTCATACATTTCCAGGGTTAAAAGCAGAGTTAGCTTAAAAAAAAGCTCCAGAATTTTTATTTCATGGAGAATTCAAGTACCTACAAAAATAGATATTTTAATAGTGGTCACAGGTAGAGATACTGTATGCAAATACATTCATAAGTATCGATTCATCTCATCAAGAAGGCTTATGCACATGCAACAGGGTATCATCAGAGCTGAGGATGCTCCCCCTGTTGCTCATCTTCGCCAGAGCTGACACTACTCCAAATAGTTGCACAAGAGCAGAGGTTCTGCTTCCTCTACTGAAGCACTGACTGTGCATGTGCCACTACACTTCTGGGGCACAGGTCGCAAATCAATTCTCTCCTCTATGGTCATAGTTCTTCTTTTACTTGAACACATACTTAATTTATTTGTATTTGGAATCATGCAAGTAAAAATGCTCTATTACACCAACAGATTATCTGACCAATTTCTGGCCAATCAGACCAATAGCCGGTGTGTATAACAAAAGATCTGTGTGTGTAAATGGGCATCTGACCAATGATAGGTCATAAAATCTGTCAGATAATCTGTTGGTGCAATACAGTAAGTATTCTTAGAAGCTCTTTCTTGGCGTCTTTGGCTCTTACCGTATATTCTCATCTATTTAAGGGGATTTTTGGAAGTACAATATTGATGACCTATCTACAGGATAGTTCATCAGTATCTGATCGGTGGGCTTCCAACTCCTGGCACTGCCTGGATCAGCTGTTTTAAGAGGATGTAACATTCCGGTGAGTTTTCCATAATTTGCACCACATTCAGCAAATGTTGCACCATGTTTGGTTAATCTGGTGCATTTTAAGCCTGACACTTCTGTTTTGTCTTCACTTTCTATACCACTCCTTTGCTGGAATAAAATTGCAAAGTAGCAGTCCATAAATCTGCTTACATCAGCTTGAGAGGCTATGCACGTCCATTTTCCTATCCACTTTTCAAAACAGGAGTGAGTGGTCTAAAAGTGCAAAATATCAAAACAGTCCTTTTGTGCAACTTTTGAAGCGAGAATTCTGAATTGCAAGGCTTAATAGATATCCCCAGTGTGTGTGTGGGAAACCCAATATGAGTTACAATGGAGGCACAGACTAATGAGGGACTATCATTTTGTGCAGCAACATAAGTGCTTTAAGCAATTAAGTGCTATAGGAATTTAAGGGAATTTGTCAGCTCCAAACGCCCCCAATCTCGACAGTTATAGTGTAAGTGATGCAGAGTCCGGTTCTGTTATTGTTATCGTCATACTCACCTGCATTCTGACCCTGTGCTCCCACAGACCAGCAGTAAAATGCATTGAGAAGACTCCTGGGCTCAGGTACATAATGGAGAGAAATAAAAGAGGGTCCCACTCAATGCATTTTTCTTTTTACAGCTGGTCTGTGGGAGCACAATGTTGGAATGCATGTGATTATGAAGATCAACAACAACTCTCTAATATTATATAAGACAGCCCGTGTGGCAGACGATTGTCGGGAGGGAAGCTGGCAGGAGACAGCTGCTATTACATGCAGCGATCACCTCTTGCAGGATGGAGAGAGCGATTGCTAATGCCATCGCTCGACCCCATGCTGTATAGTGGTTTGCCAGTGACAGATCATTATTAGACCCCACTACAGCTGCCTGCAAACAAGTATTTTTAACATGACCAAAGATTTGGATTGCCCAATGCTTGTCATCGGCAATCGGCAGCAGTATTACACTGCAAACTGATCGCTAACAAGCGTTCATGTGACGCTCATTAGCGGTCATCTGCCTAAAAATTGGTGGGATGTATTACAGGCTTTACACTGACCACTGTTTACCTTAGGGGTTCTTCGGACTCAGGACCACTAGAGTGGTACACTAGTTTGGGGGAATGTTTGGTACTGTCAAATCCCCTTGAAATTGTAGACAGTTAGGGATCTATTACACTGGCTGATGCAAGTATATGCGGGAGAAACTATTGGTATTGCAGTCTTTCCTCCCCAATTTCAGTTGTATTGAATATCAGGTAGCACATCCCTGATTACACAGGGGTGATACACTGCTGATAATTGGGTATTCTTCATTCTGATGAAAGATGCAAATAATCCAATATAAGGGCCAATTGTCAGAAACAAGCGCTTCTATGAACACCTTTTCCCAGTAATTGACCCTAAAATTGCTCATTGTAAGAGGGCTTTACATTACACACTGTATTCACTTCAAGGTCTAGTAAGGTCCAGATAAAATTAGAAAAAGATTGGTTGAGTATAGATCTATAAATGATGGGGAGTGGCAGAAATTGATTTTGTCATTATAAATATTGTTTTGTGACCTTCTACAATTATGTGTAGTAGAATGTATTCATTTTATGAATATTCAGCACTTTCTGCATGGTGTTCTCATCTGTCTGGTGCCTTCTTGAATCCCGATCATTCTCCTGGGGCACATTTGCTCAGAGTATGGTATCACAGAGCCTCAACAGCACTGCTGTGTAGTAAGTGTGCACTACCGCCACTGTAGAGAATGCTCCAATGAGTCGTGAATGTGGCTGTTACTAAGCAAATAGCTCAAAAATACTATGCAAATACCTAAAATACTTACATTACCTATGACTATCACTATTTTCCCTTTCATGTGGGAACTTCCCTTTTTATTGTGGTTTTTGATGCTTTTCTATGTTTTTGTTTTGTAATTGTCTTAAACTGTGCAACTACATGCAAAATTTACATTTATCATATTGGCTGATTCTGAATGATAAAAATGTTTAAAAATTACCCCAAATTGTGGCGCATTTGTTGCCACATGGATGGTTGTTTATGTCATGCCCTTTGCCGTGAAATTGCGCCTCTTTTTTGTTCCTCTTGTGGTATGAGGCATATAAAAGTTAGAAAAGTGTCCAAAATGCTTCAGGAATACAGTGTAAAGCATGGTCACCAGTTTTTTTAGGTAAATTTTGGAACTAACATCTGAAAACTGAGTTGTTTAGGCAAAAAGCGAGAATTTTTTTTGAAAAACACTGCATAATGGCTCATGCACACAACCATATGTATTTCGCAGTCCGCAAAAAACAGATCTGCAAAAAATATGGATGACATTCGTGTGCATTCCGTATTTTGTGTAACGGACAGCTGGCCCTTAAAAGAACAGTCCTATCCTTGTCCGTGAGGCGGACAATAATAGGACATGTATTCTATTTTTTTGCGGAATGGGCATATGGACACACGGAAATGGAATGGACACGGAGTAACTCCCGTTTTGTTTTAGGACTCATTAAAATGAATGGTTCCCAAAAAACAAAAACGGTCCGCAAAAAAAAACTGACAACGGAAAGAAAATACGTTCGCTGTGCATGATCCCTAACACTGTGTGAAATTGGCCTTAACCCCTTCCCGCATTAATCACGTACATGTACATGAGCGAATGTGGCTCCTTGCTCCACGTATGATCCGCAGCACGGCCCGGCTGTTACGTGGGGTATAACAGAGGGAGGGGGCTCCCTCTGACTCCATCGAATCCCCCCGCGTTGCGCTGGCAGGGGGTCGATGGTTGCCATGGCAGCCCTGATGCCTTGCACAGGCATCGGAGCTGCCAGCCTACGGAAGCCCAGGAGATCCATCCTGAGCGCTGGGTCTCCTAGGCACTGTCAGCGTCTCACACAGTTCAAATTTAGTACAATACAGAATGTATTTTGTTGTGGTTCCCATGTTCTTCTATATTACTACGTGTCTCGCAAGAGCACATGGAGCGGCGCAAGTGCAGACTGGCCCTTCCAGATGGCAGCAGACTCCACAATGTCCCATGACTTAACGTGACTCATCCAAAGATTTTAAGGTTTTAATCAACTTGTGATTGTTATGCACTGTGTAAACTTTATATGTTGATTGGTAAACATGTATGTTTATTGATTTTTTCACTGTACGAATCACGTTATGCACTTTATATGACGATGTTCACAATCAATTCAGATATAATCATGATGCCAGATGAATTGTACTTTTTTATATTGCTATATTCTTGATGCACTTTATTACTTAAATCATGGATCTGTGATTATGAAATTGTTTGCCACTATTTATGTATGCCCCTATGCACATGTTATTCAGCTAAGACAAAGGCTCCAATGAGAGAACTGAAACGTTGCTGCTAGATGGGTGAATAAACCATCCACTTTTTTTCACTAATCTGGAGTGCTGGCTTTTTTCTTCTATATTGTCACGGATGATGTTGCAGATAGCTGGAACTTATGAATAAAAGTCCGACTGGCTTGATCCCAAACTAAGGAGCATATAGGTGAGCCCTGTAAAACCCTAAGAGCTCTCCCTGACTGCTATGCCCATGCAAGGGTTCCAAAGGTAGACGATAGTGAGGGGAAACGACCACCGGCTCCCTGCACTTAATATGGACGGAGTCAGGGTCACCTAGAATCAAGCCAGCAAGGAAACACAATACATGAAAAGACTTATCTGAGTAAACAGCAGCACTCCCGGTGAGGGGGCAACTCCTGGACACCATACTTGGAAAACACATCAGAAAATTCAGAGAGAAAAGATGGTACAGTCTTGGTTGAAACCTCTGAAAGAGACGCCGTGAGGCAATTCTCTCTGCAAAACTCACTCCAATCATTTATTTGCCTTGCTTGTCAATCAATGGTGGGGGTTATGTTTAAGTGAGCAGGGTAGCCCCAAAACTAGAGGAGTAGGTAATCCGCTTAGGACGAAACATGACATATCCTCACATGAGCGTCACCCACAGTCAAACGGATATTGTGAACTATGCCCTTTAACGATCTGTGAGAAAGTGCAGCGGAATCGATAGCAAAAACAGGTATATCCTTTTCCAAAGTGCATACCTGGAAACCATGCGTTATTGCAAATGATTATCAATGAGATTGACCAGCTGCTCCACTATCTACAAAAACCTCACAAACAATGTTCTTGCTGTCCAGCGACACCCTGGCAGGTAGGAGAATATGAGAACTACAAGAAACGGCAAACCTTCAATTAACGCATCAACCTTGCAATTAGTAGCAAATGGAAAGTTTTTAGAGGGTTTTTTTCTTTTCTTTTTTTTTTTATTACCCTCAGAACACTGCCATGAATTTCCGAGAGGGGCAAACATTAGCCAAATGATTTATACCCCCACAACAGAAAACAAACCCTCTCTGAGAGCTGAATCCTCTACTACAGAGGAATGGGGAATTAGGCGAAAATTTTGTTTTGCAAGCCTCTCTAAAGCGAAACAAAATTCTCACTACTCCCGGAGAACGTATCCGGCAGCGAGATCTTAGGCTCGGAACAAACTCCATGAATGCCAGCAGACTGGTCACCTGAAACTGAGACACAGTTTACGGATACCTGCTACCTAAAGCGAAAGACCTTGCATGCGGTCAATAAAGGCTGAAACCGGATCCATGCTTAAGACGGTTACGGCGGTTTATAATGTCACGAATGATGTTGCAGATAGCTGGAACTTATGAATAACGTCCGACTTGCTTGATCCCAAACAAAGGAGCATATAGGTGAGCCCTATAAAACCTAAGAGCTCTCCGTGACTGCTATGCCCATGCAAGGGTTCCAAAGGTAGACGATTGCATGTCCCACGTACCTAAGACTGTGTAACACCTGAAAACCCTATAATAGTGGAGGGAACACGACCACCGGCTCCCTGCACTTAATATGGACAGAGTCAGGGTCACCTAGGATCAAGCCAGCAAGGAACACAATACATGAAAGACTTATCTGAGTAAAACAGCAGCAGTCTCCAGCAGTGAACACTTCATCCAGAGAGTAGTATAAACCGCAAAGTGGAGACAGTATGGGAGGGAATATAAAGGGAGACGATTAGTTCTAATAGGTGACATCCTGGGAAAAGGAAAGAGATGACGAAGTGAAACCAAAACAAAGAACATCATGCAAGAGGTAGAGGAAGGGCGTCTGCCAGACCTTCTCACAGAACTTGGCGGTGACATATATGTAACTTGGGACCTTGGTCACAGGCCCCTATACAGGACTTGCACCCCGCGTTTAAAGTGTGCTCCTTTTTTCTTTTCGTCTCAACATATCGGACCCTAAAAAGCCAAGCACCTGAAACATGGATCAGAACACGGATGTGTCAACCCGACGTGTTTTCCTATACATTGGAAGACGAGGAGAGAATACTGCGTAACTGTCACGGATGAGGATGGGGAAAACCCTCAACCGTGCGATGCCACGAGATGTTAGTCGCTGCTCGCCAGGACAGTAGAAATAGGGAGCAGGCAGGCCACCTCCTAACTCACCCCTAATCTGACCCTGACTCCCTAGCTGCATGAGCCGACCTTGAAGGTAGGAGGGCTCATGCTCAGGAACCTCGGATCCCTACTCACCCTCCGCCGATCCCTGAACTAGGAGCTGGGTAGACCACCTTTTCGTCCCTGGATGCGGAGAAACCAGGAGTCTAAACTGGCTAAGCTGCAAGGGGATATAAACCATAAACAGACTACAGGGATTGCAGAATTATTAGGCAAATGAGTATTTTGACCACATCATCCTCTTTATGCATGTTGTCTTACTCCAAGCTGTATAGGCTCGAAAGCCTACTACCAATTAGCATATTAGGTGATGTGCATCTCTGTAATGAGAAGGGGTGTGGTCTAATGACATCAACACCCTATATTAGGTGTGCATAATTATTAGGCAACTTCCTTTCCTTTGGCAAAATGGGTCAAAAGAAGGACTTGACAGGCTCAGAAAAGTCAAAAATAGTGAGATATCTTGCAGAGGGATGCAGCACTCTTAAAATTGCAAAGCTTCTGAAGCGTGATCATCGAACAATCAAGCGTTTCATTCAATATAGTCAACAGGGTCGCAAGAAGCGTGTGGAAAAAACAAGGCGCAAAATAACTGCCCATGAACTGAGAAAAGTCAAGCGTGCAGCTGCCAAGATGCCACTTGCCACCAGTTTGGCCATATTTCAGAGCTGCAACATCACTGGAGTGCCCAAAAGCACAAGGTGTGCAATACTCAGAGACATGGCCAAGGTAAGAAAGGCTGAAAGACGGCCACCACTGAACAAGACACACAAGCTGAAACGTCAAGACTGGGCCAAGAAATATCTCAAGACTGATTTTTCTAAGGTTTTATGGACTGATGAAATGAAGTGAGTCTTGATTGGCCAGGATGGATGAGGCCCGTGGCTGGGATGGGAAAAGGGCAGAGAGCTCCAGTCCGACTCAGACGCCAGCAAGGTGGAGGTGGAGTACTGGTTTGGGCTTGGTATCATCAAAGATGAGCTTGTGGGGCCTTTTCGGGTTGAGGATGGAGTCAAGCTCCACACTCCCAGTCCTACTGCCAGTTTCTGGAAGACACCTTCTTCAAGCAGTGGTACAGGAAGAAGTCTGCATCCTGCAAGAAAAACATGATTTTCATGCAGGACAATGCTCCATCACACGCGTCCAAGTACTCCACAGCGTGGCTGGCAAGAAAGGGTATAAAAGAAGAAAATCTAATGACATGGCCTCCTTGTTCTCTACTGATCTGAACCCCATTGAGAACCTGTGGTCCATCATTCAAATGTGAGATTTACAAGGAGGGAAAACAGTACACCTCTCTGAACAGTGTCTGGGAGGCTGTGGTTGCTGCTGCACGCAATGTTGATGGTGAACAGATCAAAACACTGACAGAATCCATGGATGGCAGGCTTTTGAGTGTCCTTGCAAAGAAAGGTGGCTATATTGGTCACTGATTTGTTTTTGTTTTGTTTTTGAATGTCAGAAATGTATATTTGTGAATGTTGGTTTCACTGGTAAAAATAAATAATTGAAATGGGTATATATTTGTTTTTTGTTAAGTTGCCTAATAATTATGCACAGTAATAGTCACCTGCACACACAGATATCCCCCTAAAATAGCTAAAACTAAAAACAAACTAAAAACTACTTCCAAAAATATTCAACTTTGATATTAATGAGTTTTTTGGGTTCATTGAGAACATGGTTGTTGTTCAATAATAAAATTAATCCTCAAAAATACAACTTGCCTAATAATTCTGCACTCCCTGTATAGATATGGCAGGAGAGTGAAAGACTTCCACTTCTACCTGCCACAGACACACTGACTGGATCCCTGAACACAAGTGCTGAATTCCACACACAGACATAAAAGGACACAGCACACATAAACACACAGGAAGCCAGAACCATAGCTGCACTAATAGACACCACATAAACAGTAAACTTAACATCACACAACAACATTTGCTTATGACCACAAAGGGTGGCCCTCACTGAGCAGGTGGTATAAAAGTAGGAGGATGACTCCAGCAGACCATGGCTGAAGTACCCCTCTGACTACTCCTCTCAGCAGAGCCAATATAGCCCAAGTAGCCACACAGACACACCCAGTTTCAACACACAGAAGGGAGTTAACCCTTCCTAGACCAGGCAAGGTGAAAACAGCCACATACAGGGGAAGTGTACAAACCCTTATCACACTGCAGCTGTTACCGCAGGCAACGACATGCGTGGCAACCGTGTCCAGAGCAACCGCCAGAAGGCCGGGACACAGCCACCACATGTCACATACACCACACGTTGCCACGGACAGCCACAAGTGAAGGGAAACTACACAGTGTACACACCCAAACTTCTTGCACACCAAACATATAAAACGGCACACCTACAAAGACAGGTTGCCAGGTGCAACCGCATGCACCTTGCAGCAAGCTGCCAAGCACAAACATGTTGCCAGCGGCAACCACATGTGAGGCAACAATCCAGCCGCCCTCACCATGTGATTGACAAAAACCAAACCGCAGGCAACAGCATGCGGATCAGGAGTCACGACCATAACCATGGTCGTGACAGTAACTCGGTGAGAGATGTGACTTTTCTATCTACTTTTTTGCCACTGATATAAAGAGGAAGTTTGAAAATTATCAAAACGTTTAATCAGTCTGGATTTGCATCTGCTACCGAGCGAATACCATCTTGCACACAGGATACCAAGAGGGATATACGCTCTCACCTTAGACCGGACCTATTTGTGAATAATGCGAGAATTTTGTGCCAGATTTGTTCAAATCTCAAATAAATATGCATTCGACATTATTTTGTTGAACGTCAAGTTTTTACAGAAAGAAAACGCATCAGTACAGATGAATTTAGATGATATAACAGAGAAGTTAAAAAATGTGTTACCTACTGAGGACTTTGAAATCTACATATCCAATTGTATGTCCCATTTAGACAAATTTAGAGGTGATCTACAGAGCAAGAAAGGTCATAAATGGATGCGAGATATGGATGACTATTCTACAGGCTAAATGTACAACTGGCAAAGGGATCAGAGGAGAAATCGTAAGACAGGTGGAGAGAAATATGGATCTACCTCTCCATCCACTCCAAAGAAGTTACAGGGTCATCTGACCAGAGATAATGCTACAGGGCCCAAGATGGACTCCAACCCCACGATCTCATCTACACCTTTTTTAGGGGGAGATCCCGCAATGGCAGGACACGCCGAGGGGGCAAGCTACAACATAAACAGAGGAAAAGGGAAAAATATGCAGCCCCAGCGGGGCAGAACTTTGAGACGCAAGATACAGTGGTAAATATATCTTCTGTTGATCTTAATGCCGCACAGTTATCTACATTGAACAAAGGTCTGTCCTATTGTCCCGTGAGTACAACTAAGTGGTTTGATCTAGAAATGGATCTACAGAGATTTTTACGTGCAATCAAATTGAAAGTGTGGTTCGCGGACCAAAGGGACAGACCGCCATCTGAGGTCTCATTGTGACTCATTGTTTTGCCAAGCGGCTATCTTTCTAGACAAAATTTGGTGTCCTACATTAGGGACACCAATGATTTTTAAAATTGACAATTTATGTATTCCTAGGGGGTCGTTATTGGCTTCCTTTGATGTGGTAAGCTTATATACTTCCATAGAACATGAATTGGAAATACGGGTTATTCAAGATATTCTACAGAAGACACACTATAGTACTGACTGTCAACAATTTTTAATTGCTTTGTTGAGGTTTATCCTCACTCGCAATTATTTTTTGTTTCAAGATGATTTCTTTTTGCAATTGCGGGGGACCGCAATGGGGTCCAATGTGGCGCCGACCTACGCAAATTTTACATGACACATCTTGAGGAGTCTGTTGTCTATGTGAGCCACCACTTCAGCCATGTGCTGGGGTGGTGGCGGTACATCGACGACATTTTCCTGATTTGGGTCGGCGCCACAGAGGACCTCATGGCGTTTCACCATTTTTTGAATACCATTGACCCCAGTGTCAAATTTACTTTGACGCATTCTGAGGGAACCATACAGCTTTTGGACACTCAGGTCAGCATTTGCAATGATAGGCTAGTCACTGATTTGTATGTGAAACCCACAGACAGAAACACTTTATTACACTTCGAGAGTCACCACCCTAGACCCAGGATTAGGTCACTTCCATTTAGCCAATTGCTCAGAGTCAAGAAAATTGTGCAAGATCCCACTTCAGTAGACATTAGGCTGCAAGAAATGGGGTCCAAATTCTGGACACGTGGATACCCCAAAAAAACTGATCCAAGAACATCTAGGCAGAATTAAGCCCCTCACTAAAGAGGCCATTAAGGAGGGATTAGGTGATACCACACGCTCTAAAGCCCGCATTCCGTTTGTGTCAGAGTTTAGCACCAACAGTGATAACATTTCAGCTATTTTAAAAAAGCACTGGAGAATACTGACAAGTAATTTTGAGAATGTTGAAGAATTCAAATCTTTGCCTTTATGTTCATACCGGAGAAGTCGAAATCTGGGTGACAGACTGGTCAAGTCTGACATAGGCTCATCTAGGGAAACCTGTGAGACATACTTTGGATCCATCCGTAAGAGGTATTTCCCATGTTATAATTGTGTAAATTGTAATCTGATGTTACGGGGCGATTCATTTGTTCACCCGGTTTCTGGTCAAATGATCAAAATTAAACAATATCTAACATGTGACTCGTCCCATGTTATTTATTTGTTGACTTGCCCTTGTCATCTCCTATATATAGGTGAAACTACTTGGGACATAAAAAAAACCCGACTCAACCAACATAGGTATTCCATTAGGAAACAAAAAATGGATCTTCCCATATCAAAACATTTCACTGAGGCTAAACATTCTGAAAGGGATTTACGATTTATAATTTTGGAACAGATACCTCTTCTGAGACGAGGTGGTGACAGTACCAAATTATTGAAGAGAAGAGAACTTTTTTGGATTTATACTTTAGGGACTCTGAAGCCACAGGGTCTAAATGTAGAATTCAGGGTCATTTAGTCACCAGTTATGTATGTGCTCTTTACTTGTATCCTTTGTAGGGAAAACAACATGTGCTATATGTTTAACTGTGTTCCCCCTTTTTTTTGTAGGACAACAATTTTGACTTTATTGTCAGGAATTGTCACGTTTGGTGAAGACTGGAGGAACTATGCAGGCGATCCATTAATATATGTTACAAAATAATCAATTTTGGTTGGGATACCACTTTATTGGAATTCGTGAATAGTGACAATCCCTGTCTGTGACTCTGTGTCTCTCTAGCCACCAATGGGACTTGAGTGACACCGACTCCGGATGGGTTGGTTTGTCCATTAGTTATACACTATATTATACCTTGTAATGCTCCGATGCAGTCTATCCGTTACTCCCCCCGCTCAGGGAGGGAATCGGGATTACATCACTGTGATACCCTGATGCCCATCCCTAGTGCGGTGGGATTTTGACATGGAGCGGACATGCTGACAGGTCTGGACAGTGAGGTGTATACGGTCTGACACTCCGTGATGCCCCTCTAACACAGACATTCCGGTACGGAGACTGGTGGTTACCCGCCGATCTTCCTTTTGCGGATCAGCTTTTGTCTGCTGGAAACTGCGGAGCTTTGGACACGTTGAGTGTGTCTTTGCAATTCTGTATAGGGAACTTGCCGGCCTGTATGGGCACGAGCATGCGCCCTGCTAGAAAGTCAGATAGCGGCCATTTTTGTTGTGGTTCCCATGTTCTTCTATATTACTACGTGTATCGCGAGAGCACATGGAGCGGCGCATGCGCAGACTGCCCTTCCGGACGCCAGCAGACTCCACTATGTCTCTATGACTTAACATGACTCATCCAAAATTTTTTAAGGTTTTAATCAATTTGTGATTGTTATGCACTGTGTACTCTTTATACGTTGATTGGTAATCATGTATGTTTATTGATTTTTTCACTGTACGGGTCACGTTATGCACTTTATATGACGATGTTCACAATCATTTCAGATATAATCATGATGACAGATGAATTGTACTTTTTTATATTGCTATATTCTTGATGCACTTGCACTTTATTACTTAATCATGGATCTGTGATTATGAAAATGTTTGCACTATTTATGTATGCCACTATGCACATGTTATTCAGCTAGACAAAGGCTCCAATGAGAGAGCTGAAACGTTGCTGCTAGATGGGTGAATAAACCATCCACTTTTTTTTTCACTAATCTGGAGTGCTGCCTTTTTTCTTCTATCTATCTATCTATCTATCTATCTATATATATATATATATATATATATATATATATATATATATATATATATATATAACATAAAATTGGTTATGTTCAAGAACATTTTACACCACATCAGGAAAAAAAAACACTTTCAGATTTTTTTTTTAAACTTTCTTTGTTTTTTAAAATGAACAGAACCAGAAATGAATTAACATCGGCAATAGTTTAAAAGTCTGGGAAAAAGGAACTTTACCACCCCATGCTGATACCACAAGAGGCTGAGAGCTGCACATTTACAGGTCCATAAAAAACTAGACAGAATACTGCATTTATTTTGTCAAAGCAATTACGTTCTTGATGAAAAATGTAAAAAATAAAAGCAAAGGCTGGGAGCAGTTTTACCCAAAAATTAATGCCTAATTACACCGACTGTATTTAGGTATCTTGTTCGTTGAAAATTCTCAGCTTGACATATAAAAAATATCTGGAAAAAAAATGAAATAAAGTTTTAAGAAAGTTCATGCGCTAGGGATGCCCTGCTGCTTTAATGCTGAAACATGGGAATGATTTATATTTTTCTTTCTAATGCTGATGTAATTGCTGGGTAGAAGAAAGAAGTGTTAATTGCTTTCTTTTGTCAGAGCAGTGAAAATCGTACATGCTTTATGTAGTGCTGCTGAGAGATGGAATGCAGGAAGTTAGGTGGAGGATTACTTTATGCTGTGAACTTTAAGCAATTGTTTTCACAAGGTTTATTGTCCAATAACTTTTACGCGCTGGAGTTTGTTAAGTGGAAATATAGGTGGATATTGTATGAGATACAACTTAATAAAAGTTCTTAACCTTTCAGCACGGATCCTACAATATACAGGTTTTATAATGCAGCTTCAATAAACGTAGCCTCACGGCAATCCGTAATTAGCTTCTGTGGCAGTCCATCTATGCAGCAAGAGGTGTCAGGAATGTTGCATAAGGACATGCAATTCTCCAGCTTGAGCTCCTTTGAAGATGAACAGGGCGTCTGTGCTTTATGAATTTAGATCTTTGCAAGACGGATTAATTCAACTAATGTCGTCTCAGATCTGAGTCATATAATGGAAATTCAAGGGCAGGAAAGAAAAATAAAAGCTTCAGAAGACCTCTTTGAGAGGGAGTGCATCATTTCATCTTCTTTTGGCTCTAGCATAATTTGGTGCCCATCATCATTTCAGAAGCAGCCAAACTGCTGAGCAAATTCATCTATTGTCTTAGAGCTGAGCAGAATATTAAAAAAGGATCCTAACAGAAAGCAGAGCGACAGGAAGAAAAAAAATAATAAATAGCCGAGGTACAGGAATTTTAAGTGGTAACGTTATACGGTTCTTTAAAGCACGGTACGTTTTGAAAAAATGCAGATGTGTCAAACGGGTTAAAATTCCCTATGATGTGGAGCTACATGAAAAATGTCATCAGTAAATATAATGAGAAATGACTGGTTGAAAGAGAAAATAAAGGGCTTCCTGGTGACACTAACTGGGGAAAAGTGCATCACAAATAAAAGAGTAGCATTTCTAGTGAATAAACCTCATAAACTTGCTTGTAAGCAAAAATATTTTTTCTTAATGTATCGGAATGTGTGACATAATTTGCATTATTATATAAAACTAGAGAAGGGCAATCTTACAATAAAGTTAACTTAACACATGAATAATTTAAGTACTCTATAAAACTACTTCTCCTAGACAGATACAGTTTTGCCTCCTGGTAGTAATATCCATTCTCTTAGTGAGTATAGAATCGGGCGTCAGACAGTGTACCCGAAATATAGCAGCAGAGCCGAGCACATAGATTTGACAAGTGTAGGGTGGGGATCTTCAGGGAGTTCTTAAAGGTGTTGTCACTTTTTTAATGAAGCTGCTCTGCCCAACAACTGATCCCTGAGCATCCGGTTTCTCTAACGTCTCTGCCAGTCAGCTCTTATAACCGGAGTAAACATACTCATATCGCCTGCAGCATCTTACATGGTGCCAACTGAAACAAATGGACAACCATGCCGGTGGCCACTCATTGCAGTGCAGGTAGCCTTAAGGTGGATCTACATGGGCAGACGAAAAGCGGATACTCCTTGCCGACAGTAGGCTGCTTGTTAAGTGGAGGTGAAGCGTGGCATTTACATACAGCGATCTCCTTCACAGTGTGAAGATGAAGGATGACTATTACGATCGTTTGTCCGCATACAGCTGCATTGTTTCTGGGCAGCAGAATAATTTAGGTGCCTGCACTAACGATCATTTTACCCGATGAACGAGCGTTTCGCTTGTTCATCGGGTAATCTTCTGCCCATTTACACTGGAAAATTGTTGAGAATGAGCGTTCACCAGCAGCGTTTGTTCTCGACAATCTGCCCAATTTCTGCCTTTCTAAATCCTCCTTTAAAGTTGAGGTGGCATAGGTCCTGGTCCCATTAGAATTAGCCGGGGCCCAGTAGCGTATCTTATCACAATATTAAGTCTCAAAATAATTAGTCTTTCTCTCACTGCCCTATAGTACCATGAAGAATAAAGGGTTAAACCAAGTTAATATGATACCAGGTAAGGCTTCATTCACACGAGTGAAATAACATCTGCTATAAATGGCAAAAGGGCTGTTAAAAATGCTCCCCTTCAATTTTATGGGGGCTGTCCGTCAGTGGAAAAAATCGGACATCCTATTTCTCGGTGTCCGTTATTCACTGGCTGTCAGAAAAAGGCCCTGTGAATAATCCCATAGACGACCTGTTGTTCTTAAAATATGTGTCACTGTTGTGTGAATGTAGCCTAATTGTTTCATCTAGGAGATAAATGAAGATGAAAGGGATCTTTTTGTTTTTTTAACAAAAATATAAAATGCATCACTTTCTCCACAATCCTCGTAAGACCATGACATGCAGACAACCACGGGCTCATGTCATTGTAATGTACAGGTCAGGTTTCAAAATGAAATCACTGCAGGTAACAAGTTCCTGCAACATTTTTCCTGAATTGTCTGCTATGTAATGTAGCCTTGGGCTATAGACACACAGACAGATAAGACAAGCACTCATTAATCAGCATGCATCATTCATTGTAGTTATGTCAGCCAAACAATCATCTACAAGTACAACCAGTGAAAATATACTGCATCCATGTGGCTACTTACATTTTCTTTCTTGACACTATGCTTTCCACTTTTCCAGCCACCTGTATTGGTTGCTACTCTCCCAAGACTTTAACATGAGGTCCAATGTGAAACATTTCTTTGGGATTTTTGGGATAACTAGAGGCTTATCTATAGGCCTCATGCACAGGGCCGTTGTTTTGGTCCGCATCCAAGCCGCCATTTTAGCGGCTCGGATGCGGGCCCATTCACTTCAATCAGGCTGCAAAAGATGCGGACAGCACTCCGTGTGCTGTCCGCATTCGTTGCTCCGTTCCGTGGCTCCGCTAAAAAAAATATAACCTGTCCTATTCTTGTCCGCGCTTTGCGGACAAGAATAGGCATTTATATTAAAGGCTGTCCATGCTGTTCCGCAAATTGCGGAACACACACGGACGCCATCCGTGTTTTGTGGATCCGCGATTTGCGGACCGCAAAACACACCACGGTCATGTGCATGAGGCCATAGATGGTGTAGAGGTAGAAGTTGCAGTCAGGCCCTGGCCCTGGACCTCTCTACCACATAAGAAGGCACCAGAATTATAAATAGCAAATGGAAGGTGAAAATCGCAGCATGGTCTATATTGTGCATTTTTCACGCAAAGCAGGCCCCATAGAAGTGAATGCAAGCAAGTGCGGATGCGGTGCGATTTTCACGCATGGTTGCTAGGAGATGATCGGGATGGGGACCCGATCATTATTATTTTCCCTTATAACATGGTTATAAGGGAAAATAATAGCATTCTTAACCCCTTCCCGACTGCAATCCGTTTATATACTTGCTATTTGCACATGCCCCCTGCAGCTAGCACATGTACTGTATAAACGTTAAGCCAGCTCTTTAATCCAAGCGCTGCAAAACGCTTGGATTAAAGCTTCTGCCCCTGCACATTGCAGTAATGCCGGCAAGGGACCAATCGGAGTGGTCGCGGCAGTGAAAAAATGCCTGTTCCAGGCTCTGATCTGGCTCTGCAGATCAGAGCCTGAAATCAGGTAACGTGTCCTCGTGCCCCCCGATCTGTGCCCCCTTCCTGTGCGCCTCCTGTCCCTGCCTGCCCCTGATGCAGTTCCCCCCGCCCCCATCCATATTCATGCAGCCTTCCCCTGATGCGGTCCGCCCCCTCCCCGCCCCATACATTCATCCTGCCCCTCAATGCTGGCCGTACCTTCCCCCTCCCCCTTTCCAGTGCTGCCCCCTGCCCTTTGCCCCCAATGCGGTGCGGTCCCCCTGATGTGTGTGATGGCTGTGGCTCTGTGCCTGAGCCGCCGCCATCAGCAGCGAGTGTCAGCTCTATGCTGACACTCTGCTGTAATCCTTTAGATGCTGCAGCAGCGGCATCCATGGGGTTAATAGAGGGAGGGGGCTCCCTCTCTCAACCATCGGGGCTGCCGCGCTGCGATGGCAGCGCCCGATGGTTGCCACCTACATGACATCTGATAGTATTATACTTTGCAATGCAAGAGCATTGCAAAGTATAGTACAGCCATCAGCCCCACTGGATCTTCAAGAGGGACTTGATAAAAAAAAAAAAAAATGTGAAAATGATAAAAGTAAAAAATAAATAAAAAATGTAAATGTAAATTTAAAAAATTAATTGCCTTTTCCTTTAAAAAATAATAAATAAATTAAAAAAAATACACATATTAGGTATCACTGCGTCTGTAACGACCGTCTCTATAAATGTATCACATGATAGACCCCGTCTGATAAACAACATTAAAAAATAACTGTGTAAAAAAAGCTATTTTTGTCACCTTACATCACAAAAAGTGCAACACCAAGCGATCAAAAAGGTATATATCAAACAAAATGGTACCAATAAAACAGTCACCTCATCCCGCAAAAAATGAGACCCTACATAAGAAAATCGCACAAAAAATATAAAAAACTATAGTTCTTAGAACATTGAGACACTAAAACATAATTTTATTATTTCAAATATGCTATTATTGTGTTAAGGTTAAATAAATAAAAAAAGTGTACATACAGTTGTGTTCAAAATTATTCAACCCCCACTGAAATTGAGTGTTTTGGCCAGTTTGACATTGATTTTGATCATTTCAGTCATCTTGTTTACAATTAAATCAAAGAGGCACTTGTAAGTCAGACAAATATAACATAACATTTATAATGAAATAACCACAAATGTCTTTTCTGTGCTCACATCATTATCAGTTTTATTCAATCCCCAAGTGACATTCAATCTTAGTACTTAGTACAACATCCTTTTCCAGTTATAACAGCTTTTAAACGTGAAGCATAGCTTGACACAAGTGTCTTGCAGCGATCTACAGGTATCTTCACCCATTCTTCATGGGCAAAAGCCTCCAGTTCAGTCACATTCTTAGGCTTGCACGCTGCTACTGCTTTCTTTAAGTCCCTCCAGAGGTTCTCAAATCGGATTTAAGTCTGGTGACTGCGATGGCCACTTCAAAATATTCCAGCCTTTAATCTGCAACCATGCTCTAGTGGACTTGGAGGTATGCTTGGGATCATTGTCCTGTTGAAAGGTCCAACGTCTCTCAAGCCTCAGGTTTGTGAGGGACTGCATCACATTTTCATCCAATATCTCCTGGGTACTGAAGAGAATTCATGGTACCTTGCACATGCTGAAGCTTCCTGTACCTGTAGAAGCAAAACAGCCCCCAAAGCATGATTGACCCCCCACCATGCTTCACAGTAGGCAAGGTGTTCTTTTCTTCATAGGCCTTGTTCTTCCTCCTCCAAACATAGCTTTGATCCATGGGCCCAAACAGTTCTAATTTTGTTTCATCAGTCCACAGAACACTATCCCAAAACTTTTGTGGTTTGTCCACATGACTTTTGGCATACTGCAGTCGACTCTTCTTATTCTTTGGAGACAGCAAGGGGGTGCGCCTGGGAGTTCTGTCATGGAGGCCTTCATTACGCAGTGTGCGCCTTATTGTCTGAGCTGAAACTTCAGTACCCACATCTGACAAATCTTTTTTCAGTTCCTCAGCAGTCACACGGGGACTTTTCTCCACTTTGCGCTTCAGGTAGCGCACAGCAGTCGAAGTCAGCATCTTCTTTCTGCCACGACCAGGTAGCGTTTCAACAGTGCCCTTTGCCTTGAATTTGCGATTGATGCTTCCTATTGTGTCTCTTGGTATGTTTAACATCTTTGCAATCTTCTTATAGCCATTGCCCTTCCTGTGAAGAGAAATCACCTCTTCTCTTGTCTTCCTGGACCATTCTCTTGACTTCACCATGTTTGTAAACACACCAGTAAATGTCTAGAAGGAGCTGAGTATCACAGTCCTTTTAAATCTGCCTAATTGGTGCTTATTATGCTTGATTGCTGCTCCTTGACATCCACAGGTGTTTTCAATACCTGATCGAAAACACTTGAATGAACCTCTGTTCTTAAGAGTGGTAGTCTTTAAAGGGTTGAATAATTGTGTCAATGAAGAAATCACAAAAAAAACATTTAATACTGTATTACAAAAACAATTGATGTCATTTTAGTTGCATTTGGTTCTTTAAAAAGTCCTTGTAAGATTTCATTCTGAACACAATTACAAATGTACACTAAATTCCCTAAAACCCTTTACAGCATTGGGGGTTGAATAATTTTGAACACAACTGTATTAGGTATCGCCGCATCCGTAATAACCAGCTCTATAAAAATATCACATGACCTAACACCTTACATCACAAAAAGTGCAACAGCAAGCGATCAAAAAGGCTTATGACCCCCAAAATAGTACCAATCAAACCGTCACCTACTCCTGCAAAAAATGATACCCTATTTAAGACAATCGCCCAAAAAATAAAAAAGCTATGGCTCTCAGACTATGGAGACACTAAAACATAATTTTTTTTTCATAAATGCTATATAAAAATGCTATATAAAACTGTCACATGACCTAACCCCTCAGATAAACACTGTAAAAATAAAAACTGTTCCAAAACAGCCAATTTTTTGGTCACCTTGCCCCATAAGGTGTAATAATGAATGATCAAAAAATCCTATGTACCCAAAAATGGTACCAATAAAAACCTCAACTCTTTCTGAAAAAAATGAGCCCCTGCACAAGACGATCGGCAGAAAAATAAAAAACATATGGCATTCAGAAAATGGACACACAAAAACATAATTTCTTTTTCAAAAATGCTTTATTATGTAAAACTGAAACAAACAAACAAAGAAAGTAAACATATTTGATATCACTGCGTCCGTAACAACCTGCTCTATAAAAATAGCACATGATCTACCCTGTCAGATGAATCTTGTAAAAAAAAAAAAGAAAATGGTGCCAAACAGCCTTTTTCGGTTACCTTGCCTCACAAAAAACTTAATATAGAGCAATTAAAAATCATATGTACCCCAAAATAGTACCAATAAAACTGGCACTTTATCCCCTAGTTTCCAAAATAGGGTCACTTTTTGGGAGTTTCTACTGTATGGGTGCATCAGTGGGGCTTTAAATGGGACATGGCATCTAAAACCAGTCCAGCAAAATCTGCCTTCCTAAAACCATACGGCGCTCCTTTCCTTCTGCGCCCTGCCGTGCGCCCTTAAATCAGTTTACGACCACATGTGGGGTGTTTCTGTAAACCGCGGAATCAGGGTAATAATTATTGAGTTTTGTTTGGCTGTTAACCCTCAATGTGTTAAAGAAAAAAATGTAATAAAATTTAAAATCTGCCAAAAAAGTGAAATTTAGAAATTTCATCTCCATTTTCCTTTAATCCTTGTGGAACACCTAAAGGGTTAACAAAGTTTGTGAACAAAGTTTGTAAAATCAGTTTTGAGTAACTTGAGGGGTGTAGTTTCTACAATGGGGTCATTTATGGGGGGTTTCCACTGTGTAAGCTCCACAAAGTGACTTCAGACCTGAACTGGTCCTTAAAAAGTGGGTTTTGGAAATTTTCTTAAAAATTTTAAGAATTGCTTCTAAACTTCTAAGCCTTCTAACGTCCTAAAAAAAATAAAATGACATTTCCAAAATGATGCCAACATAAAGTATACATATGAGGAATGTTAAGTAAAAAATATTTTATTAGGTATGACTTTCGGTTTTAGAAGCAGAGAAATAGAAATTTTTCCAAATTTTTGGTAAATTTGTGATTTTTTCATAAATAAAGGTGAAATATATTGACTATCATGAAGTACAATGTGTCACGAGAAAACAATCTCAGAATGGCTTGGATAAATAAAACTGTTCCAAAGCTATTACCACATAAAGTGACACATGTCAGATTTGTAAATTTTGACCTGGACACTGGGCCATCAATGACCCTTGGTCATGAAAGGGTTAATACAGAATGCTTAGTAAAATAGGGCTGGAGGGGTTAAAAAAAATGGTGATGGATCATGTGATGGACCATGTGATGAGCGTAGTGATGTCACATGTCCTTTTCCTGAAAGAAGTAGAAAGAAGAGTAGCCGGGCTGCGCGAACAAGTGGATTAAGGTGAGTAAATTTTTTTTTTTTTAACCCCTCCATCAATATTTTACTAAGCATTCTGTATGAAGAATGCTATTATTTAATGCAAAGCATTAAAACGCTTTGCACTCGCGGGGAAAATCGTGCATGTTCCTGCAACGCACCCGCATCTTTTCCCGCAACTCCCGTGTGAACCCAGTCTAATACAGGCCTAAATCTAAAGCACCTATATGCCTGAAATAACTGTCTACCAAACTCTCACAGCTATCTCTCCTCACTCTCACATAAACACTTGCCTCAGCCAAAGATGATTTTTTTTTTCAATGTGGAGAGATGAGAAATCCACTGCTAGACTCTAGGCTGGAGCGAACTGAAGTGGGGCTTGGTACTGGCTGGTTCCCCGGAACCACAGCCCACTTCGGATTCCTATTTTCAAATGTTTTTAAATAATAAAATAATTAAAATCTACAGAACACCAAACCCAAACTTCAGTGAAGATGTCCGGGTTCGGGTCTGGGTACCACATTCAGTTTTTTCTCACGCGCGTGCAAAACACATTGCACTTGCGTGGAAAAAACGGAACATCGGAACGCAATCGCAGTTAAAACTAACTGAAATTGCGTGCCTACTCGCACGATTTTCACTGAACGCTCCTGCATCGCATCCGGCCCTCACCTGCGACGCTCGTGTGAAAGAGGCATTAGGAAACCATAAAATTGGTGACAGATTCTCTTTAGGGTCTATTCACATGTCCGTAACTGTTTTGCGGATCCACGGATCCGCAGATCTGCAAAACACGGACACCGGCAATGTGCGTTGCGCATTTTGCGGACCGCACATCGCCGGAACTTAATAGAAAATGTCTATTCTTGTCCGCAATTGTGGACAAGAATAGGACATGTTCTATTTTTTTGGGAACGGAATTGCAGACCCCGGTAGTGGGGATCCGCAATTCCGGGTATCGGGCAGCACAAAATGCGGAACAGAATTGCGGACGTGTAAATAGACCCCTAACCTGATCCTTTTACATGGTCACATTCTCTGACAATAACAGGCACGTTACCGCTGCTTGCTATTGCTTTCATTTTGACCATTTAATATGATCGATAATGTGATTGCTGATACATTCTTCCTCTCAATCCTATTACATTATGTTGGTAACACATTCCCTGTTTCCACTGGGTGATGTGTTGCCCTTAGAAGAGCAATGTTATGTTGTCATAAAAGATTCAATCAGCCAACAAAATGAATTTGTGTGCTTAGGCTTCTTTCACATATAAAAAACCTATCTGAAAGGCAGATCCGGCAGAGGAACAGCCTGCCAGAGTAGATCATATCTGGCATAGCTATATAGGGCCGGAGCACTGCCAGAACCCTTTGACTATAATGGGACCCCGCGGGGATCCGGCCTTTTTCCGGCATTAGTGCAGGCAAAAATGGTGCTTGCACAAATCCCAACACTCATGCTGGAATCTAGTCGGATCCCCCCATGGCCCCTTTATAGTCAAGGGGCTCCAGAGGTAAGATATGCCAAATCCTGTGAGCTTCAGCAGGCTATTCCTCTCCTGGGACAGCCTGCTGGAGTGTTTAAATGCATATGGGAAAGTTACCATATTGATGGGATGATAACATGGAGAAATGATGGAGAGCAAGCATTCGTTAGAGCAGTCACTTATGTAAAAGGCCATTTAAGAATGCCGTCTAGTTTAGTACATAAGGCTCCAGCAATGTTTTTGTATTGTTGTTTTTTCATCTCCACATTTTAAATGCCATAACGTTTTCATTTTTCCATCAGAATAGCTGCACAGGGGCTTTTTATGCCTGACAGGTTATAATTTGTAATGCCACCTTGTTAGGGTATCTCTGCTGTATTGTATAATTTTTTAATTTTTGCCTTTTACAGGGTAGAGCAATTCTCATAGGCATTCAATTACTTCATGGCAGACGCAGGATAAGAACAGGAGGCTGCCGGCTGCCATGACAGCTACTCGGTACACTTGCAGGGTTTCCACCAGAAGGAGAGAGGCGGCTCCCTCCGGCTAACTACTCATATCATCAGGGGGAACTGGGAACTTAAAGTGGCCTTGGAAAAAAAATTACATGGCTCCACATATTGTAGGTGGGTCCAAACGGACAGAAGGCTGGACAACACATGTAGGCAGGGACAACAGAAGTAGGTGGGGCAAGCCCGGAAGATCTGCAGAACCAAATCCCAAAGTGCAGCACAAAATACTGCCCCAGCAGAACCAAATCCCACAGTGCAGCACAAAATACTGCCCCAGCAGAACCAAATACCACAGTGCAGCACAAAATACTGCCCCAGCAGAACCAAATCCCACAGTGCAGCACAAAATACTGCCCCAGCAGAACCAAATCCCACAGTGCAGCACAAAATACTGCCCCAGCAGAACCAAATACCACAGTGCAGCACAAAATACTGCCCCAGCAGAACCAAATACCACAGTGCAGCACAAAATACTGCCCCAGCAGAACCAAATCCCACAGTGCAGCACAAAATACTGCCCCAGCAGAACCAAATACCACAGTGCAGCACAAAATACTGCCCCAGCAGAACCAAATCCCACAGTGCAGCACAAAATACTGCCCCAGCAGAACCAAATCCCAAAGTGCAGCACAAAATACTGCCCCAGCAGAACCAAATACCACAGTGCAGCACAAAATACTGCCCCAGCAGAACCAAATACCACAGTGCAGCACAAAATACTGCCCCAGCAGAACCAAATCCCACAGTGCAGCACAAAATACTGCCCCAGCAGAACCAAATACCACAGTGCAGCACAAAATACTGCCTCAGCAGAACCTAATCCCACAGTGCAGCACAAAATACTGCCTCAGCAGAACCAAATCCCACAGTGCAGCACAAAATACTGCCTCAGCAGAACCAAATACCACAGTGCAGCACAAAATACTGCCCCAGCAGAACCAAATACCACAGTGCAGCACAAAATACTGCCTCAGAAGAACCAAATACCATAGTGCAGCACAAAATACTGCCTCAGCAGAACCAAATACCACAGTGCAGCACAAAATACTGCCCCAGCAGAACCAAATCCCAAAGTGCAGCACAAAATACTGCCTCAGCAGAACCAAATCCCACAGTGCAGCACAAAATACTGCCTCAGCAGAACCAAATCCCACAGTGCAGCACAAAATACTGCCCCAGCAGAACCAAATCCCAAAGTGCAGCACAAAATACTGCCTCAGCAGAACCAAATCCCACAGTGCAGCACAAAATACTGCCTCAGCAGAATCTAATCCCACAGGCACAAAATACTGCCTCAGCAGAACCAAATACCACAGTGCAGCACAAAATACTGCCCCAGCAGAACCAAATACCACAGTGCAGCACAAAATACTGCCTCAGAAGAACCAAATACCATAGTGCAGCACAAAATACTGCCTCAGCAGAACCAAATACCACAGTGCAGCACAAAATACTACCTCAGCAGAACCAAATACCACAGTGCCACACAAAATACTGGCTTAGCAGAACCAAATTCCACAGTGCAGCACAAAATACTGCCTCAGCAGAACCAGATACTGCAGTGAAGCTCAGAATACTGCCTCAGCAGAACCAAATCCCACAGTGCAGCACAAAATACTGCCTCAGCAGAACCAAATCCCACAGTGCAGCACAAAATACTGCCCCAGCAGAACCAAATCCCAAAGTGCAGCACAAAATACTGCCTCAGAAGAACCAAATACCATAGTGCAGCACAAAATACTGCCTCAGCAGAACCAAATACCACAGTGCAGCACAAAATACTGCCCCAGCAGAACCAAATCCCAAAGTGCAGCACAAAATACTGCCTCAGCAGAACCAAATCCCACAGTGCAGCACAAAATACTGCCTCAGCAGAACCAAATCCCACAGTGCAGCACAAAATACTGCCTCAGCAGAACCAAATACCATAGTGAAGCACAACATACCGCCTTAGCAGAACCAAATACCACAGTGCAGCGCAAAATACTACCACAGCAGAACCAAATACTACAGTGCAGCACAAAATACTGCCACACACACCACAGTATGAAGCTGCATGCAACTGCATTGCCTGAGGGCCAGCATAGGCTTCTATTATGACGGAATGCAATGCGGAATACCTCTTATAGGCTTCCATGGTGCATGCCATCACAGAATTCCATTATGGTCCATGGTAACGGAATCCATTACGGAATTCTTAGATAACCTGAACCCGAACGATGAAATTACAAATCACAAGTTCTCTCAACACTATCTATGACCAGTCCTCCCCTGTATTTCACTATTGGCGATGGCATCTGGGGAGTTAAACTGCTATCTCCAATCTCAGCAGTGAAAGCTGGGTGCCAGCTGTATAATACTGTGATGGCAATTGCCTAGCTCCTAAGCCTGTTCCATCATTATAATTAGAGAGGAGCGAATCGAAGCTGATGAAGTGGAATTTGATACGAATTTCAGGAAAAGTTTGATTCGCAACTAATGAGAATTTCCTAGCTCTTCGTGGTAACGAATCCCAATTTTCCTAAAATGGCGGTTACATGTGTGAGGACTGAGGACATGGGGCAAGGAACTCTGGGAAGGAGGGATCACCCAGATTGACATGCCTGCAGCCAATCAGCAGCCAGCCAGGCCTGTGATATCACAGCCCTATAAATAGGTCGGCCATCTTACAGTCAGACATTTTCCAGTGTTCAGAGTGCAGGGACAGACATGTGAAGGCGCTAGGGACAGCAAGTGGAAAAACGATTGTGGACAAAAAAAAGACAGAAAAAAGATTTATAAGTGCAGGGCAAGGATAGGAATCATTTCACAGCATCTTAGTGCAGAGAGACGTCAGGAGGCGCTAGGGACATTGATAGGAAAGTGATTTACAAGTGCAGGGAATGATTATTTGGGGATCCAAATAGTCATTAGTAGTGTTGAGCACGAATATTTGAATCTTGAATTTTAATTGCGAATATCGCCACTTCGAGAATTCGAGAATATTTAGAATATAGTGTTATATATTCGCATTCACGAATATGCTAATTGCTAATTTATCACGAATTCGAATATTGCCTATGCCGCTCATCACTAGTCATTAGACAGCTCTGTCATTTAAGCTTTTTGTTATTGGACTGCAAGTCTTATGTTGAATAGCCTTTAGTGGCTTATATCTTAGTATCTTATTCAGTACGACAAGAAAAATATATACGCATTTCACTTCTGCAGTTATTTCTGGTGAAAGCGTATAGGGGCATATTTCAGTACAACAAGAAAAATATATATGCACTGCACTGTGTCAGTTATTTCTGGTGAAAGCGTATAGGGGCATATTTCAGTACAACAAGAAAAATATATATGCACTGCACTGTGTCAGTTATTTCTGGTGAACGCGTATAGGGCAGTGATGGCTAACCTTGGCATTCCAGCTGTGGTGAAACTACGACTCCCAGCATGCTACATTTATTTCTACAGAGTTCTGAGAGCAGCCAAGCAAGGGGGGCATCTTGGGAGTTGTAGTTTTACCACAGCTGGAGTGCCAAGGTTAGCCATCACTGGTATAGGGGCATATTTCAGTACAGAAATTTTTGTTTTTAACGCGATTCACTGCGAATAAATTCGGATCAAAGCAAATTTTTCCCAAAAATTCAGCGAACCGGCCGAATCGAATTTTTGAAAAATTTGCTCATCTCTAACCATAATGTACTATTACGGCCCTGTCTGTTAACGCACTGTAATAGTAGGTCAGTGAGCAGAAAGAGGTTAAAATATATCACAATACTTTGTAGTATTTTCCTTATCTAAGCATACATGCCTTAATTATTTCTGGCTCTGACACAGCAGTCCTTACTACGTTCGCCAGAAATATAGCAGCTAGGAAATTACTGCAGCCTGAAGAGTCACTCTAATGTCTTTGGAGGCAAACCAAAGCATTGATTCATATTAGCAGGTAAAATAATGTGTATTTATTGTGATTGGTGTGGCTAGCTAAGGAATATTTGTCAGCTTTATACTATAAGGCACCTTGAAGCTTAAGTGAAGCATGTAGTGAAAATATACTTTGTAGCCACAAATTATTCCATGACTTCTCTGGTCTAAAAACATTTCATTACTATCTTTCCACCTTTGTAATACGAAATGCAGAATCTATATTTTCACTACTAGAAGAAGGTCTAGGATTCTCGTATAATTAATCTCATTTATTGCATTACATTGCACATAGGATTTTCATATGCCATTTGACATGAAGTACTTGGAAATTTTAAATTACACACATTTGAAATGATGAGATCAGTGACGGTAATACTTACATCTAAAAAATGAATAGCAATTTAGCTTTTTTTGGACTGTAATTTATTTCAAATGTTGAGCTTCTAGTGATTGATAAGTGCTTAGTCAAAGTTAATATTTCAAGAGGGTGCATTTAAACTCCATCCTCGGTTAATACTTAGAATGAGTGAAATTCCTTTTGTCATCATCAACTTTTTTCAGAGTAATTTTCAGGCAAAAGAAACAAGAAAATGGTATTCAATACTTCAATAACGAGATTCTTAATCTGCATTTGCAAACATGGATAAAATGGGAAATACAGGCACTGAGCTCTGGGTAAAGGGGTCCTGTGTCTTGTAAAATGTTCCCACCATACAGTTAATGGTTCACTTGACAGACAAGTGCATCCCTTGTTCTCTTTCTTAATATAATTTTCTCATCATATGAGCATGTCCATAATTCAATCGCTTTGATAGTGGTGATGCTGCTATGACACTGTCTTCGTACGAGATGAAGGCTTTTGTTGATTGTAGGATACGTCAAAGAAGACCCAAAATTGGTTCTAATTGACTTTACCTAGTACACTAATATAATTATACTTGCAGCAATGATGAAAGGTTTGGCAGTGATGACTAGTAGATATATTTGTAGCTTTGGATGACACAAAGTATTGACTTTATTATTGACTACAGGTCATATTCCAGGTCAATGACTCCCAGAGAACTGGATTTTACCCTACACAGATTACAGGAGACTGGTTGCATGACGTGCTTTAAAGGAAATGCTTATCCTTAGAAGACTCCATCATGAAGGGCATTTTGCTCCATGCATGCTCTTGGACAAAGTTATTTCTGCCAAGGATGTCAAGATTTTGTTGATCAATAATATAATGTAATAAATCTATAGCTGGCTGAAAGAATGCAGAACAGGGGGCCATTAAAGGTAGACACAATCTACACTAGATCAGGGATCAGCAACCTCCAGCACTCTAGCTGTTCTGAAACTACAACTCCCAAAATCCTCCTTTCACTTCTCCGGGAGTTACAAATACAGCCAAGTAAGTGTGCATGCTGGGGGTTGTAGTTTCACAGCAGCTTGAGGGTTTCTGATCCGTGCACTAGATGGTAGTGATTGATGGGCATTTTGTAATGAAAGCAAAAAATATGGGGAACATTTACTAAGGCCATCGATTTAGACACTGATCTTAGTCCCTGTGCGCTGCGCATTGATATGCCTAGGTTGTGTAGATGCGCCAGCTTAGGGTCAAGATCTAGCGGCAGTTCAACAATATTAAATCTACGACAGCTTCCTTGTTGGTGTAGATTTAAGTCATTTTCTATGCCAAAAACAGGTGTAGAAAATAATGAATGAGATGGGCCTGCCGTCTTCCCCAACCATGCCACGCCCCCTTTTACCGGAACTCGAGACTGAGAAAAAAAATCTGGGCCAAAATCTGCGCCTTACATATGCCAAAAAGTAGCATAGATTTTTTTATAAATGACCCCCTATGTGTTAATCCATAAAGTCTACTTATCTTGCACCTAGTACTTAGCTAGCTGATCACACACATACAGATGTGGCAGAGTTGAGTTCATTATTTGGCTTAAGATGCCTTAACAAAGTGTAACATTTCAACCACCAACAATAGTGGTTTGAAAAATCATTGTTAAGGACTGGATATTTTCATCAGGATGATCATTTTACCTAACAAGGAGGAGTTTCCTCCTGACTGGATGAGGAACTGCATTGTTATTAGGTGTTAGGCAGAAAAGCCTACTGTTTTACAGATGGTGCCACTGATAATGAGGTAGCACTCTGTATGCAGACACATGCATAAATTGTCCTATATAAATGCCAAGGTATATATAACAATAAAAGTCTTCTAGGACCCTTCAAAATTTTCTTAAGGCTGGGCATGCTATAATAAAAAACAGAAGCCTTAGGGTCTTTTTACACAGCATGCAGGCCAGCAAGAGAATGATCTGAGTTCTTTTAAAAGGCTTTTACACGGGCCAATGGAAAGTGCATGTGGGATGTACGATCATTACTACAAAGGAGCTGCAATTAACCACTACAGGACCGCCGTACGCAGGATTGCGTCCTGGCGGCGGCCATGTTATTCCTCCTGGACACGCCGGCGCGTCCTCTCGCGAGAGGCGAGATTTCCTGTGAATGCGCGCACACAGGCGCGCGAGTTCACAGGAACCGAGGGTAAACGAGTGGATCTGCAGCCTGCCAGCGGCGATCGTTCGCTGGTAGGCTGTAGATGCGATTTTTTTTTAACCCCTGAAGGGTATATTAGACGTAGTTTTGATAACAGCGTCTAATATAAGTGCTACCTGGTCCTCTGGTGGTCCCTTTTGCTTGGATCGACCACCAGAGGACACAGGCAGCTCTGCAAAGTAGCACCAAACACCACTACACTACACCCCCCCTGTCACTTATTAACTCCTTATTAACCCCTGATCACCCCATATAGACTCCCTGATCACCCTCTGTCATTGATCAACCCCCTGTAAGGCTCCATTCAGACATCCGTATGTGTTTTGCGGATCCACGGATCCATGGATCCACGGATCCGCAAAACACATACGGACGTCTGAATGGAGCCTTACAGGGGGGTGATCAATGACAGGGGGGTGATCACCCCATATAGACTCCCTGATCACCCCCCTGTCATTGATCACCCCCCTGTAAGGCTCCATTCAGACATCCGTATGTGTTTTGCGGATCCGCAGATCCATGGATCCACGGATCCGCAAAACACATACGGATGTCTGAATGGAGCCTTACAGGGGGGTGATCACCCCATATAGACTCCCTGATCACCCCCCTGTCATTGATCACCCCCCTGTAAGGCTCCATTCAGACGTCCGTATGTGTATAGCGGATCCGCGGATCCACGGATCCGCAAAACACGGACACCGCGGATCCGCAAAACACGGACACCGCGGATCCGCAAGACACGGACACCGGCAATGTACTTTCCGCATTTTACGGATCCGCACATTGCCAGAACTATATAGAAAATGCCTTTTCTTGTCCGCAATTGCGGACAAGAATAGGACATGTTCTATAGGCTCTACAAAAAACGCAGTGTTCGCCCGATCCTGCCTGATCTTGTGCGCACACTTGCGTTCAGTCCGCCCCACCGCAGTGACAGAATTATTTTTTTTCTGATCACTGCAAAAACACTGTAAAATCGCAGCTGCGCTATAAAAAGATCACTTTTGAGGTGCATGGCGAGTTCATAGAAGATTTTTTTTTTTTTTCAAAAGTTAGCGGAAATTGATTTTTTTGTTTTTTTGTTTTTTCTTACAAAGTTTCATTTTCAACTAACTTGTGACAAGAAATAAAATCTCACATGAACTCACCATACCCCTCACAGAATCCAAATGCGTAAAAACTTTTATACATTTATATTCCAGACTACTTCTCACGCTTTAGGGCCCCTAAAATACCAGGGCAATATAAATACCCCACATGTGACCCCATTTTGAAAAGTAGACACCCCAAGGTATTCGCTGAGGGGCATATTGAGTCCGTGGGATTTTTATTTTTTTTCACAAGTTAGCGGAAAGGGAGACTTTGTGAGGAGAAAAAAAAAAAAAAAATTAATAAAAAAAAATCTTCTATGAACTCGCCATTCCCCTCACGGAATACCTTTGGGTGTCTTCTTTCCAAATGGGGTCACATGTGGGGTATTTATACTGCCCTGGCATTTTAGGGGCCCTAAAGCGTGAGAAGAAGTCTGGAATCCAAATGTCTAAAAATGCCCTCCTAAACGGAATTTGGGCCCCTTTGCGCACCTAGGCTGCAAAAAAGTGTCACACATGTGGTATCGCCATACTCAAGAGAAGTAGGGCAATGTGTTTTCTGGTGTCTTTTTAGGCTACTTTCACACTAGCGTTCGGAGCGGATCCGTCTGATGTTTCATCAGACGGATCCGCTCCGATAATGCAGACGTTCGCATCCATTCAGAACGGATGCGTCTGCATTAAAACTTAGAAAATTTTCTAAGTGTGAAAGTTGTCTGAGCGGATCCGTTCAGACTTTACATTGAAAGTCAATGGGGAACGGATCCGCTTGAAGATTGAGCCATATAGTGTCATCTTCAAGCGGATCCGTCCCCATTGACTTACATTGTAAGTGTGGACGGATCCGCTCGCCTCCGCACGGCCAGGTGGACACCCGAACGTTGCAAGCAGCGTTCAGGTGTCCGCTCACTGAGCGGAGCGGAGGCTGAACGCTGGCAGGCGGATGCATTCTCAGTGGATCCGCCTCCACTGAGAATGCATTGGGGCCAGACGGATGCGTTCGGGGCCGCTCGTGGGCCCCTTCAAACGGTGCGCACGAGCGGACACCCGAACGCTAGTGTGAAATTAGCCTTACATATACCCATGCTGGGTGAGAGAAATATCTATGTTAAATGACAACTTTGTATAAAAAAATTGGAAAAGTTGTCTTTTAGAGAGATATTTCTCTCACCCAGCATGGGTATATGTAAAAAGACACCCCAAAACACATTGCCCAACTTCTCCTGAGTACGGCGATACCACATGTGTGACACTTTTTTGCAGCCTAGGTGGGCAAAGTGGCCCAAATTCTAAAGAGCACCTTTAGGATTTCACAGGGCATTTTTTACACATTTGGAATTCAAATTACTTCTCACGAATTAGGTCCCCTAAAATGCCAGGGCAGTATAACTACCCCACAAGTGACCCCATTTTGGAAAGAAGACACCCCAAGGTATTTCGTGATGGGCATAGTGAGTTCACGGAAGTTTTTATTTTTTGTCACAAGTTAGTGGAATATGAGACTTTGTAGAAAAAAAAATAAAAAATCATCATTTTCCGCTAACTTGTGACAAAAAATAAAAAGCTCTATGAACTCACTATGCCCATCAGCGAATACCTTAGGGTGTCTACTTTCCGAAAGGGGGTCATTTATGGGGTTTTTCTGCTGTCTGGGCATTGTAGAACCTCAGGAAACATGACAGGTGCTCAGAAAGTCAGAGCTGCTTCAAAATGCGGAAATTCACATTTTTGTACCATAGTTTGTAAATGCTATAACTTTTACCCAAACCAATAAATATACACTTATTGCATTTTTTTTTATCAAAGACATGTAGAACAATAAATTTAGAGAAAATTTTATATCGAAATGTTGTTTTTTTTGAAAAATTTTACAACTGAAAGTGAAAAATGTCATTTTTTTGCAAAAATTTCGGTAAATTTTGATTAATGACAAAAAAGTTTAAATGTCAGCAGCAATGAAATACCACAAAATGAAAGCTCTATTAGTGAGAAGAAAAGGAGGTAAAATTCATTTGGGTGGTAAGTTGTATGACCGAGCAATAAACCGTGAAAGTAGTATAGTGCAGAATTGTAAAAAGCGGTCTGGTCATTAAGGGTGTTTAAGCTAGGGGAGCTGAGGTGGTTAAAGGGGAAAACAACCCCTCGCGGGGACAATTCCCACAGGCAGAAATGATCAAGAACCTGTATCTCTACTATATAGTTATGAGCAAAGTTTTGAAAAATTTGATTCGGCAGCTTCACTGAAGTTCCCCAAGAAATTTGATTTGTTATGAATGAATTAGTCACAAATCGCTATAAATCAGGTATACTCAGGCCACTCTGCCTTAGGGTACGGCCACACAGAGCCTGCCCTACAGGTGGGAGCCCTTCTTCTGCCATCTGCTTTTCCTCCTTTTCCACATCATCTAATATTGATAAGAATATGTCATCTAGCTCCTCCTCTCTCTGCATCTTGCTGACTTTTATAAGTCATGAAGACTTTGAAGGATGTTTTGGAAGAAGTAAAGCCAGCAACAGATGAGGATGGTCATCATTAAGACCTGGCCCCCTGAGGGGTGCAGACTGGATGGTATTGGTTGGCATGCTGGGCATTGAAATAATAAAGGCTTCCATCTTATTGGTATTGAATTCTTCTATTAACCGTTTTCAGCAACACTGTCCCTAGCACATGAGCACTTGCCTTGTCTCTCCCTATGCTCAGCTAACAGGACAATGGCGGAGAACGATTGGGATGGGAGTTTTATAGGGCGGTGACATCACAGGTGATGGCTATCTGCGGATTGGCTGGCTGCATGGCATTATGGGTGATCTTGTATTCCCGGGCTTGTCTCCTCTACACTTAGTTTTGCTTTGTAACATGTGCAGCTGCCATTTTAGGAAAACCTGATTTTTTACCACAAAGCATGAGGGCATTTGTATTCTTTAAGTTTAAGTTTTCCTTAACTTTAGACAGAATTCCAATTTGAATGCTTTGCTTCACTCAACACTACTACTATACCCAAGATACCTGTCAAACACGTGATCGTGGGTCCATGAGGGCTCATGGACCACTATGCATGGAGCAAAGGATAAGGCAGGAGCTATAATAAACCACTTCTGTCTTCTCCTTGGGATCCCTGGCTGTCACTGACAGCTGGGGACCCGACCTGCTCTTGCTAGATTGCAGGAGCTTTAATCTGGTGCCATTCAAGTACGGAGCTCTGGTTTAAATTCATGCTGCAAAAGTATATATACGTGCTAACTGCGCAGAAGATAGTTACCACGTATGACCATATGGCAGTTATGAAAGGGTTAATATGTATGTATATATGTCTTTAAATAATACAGCATATGGTATGTCTTTGCTTCATGCATTAGGAAATAGGGAATTTAAACTTTTTAGCTCCAAAGAGATTTTACTATATAATTTATCACAATGCTGAATAACATTTAGATAACCTAACAATCGTTAGTTTTGGCCTAGTAATAAGATAAAGTGAAATGACTGCAGTCTATCACTAGAGATGAGCAAATCGATTCTAAAATTCAGAAATTCAACACGAATTTTGGTAACATTCTGATACTTCTGAATTGTAATTTTACATGATTCGATTTGGAAAATCAAGAAGAGAAAGAACAAAAAATAGAGTAAGAAATAAATTTGCTCACCTCTACCTCCAATCCTTAACTCGTTTTCTCAGTTGTTAACAGATCAAGTTCTTGCCTGTCGTGACTTTTCTGAAGAGCCATTGAATCTGAGCAGGTTCATCTCCCCTTATTTTGAAATCCGGGATTCGCTATACCTTTAAGGAATTTATGGTTCTCCTTCAACCCTTTTATGTTTTACTTCTTCACAGTAAATTAAAATCCATTATGACATGTGGTGAATAAATAACATATTATCAGTGAAGTCGTCCGAAACCAAACTGAGCCAATCCTAAGTGTAGGCTGTGTTATAATAATAATAGACTAAAATTCATGTTTACACTGGAAGCGATGTCTCACCAACTTTATTTCTATCATTTGCATTCCTACACTGGAATTCCATTTGAAAAAAAGCTGTATCTTCCATCCTGGTACATAATAATAATTTTTATATAGCGCCACCATATTCCACAGCGCTTTACAATTCAGAGGGTTCATGTACAAAACAAAAGACATCACAAAGTTACCAGCTAATATCATAGGCGTGCGCAGCCTATTGCATTAGGGTGTGCACCCTAAAGCACCAGTGCGCACACGCGTGTGTATGTATGTATGTATGTATGTGTATATATATATATATATATATTATATACACACACATACAGTTATATTACCCCGGTACATTATACAGAGGTAATATAACTGAGGAGGGCTATCAGGGTAAATTATACAGGGGTTATATAACTAAGGGGTATCAGGGTACATTAGGCAGGGGTAATATAAGTTATATTACCCCTGTATAATGTCTGACAGCCTTCCTCAGTTATATTACCCCTGTATAATAATGTACACTGATACCCCTTAGTTATATTACCCCTGTATAATTTACCCTGATACCCCTGAGTTATATTATATAACTGAGGGGTATCAGGGTACATTATACAGGGGACAACTGAGGAGGGGTAGCACTGTGGACAGGGTACATACTTCTTTTTTATAATGCGGCATGGGTCCCAGACCTGAGCAGCTGGGCACCAAGTTCCCTTCCAACACTATCAAGCCGCGCCGCAGCTGTCCTCACCTCACTAGCAGGAGTGTGGGGCACACAGCGTGACGTCAACTCCCAGCCTGCGCCTGCACAGCACACAAGGCTCTGCCTCCGCCGGGTCCGTCCTCCTATGCGAATTACTAGCCGCTGCCCGCCGGCAGCCCGCAGCCAGGTATTGTAATTTACAGTGCCGCGGCGGCCAGTGTAACAGTTAAAGTGGAATCAGGGGGGGGGCACCCGGGAGCACGTAGGTGACAGAACCTCAATTTTGAGGCTTGTTTAGGGTGTGCCCAGGCACATCCGGCACACCCCGTACGCACGCCTATGGCTAATATACAACTGAAGCGCTAGGACTACATTGAGGGCCCTGCTCGCCAGAGCTTACAATCTATGAGGAAGTGGGGGTGAAACAAAAGGTAGCTGATTGTTATTTGAAGTGGTCCAGCCATCTTTGTACTGAAAGGAGTGGTGTAGGCCGATCTGCGTGTGCAGATAAGGATGGGTTTACATATTGGATTGTTTCAATTACATTAGTGATTTTTTGATAACAGTACCAGCTGTTTTCGATTGCTAATAATGTTTTCTATCATGAGAGTAAGGATACGACCACAAGTTCAGCCATACAGAAGTCACTCCTTTTGGTCTTATCCTCAGGTTGCATTCTTAAGTATCACTAGTAGCTAGTGTGGCAAAACCATGTAATTTTACTACATATTTTGGTTTTGCAGTATTGTTTTTGAACTCAAAGCTTCTACAGGTGGAGCAAACGGAAGGCACATGAAATAGATTGCACTACATACCATCGCTGCCATTCAGCACATAAGAATACAGCTAGACTGGAATTTATCTTACTGTACATGTCAAAAACTTGCACTTGGCAGGCCCTTAAGTTATGTGTGAGCAGGGTTGCTGTATTAAAGCACGATGGGCAGTTGGGTTGCCAGAGCTACTGTTGAACTACCAGCGAGTATCATGCAGGGGTACAATCAATGTGGCTCACCCTACACAACTAGGGGACCTTGGTGCTCTTGTGCCAGGACTGGCCACAGTCCCTTGGAGGAAACAGATCAGGTAAGTGTATAGGGTGGAACAGGCACTCAATCACCTGAAGCTGTGAAGAAGTATTTATGTAGATAGATGTAATATGGATATAGTGTACACTGAGACAGTATATCGTAGGAAAATATTCATTTATTTATTTAAAACATTTAAAAGTAGATAAAAATAGCGAATAAAAATATGTGTGGTGGTCACAAAATAATGGTGATCAGTGAAGAAACAGGGTCCTGGAAAATTAAGATTGCTCTTAAAAAGAGTAGTTCATGCAAAAATATATAATAAAATCCTAAAAAGTATTCATATGGAAATGTTCATGCGAAAATATTAGTTCATGCGAAAATGGTAATAGTTCATTCGAAAATGGTAATAGTTAATGCGAAAAGGAATTAAATGATCATATTTTCGGAAATATTCCTATGGCAAAATAGTGCGCTCGAATGAATAAAATCGAAAAAATATCGAAAAAATAATGGATATAAAAAATGAATGAAAATATATTGTAAGAAATAAGGATATACCAACCGGGAGAGGGGAGCCGTTTTATCGGTGTTTGGTGTGGATATAGTTCACCTTGTTGGTTGGATGACTCTTCAGCGTCTCTCCTTGGCGTGTTCAAGTGGCGTGTCTCCCAGCGTGCGGTGGTTAGTGTGCGCTACTTCCGGGTGGTAGATCACGTGACTGCCGGGCGGAGTTTTCTTTAGCGCGCTGTTTGAAAAATATTGCTGTTCCTCCAGGTTCTGTGATGTAACCCAGTATTCGTGCGATTTTCTTGCGGGGATAATGCTACAGGCCAGATGCGTTTCGAAGCTGAACTGCTTCTTCCTCAGTGGTTTGGCATTATCCCTGATACATGCGTCTTTTATATCAGCCTTTGGGGTGTGGCAGGATAATTGGTTGGGGTTACTTGAAAAAGTGGACTGGATTTCCTTCTTGCTGAGTCAATGAATAAATGAATATATTTTCTGTAGTAAGAAATTCGTAATGTGTCAGTTGTGTATATAATCAACCTTGAAGGGGTTGGGGTGTGTATTTTTAGTGTTAGGGATATCTGTGCTCATTAATTCGGAAAAAACGCAATGTGTAGGAAAAAAACGCATATGCGTTTTTGGTGCGATTTGTATCATCGTATGTGTATTTTCATGCGAATTTGTTGGGACATGGTGTATTGTCCTATTAGATTTTTGTTTCTATAGTCACTTGGGTGGGGAGGATGGTAATTTTTATCTCCATATCGATGTGGGGAGGGGGGGTTGTTTAAACGTTATTGTTTATTATTATTGGTTCTATGGCAATTTTGAAAAGGTTTTGGATGTCCATGTAGTAGGGCACGACTTGTAGAGGAATGAAACTTGCTGGCGAACACTCAACCCAACTGCCTAGCTTGCATTTGTGTTTCTCCACGCCCATTCTGGGTGTTCCTGCTCAAATCCTTTAACCTAGGAATGAATGGCCTCCTATTGTCAAACTAGGGTCAATGTCATAAAAAAGTATATATGTGTCAGCCTGCACTCTTTGAGGGGTTCGGACGACAGAAGTTTAATGTGTGTGGCCAGCTTTAGTTACTGTGTGCCTATATGTAATAGTGTACATAACCATAAATTATTTTCAGCACAGGTCAGATATTTGCAGGGTTGTAACTATAGTTGAGTGAATCAAAGTATGCAAAGTGGACTTCCATCCGAATTTCAGGGAAAATTCGATGTGTTGCAAAGCCGAATTTCCTTGTGCTTCATGGTAACAAATCCACTTTCCCTGAAATGGCATAGAAAAATAAAATAAAAAACATCCTTTTGAGAGAGAAGTGGCCATCTTGATTGTGGCCATCTTGATTGAAGATCCCGCACGAAATCTCAGGCGCGGTGACGTATATGATGTCACCACGCGGGCTGCGGCGGCCTCTTCGTGCTTAACGTGCTTAAATGCAAGAAGTTTTTTTTTTTTTTAGGCCTCCATTTTTACATCAGATGCGATGAACGCAGCATCTCAGGGGTTCAATGATGGGGGAACGGCTCAATCGCCATTCCCTGTCATTGCGCCTGCTACTAACAAAGAAATGCACTTTGTGATTAAGTAATTTGAAGCAGCCGAATTGAAGTTTTCATAACTTCGCTCATCTCTAGCTCTAACCTATAAACCTAGCCTACACCTCATTCCTCAATGCCTCTTGCTACACATGCTTCATTTATACAAATTATCTAACTCCCTTCATGGACAGTAATAGGGAGAAAGCTTTGGGTGGGCAGAGGGACTTGGCAGCTCATGAATATAGAGGACTCTTGAGCTCATGCATATCATTGAGAGGACTCTTGGCTCATAGAGCCCTTGGCTCATGATTCACCTTATAAACCACACCATATTGACAAGTTAGTGACACACCATTATTATTAGGGTACTTGTCACTATTTTATGTTGACCTCATATAGGGCAGCAAAAACTTGGTGACAGATATCCTTTAAAGCATTTGTACAGAATTAGGGAAACAGGACTGCTTTCCCACGTCTGTCGGTTGTGTCTGGAATTCCAGTTCAGTTTATTAAAGTGAATGGTGATAAACTGCAATAGCACACACAGCTGGCAGAGTGGTGTGGCACCATTTTTGGTAGAAAGTGAAAGTTTGCATGCAATCCGTGTTTCTTGTGCAGACCCATTCATTTCTGTGGGGGCCGCAATTCAGACAGCACAAGGATGTTATCCGTGAGTCCATGCCGCAGATTATAGAACATTTCCTATTGTTGTCCATTAAATTGCAGACAAGAATAGGTATTTTTACAAGGGAGCCTTTGAATTGTGGGAGATGCACACGGGCTGTATCTGCTGCATTTTGCAGATTTGCGAATTTCAGACCACGGAACCCATAAGGTCATGTCCAGGAGGCCTAAAAACAGAGTTTATATATGCACCATGTCTTATGTCTTGCTTAGCTCTCTTACTGACAAGCAGAGTTTTGGACACACTCAGCATTTCTAAAAGGCTTCTATGCATTTTATACATTGGGAATATTCCCAAAACTTACTGGCGTTCATGCTTTGTATTACATTTATTAGCCAGTTTAGACATGTTTCTACCAATTTTACGACTTGTCCGACATGGGGTATCACTTAGAAGAAAGGGTCTTGGATTGATGGGAAACATCCTAATTTTGTCATATTTTTGGAAGCCAACAAATAGGTGGTGTAAAGTTAGACTAGACAGTTTATGGGTGCACCACATTTATTATCCACTATGGGGGTAATTTATCAAACTGGTGTAAAGTAGAACTGGCTTAGTTGCCCATAGTAACCAACCAGATTCCACCTTTCATTTTCCAAAGGAGCTGTCCAAAATAAAAGATGGTATCTGATTGGTTGCTATGGGCAACTAAGCCAGTTCTACTTTACACCAGTTTGATAAATTACCCCCTATGTGTCTAAGTTTACACAGTCTTTGAGACAGTATTAGTAAATGTGGGTCATTATGTTAATCCAGTAGAGCACTGTATAGGAGAGGTCTATCAAAGAGATGAGTGGAATCAAAAGGCTAAGAAGACAGAATATATCCACTTCTGTAACTCCTTAAACATAAATAAATTAGTCCACAGCTTTGATCTCAGTGATGGCGATAGGAGTATTATTTCTTTCCTCTTTTTACATGTTGATCGTCCATACAGTATACTCTGTATAGATAGGATATACTGGATACACGTATAAAAAGTCCTATAGGCATCCTTTCTATAGGGTAGTCAGTGTGGGAATACATGAAGGGAGAACATATCCACTGTACCTTCTGTATCTACAGTCACACTTTCTATATTCGGTGGCATCAAGGACAAACAACTAATGAGGACCTCTGATCAAGAAGGTCAATACAAATTTCCAATATAGTTATCCTTTTACTGAGACTACAATCACCTAAGTACAGATCAGGAGCTATTCCACTTACAATAATCTCTGACAGTTTGACCATATATTTTACAATATCATTCCATGCCGACCTACTTGAAGGAAATCTTACCTCCAGACTTATTGTTATCACATGGAGAAGCCAATTTTCCATCAGAGACCCGTTGCCTGACCTGTTTTGTCTGATCGGTCTCATTTGTCATTGCACGTAACAGACATTGCATGTATCATAAATCTATTGTAATCATTTCAAAGGAGGACAAGCAAAATGTTCAAATCACTTGATATAATATTTAATATTAATGAGTGCTTGCACAGTAATAGGTCTTATTAATGTCACTGGTGGCTCCACAAACCCTGATAGGCAGTAAAATAAATTATTTTGATTTACACAGCAAAATTCAATTTTATTTCTTTAATTGGCTTCAGAATGAGGGTTATGTCACAGTTTTAATCGGAAACTTTTTTTCCTCGACGCAGACAGCTTCAAAATGTCAATTACTAAATATAAATGTCACTGTATGCTCCGGTTTCGTTTATCCTGGGATTTAGCTGAGAAATGAGTAAAAATATTAAGGAATGATATATCTTTTTTAAATTAAGTTTTTGAAACTTTTTATTTCATTTTGCTTATATTTCGCTATTACAACAACTTAGTATTTTACATTTAACTTGTGTAAAATTAAAACTCTGCCTATATACAAAAATGGATGTAAATATCTAAAAATGGCATGTAACTTCATCAAATAGAGATGGTTTCTGAAAGCTAGAACTTTTCCACCTTAGCAAGAGGTCAGAGGACTATTAAAGGAACTCTGAGAGCAAAGCAATTACAAAGTGTTATGCTTATTGCAGGGTCTCAGAAGACACTGTATCACACAAGGATTCTCACCTTAGTTTTCCTTCATTGTATCGCATTGCAGGATATATGAAACATAGATATTTTTTCTTGGTGAATGTTTTTTGTCAATGGGTTTGAATGAAGTGGTGGTAACAAATACAATACCTGAATGCTGTACCTGACTATCTCTGTCAGTCCCACAGACTTTGAATAGAGTAACAGTGTGCAAGGGACAGGGATAGGAGCTTGGGATGCCCATTTCAATGATGGAGGGGTTTTTAGTGGTGGGATCCCAAGCAATCATACATTTATCATGTATCCTGTGAATAGATGATACATTTGGTTTGTGTTGTAGCCCCTTTAAAGGGGTTTTCCAGGATTTTGATACTGATGACCTCAGGATAGGTCATCAGTATCTGATCAGTGGGGGTCTGACATCTGGACCCCCGCCGATCAGCTGTTAGAGATGGAGCGGGCAATACTGTGAGCACCACAGCCTTCTAGCAGCTTTCCAAGCACAGTGCCATACATTGTATAGTGGCTGTGCTTGGGATCGTGCTTGGCCTCATTCATTTCTATGGGGCTGAGTGTGATACCAATGACAGTCACTATACAATGTACAGAGCTGTGCTTGGTAAGCTGCTAGAAGGCCATGGTGCTCACAGGAGCACCGGTGCCTTCTCAGACAGCTGATCAGCGAGGGACCCGGGTGTCAGACCCCCATTGATCAGATACTAATGACCTATCCTGAGGATAGGTCATCAGTATCAAAACCCAGGAAAACCCCTTTAAATGCTACCAGTCACTAATGTACATAGGGGCACGATTTCTGTTTTTTCAAATATTTTCTCAAGTTCCTATTGAAAATTTATAATGTTGCACATCCCAGTGGTGGACTCTATTGGCCCATTCATATGGCAGAATTTGGTGTTAGAATTATGGAGCAGACACTGTACAAAAATTCCAGCAGCGCCCATTTGGTGTCCCCCCCCCCTTTTTTTTTTTTCTCATTGGAAGGTAAGGCTGTAATTTGTGGACTAGCAATTTAAAGCTGTGGCTGCTCCAAGAAGGGACATATCCTTTCTTGGCTCAGTGTATGGACAGCTGACATATGAAGTGCACAACATGTGACCACTTGCAATTTAGCTCCAGTCAATGGAGCTAAGCCACTAGTGGCCCCTCAGCATCTAAAGTGAACAAACGTGACAAAATCCACTGTGTGAACGGGCCCTAAAGATGGTTCTCTGCAAGAGTATGTGGTGCAGGAAAAGTAGGCCACATTTTCTGACTGACAGCTGATCTGAACTCACTGCATCATAGTGATGACTTTCAGCCCGACTGTTCTGTACTGACATCATTTTATTATGGGACAGTAAACCTGCAGTCTGCTGGAGCTCACCGCATCATAGATCATGACGTAGTGAAACCAAAATCAAACTTGCGCTAGTCTGCAGCAGGACTTAGGGCCCAATGGTGTAACTGATTCTGGAGGCCCACCTTAGGGCTCCTGCACACAAACTTATTTTTTTTTCTATGTCCGTACCGTTCCCTTCACTTTAATGGGGCTGCAAAAAAAAAAGACCCTGTGTGCATTTTGTGTCTGTATGTCCGCATGGCCGTTCTGAAAAATGATAGAATATGTCCTATTACTGTCGGCATTACAGACAAGGATAGGACAGTTCTATTAGAGGCCGGCTGTTCTGTTCCACATAATGTGGAATGCACACACCCGTTATTCATGTTTTGCGGATCCGCAATTTGCGGACTGCAAAACATCTAACGGTCGTGTTCATGAGCACTAACAGTGATAACAGAAATATTAAAGATGAAGTATTATGGCAGACATTCACAGCAAAATGCACTAACATACGGTACATGTGGCAGAATTTTCACATATATAGATATCCTGCACTTAAGTCAGTCAGAAACAAGACACATGCAGCGCACACCAATCACTCATTGGACACATGTGGGACACAAGACATTTACACATGGGTCACATGCCACTGATGCATATGTCACATACTGCACATACACCACTGATACATAGATCATATATAGCACACACCAATCACACATAGGAAACATGCAATGCACACACCAAGACATTTATGCCTAACCCTATTAAGTGTAGCACACTTAAAAAGGTTAAAGGGGTTGTCTCACTTCAGCAATTAGCATTTATCATGTAAAGAAAGTTAATACAAGGCACTTACTACAATGTATTGCGATTGTCCATATTGCCTCCTTTCCATCACATTATACACAGCGCGTATCCGTGGTTATTACCACCGTGTAATCCAGCAGCGGTGGCCTAATTTGCACACTATAGGTAAAGGTGTTGGCCTATGCACAGTTCCAGGCTTTTTTCCTATAGTGTGTAAGCACGGTGGTAATAACCACGGATACGTGCTATGTATAATGTGATAGAAAGGAGGCAATATGGACAATCACAATACATTAGTAAGCGCCTTGCATTAACTACATGATAAATGCCATTTACTGAAGTGAGACAAACCCTTTAACCCCTTTAGGCATAAATGTCTGGCATGAAATTACCAAATCGTAACCTCCTCAGATTACACATAATCTACAGTATATTTGAAAGGGTTATCCTACCATAATGACCTATTGCCTAATAAATATCAGATTGCTGGGGTCTGACTGCTGGAACACCCACTGATCATGAAAAAAGGGGTCCTGAGACATTAAATTACATTACCACCAATCTATGTACTCAAGGGTCTTAAGACCGCATTCCCTTTATCATGGGGGTCCCAGCAGTCAGACCGCCATCAATCAGACACTCATCACCTGTCGTGTCATAGCTGTTGGACCTTTTCACATTCCCTATCTTTAAAGGTTTTCTTTGGGTGTAAAAAATAAAAATAAAAATAAAATTAAAATAAAAAATCTGGCCCAAAATATGTGTCAAACTAAAATAGAAATGCTCGCCTGTTAAAGGGCCTGTCTCCACTTTTCTAGTTATCCTCTATCCACAGGATCGGGGATAACTACGTGATCCATGGGGGTCTTAATGCTGGAGCCTCCACTGATCCCCCTTCTTGATTGAGTGGCAGGTCGAGCATATGCCCTGCCTCTCCATCCATTCTTGTGCTTTTATTTCAGGTTCCACTCTTTAGAGGTTTGGATGCTGTCTGATCTGTAGACAGCTCTCCATAATGCAGCAGAAAAATTGCATTTTTGAAATCTGAGATTTGTAAATTAACCGTTAAACAAACTCAGGCTGAGAACATTGCAATGCCACTGCCACAGAGGCCCCCTAGAAATGGAAGATGGGTTACTGCAGGTTCTGGTAGACGCAAAGTTGTTGATAGAAGACATGTCCCACAGTCTGTGGCTCTCCATAATTCATTTGCAGCACTTTCAAAGTGCAAGAGCAACATGGAGGATGGCTCAAACACAGTGGGTGAGAAACAATCATCTCCCATGCCTAATGTATGCAAGACTGCAGCCAAAGACAAAAAGGAGAAGGTGAGGACTGATAGCAGCTGTTGGTGGGCGATTCCATCATAAGAGGTGTGAAGTTTGAGGAAAATGGTGTTGTGAGATGTCTCCCTGGTGCTACCGCTAGCAGGGATAGACAACGGATCCTTAATATTGTTAGGCAAGCAAAGCGGGAAAGGGAGGTGGATGTTTTTGTCCATCTTGGGACAAATTATCTGGCTTGCAATGAGGTTTCAAAGGGGAAGGAAGCTTTTCACACACTTGGAAATGATATACGGGAGGTTGCATCAACTGTTTCCTTCTCTGCAGTTTTGCCTGTGCATAACCTTCAGCATGACAGGAATATGCGCATTAAGGAATTCAATGTTTGGCTTGGTGAATGTTGTCTGAACCAAGGGTTTGGCTTTGTGTCTCATGTTAGCTCTCGTTGGAATGGAAAAGAACTGTACAAGAAAGATGGTTTGCATCTTTCTCTCAAGGGAAAGAATGTCCTCAGTGAACAGTTCCAAGTATTTGCTAAGGAGCATTTAAACTAGGAAAGGGGGGCAAAAGAGTGATAATCAAGCAGTCCGACTGCCCCCCGGAACAATGCCAGAAGATGCCAGTAGCACAAAGGTTAAGAAATGACAAGCTCAGATTCTAGTCTACAAATGCTCGCAGTTTAGGTAATAAGATCAATGAACTTGAGGCTATAATGGCATCTGAGAATATACTGTAGATTTAGTGGCTGTTACTGAGACGTGGTTAAATGGGAGTAATGACTGGGATATAACATACCAGGGTTCTCTCTATACAGGAAAGACAGAGAAGGCAAGAAGGGGTGGCCCTGTATGTGAAAGATAGCATGAAATCTAATTTGATACAAGTTGGTGAGACCAATTTAGAGTCAGTTTGGGTTACCTTACAGCTTAATAATCATAAGGTAACTCGTGTAGGTGTGATATATAGACCACCTAGCCAAGTCAAAGAATTAGCAGATCTACTAGTTGAGGAAATAGCTAAAATGAAATTGAAGGGGGAAGTTATCATTATGGGAGACTTTAATCTTCCTGATGTAAACTGGAAAAACAAAATAGCTAGTTCTGCCAGGGGTGCAGATATTCTAAATTCCCTACTGGGATTATCTCTACAGCAAGTAGTTGAGGAGCCAACCCGGAAGGAGGCCATTTTAGATTTAGTATTCACATATGGGAATTTGGTATCTGATATTACTGTAGGGGAAAGCTTGGGATCTAGTGATTACCAGTCAGTGTGGTTTACTATAAGTACAGTGACTGAGTCACATGACACAAAAACAAAAGTTTTAGATTTAAGAAAAATTTACTTTTTTAAAAGTAGATTAGTGGTATACGAGTCCCTATCAGATTAAAACAGTTTCAATGGAGTCCAGGAGAAATGGGACTACTTAAAAGTGGCACTATTGAAGGCAACAGAAAATTGCATTAGGCTTGTCAGTAAAAGCAAAAAAAGGAAGAGACCACTGTGGTACTCAGCAGAAGTGGCCAAAATCATTAAAAACAAAAAGATAGCATTTAGTAATTATAAATAAAAAAAAAGAGGATGACAGGCAAATTTATAAGATTAGGCAGAGAGAGAAAAAGGAAGTTATAAGAACTTCTAAAGCACAGGCAGAAGAGAAATTAGCTCAGTCAGTGAAAAAAGGTGATAAGACATTCTTCAGATACATAAATGAAAAAAGGAAACTAAAACAAGGAATTACAAAATTAAAAACAAAAGAAAGAAGGTATATGGAAGAAGATAAAGAACTAGCTGACTGCCTCAATGAATACTACTGTTCAGTTTTTACAAAGGAAAATGAAGGAAAAGGACCTCAGTTAGGAAAGAAGACTAATGAATCTTTTGATGCATGTGTCTTTACAGAGGAAGAGGAGTTTGCAAGCCTCTCTAAAGCCACCAAAATTCTCACTACCCCCGGAGAACACATCCAGAAGCGAGATCTTAGGCTCGGAACAAACTCCATGAACGCAAGCAGAACCGGTCACCTGAAACTGAGACACAGTTTTACGGAAATCTGCTACCTCCAGTGAAAGACCTTGCACGCGGTCAATCAAGGCTGAAACCGGATCCATGCTTAAGACGGTAAGGGCGGTTTTTAATGTCACGGATGATGTTGCAGATAGCTGGAAGTTATGGATAAACATCCGACTGGCTTGATCCCAAACTAAGGAGCATAAACGTGACCCCTATAAAACCCTAAGAGCTCACCCTGACTGCTAAGCACATACAAAGGTCTCAGAGGTAGACGATTGCATGCCCTCATACCTGGGATGTGTGACACATGAAAACCCTATAATAGTGAGGGGACACGACCACCGGCTCCCTGCACTTAATACGGAGGGAGTCAGGGTTACCTAGAATCAAGCCAGCAATGAAACACAATACATATAAGGACTTATCTGAACAAGCAGTAACAGAAGTCTCCAGCAGTGAACAACTTCAATCCAGGAAGTAGTATAAACCGCAAAGTGAGGCAGTATGGGAGGGAATATAAAGGGAGGCAATTAGTGTAAATAGGTGACAGCTGGGAGAAGGAAAGGAGATGACAAAGTGAAACCAAAACAAAGAACATCATGCAAGAGGTACAGAAGAACGTCTGCCAGACCTTCTCAGAGAGCTGGCGGTGACAGGTAAAAGCCGCAAATTGACACGGGACCCCCCCCCCCCCCACACATTTAACCGAGGTGCCTGATCAATGATTTGAGCAGGCACCTTGTTCCGATCACCACCCACCGGACGGCGGTTATCGGAACAACACATGATGTACCGGTACGTCATGTGTCCTTATGGACTCGGGAAATATGCCGTACCGGTGCGTCATGTGTCCCTAAGGGGTTAAAAGAGCTGAGTGGAGAACTAGCAAAACCATTAACAGATTTATTTAACCAATCACTGGCAACAGGAGTATTCTCCGAAGATTGGAAATTGGCAAATGTTGTGCCCATTCACAAGAAAGGTAGTAGGGAGGAACTATAGGCCAGTAAGACAGACATTAATAGTGGGGAAATTAATGGAAACCATACTAAGGGTCCATTCACACGTCCGTTGTTTCTTTCCTGATCTGTTCCGTTTTTTGCGGAACAGATCTGGACCAGATCTGGACCCATTCATTTTCAATGGGTCCTGAAAAAAAATCAGACATTGAGCTGTTTTTTTTCAGGACCCATTGAAAATGAATGGGTCCAGATCTGGTCCAGATCTGTTCCGCAAAAAACGGAACAGATCAGGAAAGAAACAACGGACGTGTGAATGGACCCTTAAGGAGAGGATTGTGGAACATCTAAAATCCCATGGATTAAAAGATGAAAAACAGCATGGGTTTACTTCAGGGAGATCATGTCAAACTAATCTTATTGATTTTTTTGATTGGGTGACTAAAATACTAGATGGCAGAGGTGCAGTAGACATCGCTTATCTGTACTTTAGTAAGGCTTTTGAAACTGTCCCACATAGAAGGCTTATCAATAAATTACATTCTTTGTGCTTGGACTCACATATTGTTGAATGGATTAGGCAGTGGCTGAGGGACAGACAACAGAGGGTTGTAGTCAATAGAGTATATTCAGACCATGGTCTTGTTACCAGTGGGGTAACTCAGGGATCTGTTCTGGGACCCATATTGTTTCATATCTTTATCAGCGAAATTGCAGAAGGCCTCGATGGTAAGGTGTGTCTTTTTGCTGATGACACAAAGATTTGTAACAGGGTTGATGTTCCTGGAGGGATACACCAAATGGAAAAGGATTTAGGAAAACTAGAGGAATGGTCAAAAATCTGGCAACTAAAATGTAATGTTGATAAGTGCAAGATAATGCACCTGGGGTGTAAAAACCCAAGAGCAGAATATAAAATCTGTGATACAGTCCTAACCTAAGTATCTGAGGAAAGGGATTTAGGGGTCATTATTTCAGAAGACTTAGAGGTAGGCAGACAATGTCATAGAGCAGCAGGAAATGCTAGCAGAATGCTTGGGTGTATAGGGAGAGGCATTACCAGTAGAAAGAGGGAGGGGCTCATGCCGCTCTACAGAGCACTAGTGAGACCTCATTTGGAGTATTGTGCGCAGTACTGGAGACCATATCTCCAGAAGGATATTGATACTTTGGAGAGAGTTCAGAGAAGAGCTACTAAACTGGTACATGGATTGCAGGATAAAACTTACCAGGAAAGATTAAAGGACCTTAACATGTATAGCTTGGACGAGACAGAGGGGATATGATAGAAACTTTTAAATACATAAAGGGAATCAACAAGGTAAAAGAGGAGAGAATATTTAAAAGAAGAAAAACTGCTACAAGAGGACACAGTTTTACATTAGAGGGGTAAAGGTTTAAAAGTAATATCAGGAAGTATTACTTTACTGAGAGAGTAGTGGATGCATGGAATAGCCTTCCTGCAGAAGTGGTAGCTGCAAATACAGTGAAGGAGTTAAAGCATGCATGGGATAGGCATAAGGCCATCCTTCATATAAGATAGGGCCAAGGGCTATTCTATGTTTCTATGTTTCTAATTTCTCTGTCCTGCTCTGTGAGACGGAGGCACATGCTCAGTTCCATCCTTCAGCTGCCATTAGCTGCAGCAGGATAGACACCCCTAAGCTGACAGCTTGAAATAAATCTAGCAGAACAGTTGGAGCAGTGAATGGGAAGATCTCTGGATCCATGTGAGGTGTAGGGCTAGTGTTAGCTTTCTTAGGCTAAGTTCACATCAGCGTTCAGCCTTTCCGTTCTCCTACTCCATTATAGGGGCAGGAAAAACGGAAAGGCCGGATTCGACACATAACTGAGCCGAACGCAGCCTACGGACCCCATAGACCCCCATAGACTATAATGGGGTCTGTTAGGTTTCCGCCCAGAGGAAGATTTTTAAAGCAGAGATTAAAATCCTGCATGCACTACTTTTGTCTCCCCTCCAAAATCATCTTCTGAGCATTATACACTGCGTGCAGAATTATTAGGCAAATGAGTATTTTGACCACATCATCCTCTTTATGCAAGTTGTCTTATCTCCAAGCTGTATAGGCTCGAAAGCCTACTACCAATTAAGCATATTAGGTGATGTGCATCTCTGTAATGAGAAGGGGTGTGGTCTAATGACATCAACACCCTATATTAGGTGTGCATAATTATTAGGCAACTTCCTTTCCTTTGGCAAAATGGGTCAAAAGAAGGACTTGACAGGCTCAGAAAAGTCAAAAATAGTGAGATATCTTGCAGAGGGATGCAGCACTCTTAAAATTGCAAAGCTTCTGAAGCGTGATCATCGAACAATCAAGCGTTTCATTCAAAATAGTCAACAGGGTCGCAAGAAGCGTGTGGAAAAACCAAGGCGCAAAATAACTGCCCATGAACTGAGAAAAGTCAAGCGTGCAGCTGCCAAGATGCCACTTGCCACCAGTTTGGCCATATTTCAGATCTGCAACATCACTGGAGTGCCCAAAAGCACAAGGTGTGCAATACTCAGAGACATGGCCAAGGTAAGAAAGGCTGAAAGACGACCACCACTGAACAAGACACACAAGCTGAAACGTCAAGACTGGGCCAAGAAATATCTCAAGACTGATTTTTCTAAGGTTTTATGGACTGATGAAATGAGAGTGAGTCTTGATGGGCCAGATGGATGGGCCCGTGGCTGGATTGGTAAAGGGCAGAGAGCTCCAGTCCGACTCAGACGCCAGCAAGGTGGAGGTGGAGTACTGGTTCGGGCTGGTATCATCAAAGATGAGCTTGTGGGGCCTTTTCGGGTTGAGGATGGAGTCAAGCTCAACTCCCAGTCCTACTGCCAGTTTCTGGAAGACACCTTCTTCAAGCAGTGGTACAGGAAGAAGTCTGCATCCTTCAAGAAAAACATGATTTTCATGCAGGACAATGCTCCATCACACGCGTCCAAGTACTCCACAGCGTGGCTGGCAAGAAAGGGTATAAAAGAAGAAAATCTAATGACATGGCCTCCTTGTTCACCTGATCTGAACCCCATTGAGAACCTGTGGTCCATCATCAAATGTGAGATTTACAAGGAGGGAAAACAGTACACCTCTCTGAACAGTGTCTGGGAGGCTGTGGTTGCTGCTGCACGCAATGTTGATGGTGAACAGATCAAAACACTGACAGAATCCATGGATGGCAGGCTTTTGAGTGTCCTTGCAAAGAAAGGTGGCTATATTGGTCACTGATTTGTTTTTGTTTTGTTTTTGAATGTCAGAAATGTATATTTGTGAATGTTGAGATGTTATATTGGTTTCACTGGTAAAAATAAATAATTTAAATGGGTATATATTTGTTTTTTGTTAAGTTGTCTAATAATTATGCACAGTAATAGTCACCTGCACACACAGATATCCCCCTAAAATAGCTAAAACTAAAAACAAACTAAAAACTACCAAAAATATTCAGCTTTGATATTAATGAGTTTTTTGGGTTCATTGAGAACATGGTTGTTGTTCAATAATAAAATTAATCCTCAAAAATACAACTTGCCTAATAATTCTGCACTCCCTGTAGTCTATGGAGTCCGTAGGCTCTGTCCGGCTCAGTTATGTGCCGAATCCATCCTTTCCGTTTTTCCTGCCCCTATAACGGAGTAGGAGAACGGAAAGGCTGAACAAAGCCTTAGACAGGAGTTGTGAGGTACTAGATTATGTATGATTTTCATTTTTTGACATTATTAATGGGATAACCCCTTAAAGGCCCCCATACACATTAGTGTACTGTCGGCCGAGAACACAGAGAATGAAGGGTTTGACCAACACTGTAATGTATAGGGGGTGTTCCTGACTTTCCCTTGTCAGATTGAGGAGAGAAAGACTGGGCAAAATGAATATTTTGGTCCATACTTTTGTTCTCCAGGGAGATAAGCTGCCAACAAAAGCATTTGGCAGCAGCTATCTCCATTCACCCAAACGTGCAGGTGCATGTAGGAATTGTTAGGCAGTCGGAAGAGATAGCTGTCAGCTGAACGATCGTCTGGCCAACTGGCTGGTTTCACACGGGCGTTGCGGGAAAATGTGCGGGTGCGTTGCGGGAACACCCGCGATTTTTCCGCGCGAGTGCAAAACATTGTAATGCGTTTTGCACGCGCGTGAGAAAAATCGCGCATGTTTGGTACCCAAACCCGAACTTCCTCACAGAAGTTCGGGCTTGGGATCGGTGTTCTGTAGATTGTATTATTTTCCCTTATAACATGGTTATAAGGGAAAATAATAGCATTCTGAATACAGAATGCAAAGTAAACTAGCGCTGGAGGGGTTAATTATTATTATTTTTTTAATTAACTCACCTTAATCCACTTGATCGCGGCCCGGCATCTACTTCTGTCTCCTTTGTTGAATAGGACCTGTGGTGAGCATTAAATACAGTTACAGGACCTTTGATGACGTCACTCCGGTCATCACATGATCCATCACCATGGTAAAAGATCATGTGACGTACCATGTGATGACCGGAGTGATGTCATCAAAGGTCCTGTAACTGTATTTAAAGGGTTTCTATCACTTCGTATGACATAATTAGCTGTCAGACACTAGCGATCTGCTAGTGTCTGCTCTGGCCAACCATCTTAATATAATCACTTGTGGGGCAGCGGTTTTGCTAAAAAAACTAACTTTTATAAATATGCTAATGAGCCTCTAGGTGCTATGTGGGCGTCATTAGCACCTAGAGGCTCCGTCTACCTTCATACACAGCTGCCGCCCAGCGTGTCCCTCCAGCCCGCCCATGTCCTCCTCCGTGTGACGCAGCGGCCGAATTCTCGCGCATGCGCCGTGCGCGGCTGTATTCGGCGCATTTGAGATGTCTGAGCTCGGAGCGGTCAGACATTCAATGCGCATGCGCCGAATACATCCGCGCATGCGCATTGAATGTCTGACCGCTCCGAGCTCAGACATCTCAAATGCGCCTAATACAGCCGCGCACGGCGCATGCGCGAGAATTCGGCCGCTGCGTCACACGGAGGAGGACATGGGCGGGCTGGAGGGACGCGCTGGGCGGCGGCTGTGTATGAAGGTAGACGGAGCCTCTAGGTGCTAATGACGCCCACATAGCACCTAGAGGCTCATTAGCATATTTATAAAAGTTAGTTTTTTAGCAAAACCGCTGCCCCACAAGTGATTATAGTAGGATGGTTGGCCAGAGCAGACACTAGCAGATCGCTAGTGTCTGACAGCTAATTATGTCATACGAAGTGATAGAAACCCTTTAATGCTCACCACAGGTCCTATTCAACAAAGGAGACACAAGGAGATGCTGGGGCTACGCGATCAAGTGGACTAAGGTGAGTTAAATTATTATTATTATTTTTTTAACCCCTCCAGCGCTGTTTTACTTTGCATTCTGTATTCAGAATGCTATTATTTTCCCTTATAACTATGTTATAAGGGAAAATAATAATGATCGGGTCTCCATCCCGATCGTCTCCTAGCAACCGTGCGTGAAAATTGCACCGCATCCGCATTTGCTTGCGGATGCTTGCGATTTTCACGCCACCCCATTCACTTCTATGGGGCCTGCGTTGCGTGAAAAACGCACAATATAGAGCATGCTGCGATTTTCACGCAACGCACAAGTGAGGCGTGAAAATCACCGCTCATCTGAACAGCCCCTTTGAAATGAATGGGTCGGTATTCAGTGCGGGTGCAATGCGTTCACCTCACTCATCGCATCCGCACGGCCCGTGTGAAAGGGGCCTTAGAGTTCTGGCCCCTGGGCATCAAAACCACATTACATATCGATTAAGGAAGCAAACTTCGTCACAGGGTTCCCTACAACTTAATTTGAATTATGCCCTACACTGAAATTTTATGAATGCTGTGATTGACTAATGAATGTGGTCGCCCTCTGGCCAATGGACCCTTATATTCAGTTGGTCAGCACATCCACTTTGTTTTGTAAAATTTTTAAATAATATTTCCACCAAACATTAAATAAAACTTGAAAAAATGTTCTTACATCTGCTTTTTATGTTCAAAGTGATTATCTGTCCTCTGTTTGTACAACATTTTTTTCTACATGAAGTTTATGTTTTTTTAGAATCCTGTCCAAATCTCTTTACTCTTCTAAAAGGGATCAAGGATATGAGGGTGAAGGACGGAGAAATACTTTACTGCACCTGGAGAACCTCTCCAAATAAAAGTCAGTGTGTTGTCAGCTATGGAGGACATGATGCTACAAAAAGAGCCCTCCATTCTCCTGACAACAATGACAGCAACTATCACTTTGTTTTTACACTGTAAGAAAAGTTTTGAAATATCTTGGATTCTTTTCCCCATCCCAGCAGAAAGCTGCTATTGTGACATTGTGTTATAAGTGTGCCTGCAGGCGATCTGAGGATACAAGTGGTCTTGGGAAACCTACAAAGATTGTGGTTTTTTTTTGTAAGGTACATTACTTGTAATGTTTACTAGAAAAAAAATCATATAATGCAGTACATATATTTTTCCAGCGCTTGGTTCTCCCAGAATTTACTTTTTTAATATTTTACAGTAAAGTCATGCTCCCTTGCTTGCGATTTATGTCTGCAATATCTTCAAGTAATAAGACCTTATATTTTTTATATGAAATACCACTGAGTAGTCAGAACCGGACTGTTTCTTAGAAAACATCAGCTATTTTACTTAACATTTAGGTAAATTATTTCTAATAAAAATATTATACAGTCATGGACTGATAAACCAACACGATCTTATGACACAGAAATACATAAACATGAATATTTAAAACAAAACCTTCTATTAGATATGGCTGGTTATGTTATCCCCGTCTCTGTGCTATGCAATCACAACACTGAAGACTGGTTTAACATGAAACACATACAGCATACGTATGGCACTGTAATGGTGCAATGCACATATGGTACCAGGCTGCAATGATCCATTCTGTTTAACCCCTTAAAGGGGACCTGTCTCCTCTCCAGACATCTGTTTTAGTAACTTCTTGCATCTCCCTTGTAATAACAATTGTGGAGCATCTATTCATATGACTCTATGTTGTACCACTCGTTTATTATTTTTTTCTAAAAGCTATGAATAAATTGCTAGCCGTTTGCAATGAAGGTCCAGATGGGTGTTACCAATTGGGGGGGGGGTGGTGTCCCTGCGCAGTCTTATACTAGCAGCACTGTTTACATACTGTCAGACTGTGCAGGGACGCACCCTCAACTTGTAACACCCAGCTGGATCTTCATTGCAAACTGCGAGTAATTCATTCATCACTTCTAGAAGGAATAATACAGAAATGACACAACATAGTCATATTAATAGATACTCCACAATTGTTTTACATGGGCATTGCACCGCTATCTGCGACTTTGCCCCGCTCACGTCAGGTGTAAAATTGTAGGCGTGTCGCAGGGAAGGGGACGGTATCAGTCACCATTTTCTACGCCTGTTTTAGGCCGCTCAGAAGCTGTCTTATGGGGGGGCGGAGCCAGCGCTTGATCCAGATGGACGTGTAAAGCGCTGCTCTCCCGTCTGCATATCCCTCACAGCACCTTATTTTAAGCCCATCAAAGCCAGAAATGGTCAAAATCAGGGGCCAAAAGCCTACTGACCAGCCAGGAGGCAATCGCTCTCAAAATCAAACGGGGGAAATAGAGAGATTTGTGAAAAAAGCAGCCGCTGCTGCTGGAAGCCGAGAATCCAAGATGGCGCCCGGCACCCCACGCTCTGGACACAAACAGCTTGCCGCCTGCAGCAGCGACCAGGTAGGAGATGACCCCAGTGAAGCGGAATGCCTACCAATCTCTAGAGCCTTTCTAAAAGAAGCTCTTGCAGAAGCCCTGGGCCCCATAAGCGTAGACATCTCTTCTATAAAAGAAGATATCAGACACATAGGGAGAAGAGTGGAAGTCCTTGAAGAAACGCAGGCCACAATCCTCCAACATCAGGATGAAGTGTCCTCTAGCATGTCGCTAGCCCAGTGCCACCTAAATGCAGTGTATACAGCTTTGGAAGACCAAGAGAATAGAAGCAGGCGTAATAACCTGCGCTTCAGAGGGGTACCTGAGACCATCTTAGCTGCAGACGTCCCGGAAACAATAATCCAGATATGTCTTAGGATTCTGGGCCCTGACTCGGTACATGAGGTCCTGATTGAACGGGCGCATAGAGCCCTCAGACCCAAACCAAGGGAGAACGAGCCACCCAAAGATATAATATGTAGATTTCTACACTTCCCTGTGAAAGAAGCTATTCTAGCAGGTGCAAGGAACTCCAGTCCAATAGATTGGGAGAGCAACAGCATTACCATCTATCAAGACCTCTCACAATCAACCCTTAAAAAACGCAAAGCTTTAAAGCCACTCACGGACTGGCTAAGGCAGAAAAGAATCATCTACAGATGGACATTACCTTTTGGTTTATCCTTTCTTCATGACGGTCGCTGCGTCCAGGTTTCCTCATTTGCAGATCTGAACAAGATATATGACCTTCTTCAGCTACCCCCACTACCTATTGATAATTGGGACATGGTCCAGAATCTGAATTCTCTACCAGAACTACCCAAGACGGTCCCCTGGGAGCCACAACGCACCCCAAAGGCACAAAGAAGCAGCAGAAGAAGAGATTCCTTCTCCACTCCAAAGCGCCTTGCCTTGGCGGACAGCTAATTAACCCTTCTTTCTCTCCATATGGTTAGAGTGACCATGAAAACCACTAGATGGGACATAACACTATTGAGCCCCTATTTCATATTTTATGGTTAAAGGTTTGACTGCATGCAAAGTGCTTGGTGTAGATTTGGGCCTGCTTTATTTTCGGGCCTAGCTCTCCACTAAGTAATAGAGGCAGAGACAGTAGGGATTTCTCTTTTGAGTTATCCCATCTGTTTGAAAGCTAGGCTAGTCATGTTATTACTTTATATTGTCTTTGCACTGATAAATTCCCATCTACCCTTGACTGACTAAGTTGAGAAAGTTAAGCGAGTCACCCTACTGACACAGGCACTCAAAACTGCCCGCCACTATCTCACAATAACCCACTTTATCGTCTCCTCTAGGTAAAGTGAGAGGTTTCTCTTAAATTTAGGTGGACCCTGTTCGGTAGTATGGGAGATGTACAGATCTTTAGCTAAAACTGCATGATTTTCCACTTGATGGCTCCTTGTGTGCTGGTGGGAGAGCTGAGCGTACATTGCTCTCTGCCCAGCATATGACGAGAAATCAGTGAGATCCTTCCCGTGAATTTCTCATCTGCTATATGTTTAGCTCAGCCATATAGCTGAATATTAAGATCAGTCTCCTTTCAACATATATTTGTACCCTCCCTTGCTATGATAGTAATGCAAGACACACAAAGCTATCCGCCAGTGTCTTATAATACCCCACCTTGTCCTTTCCTTCAATTGCTGAGTTTGTTGTTTCCCTCCATATACTGCATGTTTCTCACTGGGTTCTTCTCAGTGAAAAAATATAGGCGTTGGTTATTAAACCTTGTAGACCCCCCGAATGTAACACTGATGTTGTGTTGATAACACCAATATCAAAATATCCTAACATAAATTGGCACTACAGAGGGTAGTGCTTATGGGTATTTTACCCTCCCCCCCCCCCTACAGGATGCCTAAGAAAAAAGGCACAATTGATATATTTTATCTGGTTTGGATAATGTTTATCCATCCCTTACCTTCACTTATTGTTTTATTCTGTGTTTCTAACTGTTACTGTTTTGACAGGTACTATGAAAATTATCTTATATTCATTCAAATGACCCTACAGATGTCTACACAGATTCAAGGCCCACAGTACGAGACTCATCCCTCTGCCCGGACGCTAGCGGGCTCCTCGCGTGGCCGCACTCCCTCCTCCGCTCTGCTCCTGGTTGGTCAGATTTTCTTTGCTATTACATCCAGAACCCTTCCCCCTCTCCTTGCTGAGACATGGTGGACTTCAAACTAGTCTCTTTCAATGTCAAGGGGATGAGGTCCCCCTCCAAGAGATCCCAGATTTTCTCTCTCTTACATAAGGAGAGGTGTTCTGTGATCTTTTTGCAGGAGACACATTTCAAACATGAGAACTATCCTAACCTTTCCCACTCCAAATATCCGAACTGGTATCACTGTGGTGCCGGGGTTGCGGCCTCGAGGGGAGTCAGCATTGGCTTTGGTAGGGGGTTCCCCTTTCAATATAGGTCACATGTTCAAGACCCAGAAGGCCGATACCTAATCCTCATAGGCCAAATTGGACAATCTATCTTTACCTTTGCCAACGTATATGCTCCAAATGTAGACCAAAACAACTGGCTCACCCCAGTACTTTCGCTTATAGAAAAACACAGAGAGGGATTTCTGATAATGGCGGGTGATCTGAATGTGGCTTTAAATCCTTCTTTAGACACTTCCTCTAAAAGATCCCCACTATCAACAAAAACTCTTAGTCTGATAAGCACAAAACTTCATAACCTGGGAGTTTTAGATGTCTGGAGATGCCATAATCCTGATGCAATAGATTATTCCTTCTACTCCCCTGCTAACAAATCTTATAGTAGAATAGACTATATTCTAATCCCGAAAGAAAAATTACAATTCTGCTCACTCCCAAAAATTGGAAACATCACTTTATCCGATCATGCCCCAATCTTTTGTGAAATCCGATCAGACCAGAAAACTACCAGACAAACCAATTGGAGGTTTAATGAATCCGTTTTAAATAATGCAAAGCATACTACTCTTATCTCTTCTTACCTTGAGGAATACTTTCTTATAAATGCTACGACTGAGATTTCACCTCAAACCCTCTGGGACGCTCATAAGGCGTATGTTAGAGGAAGACTGATTGGTCTCTGCTCCTTCCTGAAAAGGGAATCAGAGAAAAAACTCAATGACCTGCTATCAAAAATCCACTTAGCAGAAAAGGCCCACAAACAATCCATGTCAGATTTACAGCTTGCAGAACTTTCTTCCCTCAGAACTCAACTAAAAAACCTTTTAAATGTGCGCTCAGCCAAACTTTTTCTCTCAATACAACAAAAAAAATTTGCCCATGGCAATAAAGCCTCCAGGTACGTCATGAACCGCATTAAACATAGGAGAAATTCCCGTTTTGTTCATTCCCTCAGATCTCAACAGGGTAACCTTTTGTTCAAAGCGGAAGACATAGCAGATCAATTTAAGATATTCTATAATTCCCTTTATAACCTAACAATCCCAGAACCTCTTGATCCCTATACTTCTAGAGAGACTAATATTAACTCTTTCCTTGACACACTTGACCTCCCAACCCTAAACTTAAAACAGCGAGATTCCCTGGCCAGGCCTTTCACTACCCCAGAATTAGAAGCAGCCATTAAATCTACCCCCAAAGGTAAGTGCCCCGGCCCGGATGGGCTCCCTATATCATACTTTTCTGCCTTCAAAAACATACTTCTACCGCATCTGCTCCCAGTTTGCAATTCGGCCTTGTCCAATTTGCCACTTTCACATGATATGACTAGAGCCACTATAACAATAATACCTAAGGAAGGTAAAGACCATGCATTATGTTCCAACTATCGTCCAATCTCCCTCCTTAATGTGGACCTTAAACTCATAGCTAAGATGTTAGCCTCAAGGCTACAAAGCTTTTTACCCAAGCTGATCCATCCAGATCAGGTAGGTTTCGTAAAGGGGAGAGAGGGAAAGGACAATACCACAAAAATATTAGACTCCTTGTTTTATGCTTCCCATAAACACGTTCCCTTGGTTCTGATTGGCACGGACGCCGAGAAAGCGTTTGACAGGGTAGACTGGCTATACATTAGACTAACTTTGTTGAAATTTCAGCTCCCAGAGACATATATCAATGCAATATTTGCAATGTACACTCACTCCTCGGCGTCCGTGTCGGTCAATGGCATACTATCATCCAGTTTCTCCATAAGAAATGGGACGAGGCAAGGGTGCCCCCTTTCACCCCTTTTATTTGTACTTGTGATGGAATCCCTCCTAGAAGCCCTTAGACAAAACAGCGATATTAAGGGTCTGAGAATAGGTTCTCGAGAATATAAAATAGCAGCATTCGCTGACGACCTACTGATCACTACCACTAATTCGCACAAATCCATGCCCAAGATCCTGTCGACACTTAACCTTTTTGGCTCCCTATCAAACTTTAAAATTAACCCTTCAAAGTCCCAGATCCTTCATATAGGCCTCTCGCCCGCTAGTGACTCATCCATCAAAGTAAACTCCCCATTCAATTGGCATACCCAGCAATTAACCTACTTGGGGGTTAAGCTCTCTCCACATCTACATGACTTATTTCGATTGAACTACATGCCCCTTTTATCGGCTTTACAGACACAGATGAATTCCCTAGACTCTCAATACCTCTCCTGGTTTGGTAGAAAAAACCTATTTATGTCTCTGATCATGCCCAAACTTACATATCTGATGCAAGTCCTACCCATAGAAATACCCAAATCATATTTTACCTCTCTTAATAAGTACATACGCAAATTCATATGGCAAGGTAAAAGTTCTCGTATCTCCTTTGATACTTTGACCAAACCCAGATCTTCGGGTGGTATAGGTCTCCCCGACCCGGAGACTTATATGATCGCTATCCAACTATCCAGAATTATTGATTTAATTAGGGAACCCAGTCATAAATCCTGGCCAGAGTTGGAAAATGCCCCTCTTCCATCCTCTATTAGGGCACTTATATTGGCCAATAAGCCACTACCTCAACCCAACCTGATTACTAACCCTATCACACGTAACACCCTAAAGGTCTGGAAGAAATTTACTGCCAACCCTGAGAGCCCCTTGCTCCCTTCCCCCCTTCTACTTATTAGAGACATCATTGATCTGGCACCCAAAGAACTAAAGGATAGCTGTCCTATAGACATCAGAAATTCAGCAATTGCCGCCTCACAACTAATAGATAAAGATGGTTGTGTTGTTTCGGACTCTGAAATAATCACAAAACTGGATACACAGATCCGCAACCCAATGTTACAGCGTTTCCTCAAAACAGAGGTCCTCATCTGTGCAAAACAAACCTCCCAGGTGAAGGAACTCAACTGGTTTGAGACAATGCTGGGCAACAAGATTTATCCTTCCAAAACTATATCCAAGATATACAAACAGTTGAAATCTCCTCCCTCTCCTCCCAAACCCGCGATTGTAGGCATATAGGAAAGAGATTTAGAGCGTAACTTATCACCTCAAGAGATTACTAAACTTTTAACCTCCCCCCACAAATTATCCAGGTGTATACACATTCAGGAGAATAGTTACAAAATTCTCATGAGGTGGTACAAGACCCCAGATAAAACTTGTATGTACAGTTCAACAGCTTCAGATGTCTGCTGGAGATGTCATTCATCGAAAGGCACATTTATGCATATCTGGTGGTCCTGTGACCTAATTGAGCCCTGGTGGCACAAAATTCTCCAACTTTGTAATAAGATTTGTCAGACGTCTTTCCCTTGCAAGCCTGAAATAGTTCTCGTCTCCTTGGGGTTGGAGAAAGTGGGACCATATAAATCCTCTCTATTCTTGCTCCTACTAGCAGCAGCTAGATTACTCTTGCCCTTACATTGGCTCTCTTCTGATATCCCCAGCATTGATCATTGGATCAATAAAGTGGACCAGATTTACAGATTGGAGGAGATCTCTCATTGGGAATCACACTCTAGGCCTAAGTTTTTAAATATTTGGTCCCCATGGAAGGAATATAGAGGATTTACATAACTAATTATAAACATTTGCCCATGCTTCCTAATGGTTGCTTCCTTATAACCTCTGGGAGGGAAGGTGATAACCTGACATACCCCCCCTCTTCTACATCTATTCTCGCCCATACTTCTAATCTACCCTACCATCGGAAATGTACCTTAAGATCCATGACATTTTGTTTAGTCCGTGTCATTTTGTTTGATCAGAAATCTGCACAAGCCTATCAGAAACTAGTGCCTGTCAATGTTGGGCCATATCGCCCGCCTGTTACAAAAAACATGTAATGATTCTTTCGAATTTATACATTGCTTTCTTTTATGTCACATGTAATATTGTTGTATCTTGTCTTCAAGCCTGTACCATGCTATGACAAATATAAAAACAATAAAAACTGTTAATTTAAAAAAAAAAGAAAAAAAAAGAAGCTGTCTTATATTTAGAACTGGTGCTGGATCCGCCGAAGTTATGGAAGGGCCTCCACTGAAGTTATGAAGAGGCGGAAGCCCTTCCATAACTTCTATGGATCCACCACCAGTTTAGGGCTTTGTTAAGACCGGTGTCTAAAACACCGGACTTGATAAATGTGCCCCTTAGTCTCAACAGGTGGTCTAATATATCGCCGTGTTTATCTTGTTTACCTACTGCAGCATTTATACTTAAACTGTTAATATATATGTATGTATTGTGCTTCAGACTTAGTCTTAACAGGTGATTTGATATATCAGCACGTTTATCTTGCTCACCTGCTGTAACATTCATACTTAATCTGATGATATATACATAGTTAATCTGCAATAGAATCAGCCTTAAAAGGCTGTCTAATATATCATAGCGTTTATCTTTTTCACCTGCTGCGCCATTCATACTTAATCTGTTACATTACTGATTCAGTTACTGTACACTATGGCCAACAGACAGTTGCCTGGGCCCTCAAATGGAACAGGCAGCGGCAAAAATGATGCTGTAGCCAGCACAAGTAGCAGCAGAAGGAGGGGTGATGGCAGCAGTCACAGAAACAGGCCAGAGCTACCACTGTCATCCAGCAGTCGTGTTTTGACCAACAATCCAGCTGTACTGGAATGGTTGACTCGAGCTTCAACATCCTGTCAGGTGACAACAGATACACACAGCCAGGAATCGGTGGGTTCCTCTGACACCACACTTAGTAGACATGGCCCAGGAACTGCCTCTATTTCCTCACCTGTCCTGAACCTTGCTTTTGCTGCTCCTTCTGCTAGCCAAGTAAGGGATGCTACTTTTCAGTGAGGATGAGCATTTTGATGACAGTCAGCAGTTATAGGCCAGCACAGACTTGGAGGAGAGGTCCTCTGCAGAGTCCTCTAGGAATGCAACTACCGATGGTGACAGTCGGGTGGGAGAACATGTTGCGAGAGGTCAGGAACGTTCACAAGAGACAGGAGAGGGTGACATTAGAGAGGAACAAACCGATGTAGATGACAATGTTGTTGATCGCACGTGGGAGCAGGTTGAAGGGAGGGCATCGTTATCATCAGGGGGCGAGGTTGGCAGCGTGCCCATGAGACAGCAGGGTGTCAGTGTGCTCATGAGACAAGCAGGGTAGAAGCAGTAGGAGATCTGCAGCCAAATGAGGGAGGGGTACACCGTCTGCTTCTCAGAGCACTACCTGTGAGGAACCCACTAGCAGTGCATGGGTTCATAACAGCAGTGGCAGGCATCACGCAGTAGTGGAAGAAAAATGCCATACTCAGCAGTGTGGTAATTTTTCAGCAAGTGGCTGGGGGACGTTAGCATGATGATATGCAGAATATGTGGGAAGAAGGTGAGGCGCGAGCAGGGTGCTGATGTTGGCATGGATGCCCTGCATCAACACATGGATTGTCACCATAAAGTGATGTGAGAAAACCATACCACTCATTTAGTGTTACAGCCTGATGCAGCAACCGCTGGCCCTAACTCCCTCTTGAGCAGTCAGGGTCCGCCAACATCAGCAGAATGAAGCTGTCATTCCTTTACATCAACTTCAATGTCATCTATAGCCGCTGATGGTCCTCCTCCTACTCCTCGTTACTTGCTAAAAGATAACAGTATGTGTGCATTCATCCAACAGCACAGCACTGAACGGGCACCTGGCCAAGTTGCTGGTACTACAGTCCCTCCCTTTCCATGTAGTTGACTGTGCACATTTCAGAGAACTGAAGGCTTGTGCCCAGCAAAGGTAGAGAGTCCCAAGTCGACATTACTTTTCCAGAAAATCTGTCGCAGCTCTGCACACGTACGTTGGGCATAAGGTGGACCAGTCCTTGGGCCTGTCAGTGTTTGGTAGAGTTCACACCAGCGCTGATGTATGGAGTTGCAACTATGGTTAAGGACAATATATGTCATTCACAGCCCACTGGGTAACTGTGGTTCCAGCCTAGGCACAACGGCAACTTGGCCAGGTGATGGCAATGTTGCCTCTGAGTTGTAATGCTGGGATTTCTGCACCAAAGTCCTCCTCTTCCTCCTCATCCTCACCTTCTAGTGTAGGAACAGCTTACAGTGGTCCTCCAGTGGATCTGCCAGTGGTCTTCACCTATGCAAAGCTAGGCTTTGTCACGTGGTTCTGCACCTGGTTAGCCTAGACATACTAAGCCACACCAAGAAGGAACTGCTAAGCGCCATTAATTTAAAAAAAAATATGAATACTGGCTGTCAGGGGCGTTGCTAGGGTCTCAAAAGATCCAGGTCCCAAGCCCCAATGAATATTGCCCAATTCTCTAAGTCAACCAATCGTCCCCACAACCCCTCCCCTTGCAAACACTAGCACTGAAGACATTTTATTGTACTTGCTATGCAGCAGCACGTACCTTTCACATCCAGTGCCTCCCAGGTGACGTTTCCTCTGATGTTGATCTTCTCTGTCATTATATTCTCCATTTGGTCCGGACAACTTCTCTCAGCCGCACCTCATCTCTGCAAAGTGTGAAACACAGACATCTTAGCTTCCTCACTTTTCTCTACCCCCAAATACTATCCTGAAGAAAAATGAGTGCCCCCCCCATAGTAATAGTACTCCTCATAGTCCCACCAATAGTAATTCCCTTCTAGAATGCCATCATTAGTGATACTGCCCCCTACAGTGCCCCAACAGTGATAGTGCTCCCCACGAGTACCTCCATTAGTAGAAGAGCCCTCCGGTATTAATAATGTCCTTACAGAGCCCCTAGTAGAAATAAGGCCCCCTTATTGTTATCCCAGTGGTAATAAAGCTCTCTACAGACCCCTCAGTAGTAATAAGGCCCCATATAATGCTCTTAATAGAATTAATGTGGACTATAAGTCCCTCCTATAGAGCCCCCAGTAGTAATAAGAACGCTTAATGTCCCCTGGATTTAAAATGTCCCCACAGTGCCCCCAGTATTTATAATAGCCCCTACTGTTATAATGCTCACCCTGAAGTGCCCCAGTATTTATAATGCCCCCTGAAGGGCCCCCTGTAGTTATATTCCTCTGTTTACTGTCCTCAGAAATTATAATTCCTCAGCCCCCCCACCATACAGTCCCATGTAAATAACATTATTTCCTTCCTCCGCCATAGAGTCCCGTGTAAATACCATCACACCATCTCTCCAGCCCCCTCCAATATACAGTCCCATGTGAATAACATCCCTCTCTATCTACAGCACCCTCCAAAATATAGTCCCACATAAATAACATCACCCCCTCCCAGCCACCTTCAACATACAGTCCCATGTAAATAACATTACCCCTCAATATTCAGTTCCATGTAAATAACATCACTCCACCCCACTGTCCCACGTAAATAACTTCAGCCCTAACATACAGTCCCAGTTAAATAACTACAACTCCCAACATTGCTCTGCCTCTCACACTGAGTAATCTACCCCTTCACTTACCTCTCCTCATGTAGCAGACCTCACCACAGCTTCTTCCCAGAAGCATTTTTAGACCTTTTGAGAGGGATGCAAAAATGGACTACTACAGAGTATTGCTGTGCTGTCAGTTGGTCACTGTCTATGAGTACCATTGCCCGCCCTCACACAGGTCTGACCGGGGGACCTCTCTATGCGCACGCTCCACTGCCATGTTGGGGGTGATCTGGAGCAGCACCAGCTCCGTATGTTGAAACTTCTGTCTGGAGTCTATGATAAGCAGTTTTCTTCAGCCAGCTACTGAAAAACCACCCAGCAGCAGGACATGCAGCAGAACCTCATCCTGCATACTTGGACTGCACCTTGTCATCCATGATCCAAGATCCCCTGGACTATTGGGCATGCAAACTTGAATTGTGGCTGCAACTGTTTGAGTTTGCCATGGGTATGCTTTCCTGTCCAGTCAGTAGTGTCCCCACACCCCAACCAACCTCCAGCTATTACATCCAAGACAATTTCCATTTCATCCCCACCTCCCCATTACAGCTCTTCGGTCTACATTAGTCCTATCTTGTCCCCACTTTATTCCCTCACACCATCCCCTTGCATCCCTTAGAGCCAATATCATTTGGTCATTTCCATCCTCCCCACCTCCCGTCCCCTGGCCACTACAGCTGACTGCACTAGCCGGGCACATCTTCTTGGCTCCGCCCACCCACCCTTCCCTCCTCCCCTCCATCAGTCCTCTGGCCGCTACCCACCAATCAGAATTAGCCGGATGCATCAGCGCGTCATAGCCCCGCCCACTCCACTCCTCATATCACTTCCCTCTCCAGCGTGCTTTGCAACCACACCGCCGATCGTACGCACCACGTGCAGGGACCAGGCGGCAGCGCTCCAGCTTATTCTCCTGCTGCAGCGCTTCAGGCACCAACATATATTCTCATTTCCCCCACCACAGGTCGGATCCATCTCTTCTACACATTACATTGCAGTTATACACATCCTCATACCTCATTCCTCCCACCGCAGCCACACAGCTCCCCCCCATCCCCCCACTCTCTTATTTCAACTCACTCCAGTCCTCTCCTGCAACTCCTGACACAAGTTGATCTCCTCTTGGTGGACATACTACCACATACTCCTTATACAGTGGGGTTGGGGTATAGCGCAGATCAGGTCCCCCATATAGGACCCGAACTTATCAAATAATAATTCATCATCTGGTTCCCATGTTGCTAACCCCATACTTGGGTAACATAATAGGTTTTGACATGCGAGCAACCACATTTCCATGTAAACACATGAATGTATTAACTCTATTATTAATGTACAATTTATATCTACATCGAGCGACGTAGTGTGCTATCATGAAGACATTCAATTATTTATTTATTTATTTAATTATTTATGTATTTGAGTGGGAAACCATCCACCTTTTTATGTAACAAAAGGCTATTACTGTTATTTATCTACCTTTCATTCAATTATTTATTAATGATTTATTTATTAATTAATGATTTATTATTAATGATTTATTTATTAATTAATCAATAAATTATCTATAGAAATATTTAGCTGTCTTCAAATATTATATATAGGCATACAGTCATGTGAAAAAATTAGGACACCCTTTGAAAGCATGTGGTTTTTTGTAACATTTTTAATAAATGGTTATTTCATCTCCGTTTCAACAATACAGAGAGATTAAAGTAATCCAACTAAACAAAGAAAACTGAACAAAAGTCTTTTCAAGATCTTCTGTAAATGTCATTCTACAAAAATGCCTATTCTAACTGAGGAAAAAGATAGGACACCCTCACATGTATTCCCTCTTAAATTGGCTCAGATCTCACACAGGTATATCACACCAGGTGCACATAATTAGTAGATCGTTACTCTGCATGTTGAATGAGGCTTGCCCTATTTAAACCTCAGACATTTAGTTTGGTGTGCTCCTGACTGTTTAAGTGAGAGTGAGCACCATGGTGAGAGCAAAAGAGCTGTCAGAGGACTTCAGAAAAAAGATTGTAGCAGCCTATGAGTCTGGGAAGGGATTTAAAAAGATCTCAAAAGATTTTGAAATCAGCCATTCCACTGTCCGGAAGATAGTCTACAAGTGGAGGGCTTTCAAAACAACTGCCAACATGCCCAGGACTGGTCGCCCCAGCAAGTTCACCCCAAGAGCAGACCGCAAGATGCTAAAAGAGGTATCCAAAAACCCTAAAGTGTCATCTCGAGAACTACAGCAGGCTCTGGCTACTGTTGATGTAGAAGTACATGCCTCTACAATCAGAAAGAGACTGTACAAGTTTAACTTGCATGGGAGGTGTGCAAGGAGGAAACCTTTGCTTTCCAAGAGAAACATCGAGGCCAGACTGACATTTGCCAGCGATAAAGTAGACAAAGACCAGGACTTCTGGAATAATGTTCTTTGGACAGATGAGTCCAAAATTGAATTATTTGGACACAACAGCAGAGGACATGTTTGGCGTAAACCAAACACAGCATTCCAAGAAAAGAACCTCATACCAACTGTGAAGCATGGAGGTGGAAGTGTCATGGTTTGGGGCTGCTTTGCTGCAGCAGGACCTGGTCAGCTCACCATCATAGAATCCACGATGAATTCTACTGTGTATCAGAAGGTGCTTGAAGAACATGTGAGACCATCAGTTAGAAAATTAAAGCTGAAGCGGAACTGGACCATGCAACATGACAATGACCCAAAACATACTAGTAAATCAACCAAAGATTGGCTGAAAAAGAAGAAATGGAGAGTCCTGGAATGGCCAAGTCAAAGTCCAGATTTGAATCCCATTGAGATGCTGTGGGGTGACTTGAAAAGGGCTGTACGTGCAAGAAACCCCTCAAACATCTCACAGCTGAAAAAGTTCTGCATTGAGGAGTGGGGTAAAATTTCCTCAGACCGATGTCGAAGACTGGTAGATGGCTACAAGAACCGTCTCACTGCAGTTATTTCAGCCAAAGGAGGTAACACTCGCTATTAGGGGCAAGGGTGTCCTATCTTTTTCCTCAGTTAGAATAGGCATTTTTGTAGAATGACATTTACAGAAGATCTTGAAAAGACTTTTCTTCAGTTTTCTTTGTTTAGTCGGATTACTTTAATCTCTCTGTATTGTTGAAACGGAGATGAAATAACCATTTATTAAAAATGTTACAAAAAACCACATGCTTTCAAAGGGTGTCCTAATTTTTTCACAAGACTGTAAATACTATCAGCAAATCAAACTATATGAAGAGATTGAAAGGAATCGGAGAGTTGCACGCAGAGCCACGTACAATTAAGTAGAATAAGTAATTGTATTTTCTATCTTTGATTGAACAGAGGGGAACGACAGCCAATGACGGGGGGGTGGGGGGGGGGGGGGCCTATACGGATATTTTTGATTTCTATATTGTATACATGATCGTGTTTTGCTAGGTGATGTATTTATATGTATTATATATTAATGTGATTAATATTGGTTATGTATTAATATTATGTCATTTTCTTAAAATTAAAATAAAGATAAATTTAAAAAAATAAATAAAAATATATATAGGCATAAATCATCATCCAGCTATAACAATGATAACTCCTTTTAGCCCTTTTTTTCACCATTTTGGGCCTTTTTATTATGATATCCCCATCAGTGGTTTTAATACATCACTTATATTTGTTATATATATATAGTTGCAAGAAAAAGTATGTGAACCCTTTGGAATGATATGGATTTCTGCACAAATTGGTCATAAAATGTGATCTGATCTTCATCTGAGTCACAACAATTAACAGCCACAGTCTGCTTAAACTAATAAACACAGAAAGAATTAAATGTTACCATGTTTTTATTGAACACACCATGTAAACATTCACAGTGCAGGTGGAAAAAGTATGTGAACCCCTAGACTAATGACATCTCCAAGAGATAATTGGAGTGAGGTGTCAACCAACTGGAGTCCAATCAATGAGATGAGATTGGAGGTGTTGGTAACAGCTGCCCTGTCCTATAAAAAACACACACCAGTTCCGGGTTTGCGTTTCACAAGAAGCATTGCCTGATGTGAATGATGCCTCGCACAAAAGAGCTCTCAGAAGACCTACGATTAAGAATTGTTGACTTGCATAAAGCTGGAAAGGGTTATAAAAGTATTTCCAAAAGCCTTGCTGTTCATCAGTCCACGGTAAGACAAATTGTCTATAAATGGAGAAAGTTCAGCACTGCTGCTACTCTCCCTAGGAGTGGCCATCCTGTAAAGATGACTGCAACAGCACAGCGCAGACTGCTCAATGAGGTGAAGAAGAATCCTAGAGTGTCAGCTAAAGACTTACAAAAGTCTCTGGCATATCATAACATCCCTGTTAGCGAATCTATGATACGTAAAACACTAAACAAGAATGGATTTCATGGGAGGATACTACAGAGGAAGCCACTGCTGTCCAAAAAAAACATTTCTGCACGTTTACAGTTTGCACAAGAGCACCTGGATGTTCCACAGCAGTACTGGCAAAATATTCTGTAGACAGATGAAACCAAAGTTGAGTTGTTTGGAAAAAACACACAACACTATGTGTGGAGAAAAAGAGGCACAGCACACCAACATCAAAACCTCATCCCAACTGTGACGTATGGTGGTGGGGGCATCATGGTTTGGGGCTGCTTTGCTGCGTCAGAGCCTGGACGGATTGCTATCATCGAAGGAAAAATTAATTCCAAAGTTTATCAAGACATTTTGCAGGAGAACTTAAGGCCATCTGTCCACCAGCTAAAGCTCAACAGAAGATGAGTGTTGCAACAGGACAACGACCCAAAGCATAGAAGTAAATCAACAACAGAATGGCTTAAACAGAAGAAAATATGCCTTCTGGAGTGGCCCAGTCAGAGTCCTGACCTCAACCAGATTGAGATGCTGTGGCATGACCTCAAGAAAGCGATTCACACCAGACATCCCAAGAATATTGCTGAACTGAAACAGTTCTGTAAAGAGGAATGGTCAAGAATTACTCCTGACCGTTGTGCACGTCTGATCTGCAAATACAGGAAACGTTTGGTTGAAGTTATTGCTGCCAAAGGAGGTTCAACCAGTTATTAAATCCAAGGTGGATACTTTTTCCACCTGTACTGTGAATGTTTACATGGTGTGTTCAATAAAAACATGGTAACATTTAATTCTTTGTGTGTTATTAGTTTAAGCAGACTGTGATTGTCTATTGTTGTGACTTAGATGAAGATCAGATCACATTTTATGACCAATTTGTGCAGAAATCCATATAATTCCAAAGGGTTCACATACTTTTTCTTGCAACTGTATATATATATATATATATATATATATATTACTGATATCTGTACCTTTTACTACTTATGTGTTTTTTATTGACTTGAAAAAAGGGTCCTTTGAACCCCGAAACGCGTTGTCCGACAATAAATCTGATTGTACCTAAACATCCGGTTGTGATATGCGCCTTGTGTCCACACGCTCACATAGAAACATAGAAACATAGAATGTGTCGGCAGATAAGAACCATTTGGCCCATCTAGTCTGCCCAATATACTGAGTACTATGGATAGCCCCTGGCCCTATCTTATATGAAGGATGGCCTTATGCCTATCCCATGCATGCTTAAACTCCTTCACTGTATTTGCAGCTACCACTTCTGCAGGAAGGCTATTCCATGCATCCACTACTCTCTCAGTAAAGTAATACTTCCTGATATTACTTTTAAACCTTTGCCCCTCTAATTTAAAACTATGTCCTCTTGTAGCAGTTTTTCTTCTTTTAAATATTCTCTCCTCCTCTTTTACCTTGTTGATTCCCTTTATGTATTTAAAAGTTTATATCATATCCCCTCTGTCTCGTCTTTCTTCCAAGCTATACATGTTAAGGTCCTTTAATCTTTCCTGGTAAGTTTTATCCTGCAATCCATGTACCAGACCATTAAAGTCCAGAGGAGCTCCATTACTAGTTCCAGTCAGTAGTGTGGCATCAGAGCGGGTGTTCACTGTTGCCGGGGGCATAGTTACCCCTAAGAAAACTCGCCTTTCCTCCCAAAATGTTGAGTAAATGGGGCGTTACTTCTGGTGCTGCTGCCACCTTTCTGATGTGCCATCTCTACAAAGAGGCTTTTTGGCCTTCTGATATGTCACTGCTGTTGGCCCCCAAACCTACCTTGTTATGGGGCCACTATTGTCCCTGTTTGTCTATGTTGACATCTGAGTTAATTTTTCCCTTCTTCTAAACTGTCATAAAAATAGAAGAAAAAACAAGGATCCTTCATTATGAGCATCCTTATAGCCTGTTTAACACAGTGAGTATTTGGTCAGTATTTCAATTTGGTAATCCAAAAGCAGAAGTGGGTCCAAAACACAGATGAGATACAAATAATTTCATTATATTTTATCTCTGTTCTGGACACACTCCTGTTTTTGGCTTTATGGATGCTCAAAATACTGGATTCCTTTTTTTTAATTTTCAGTTCTAGAATGAAAAATAAACAGTGATGTTAACACAACATTACTTCCACTGCTGTTGCCCCCCCCCCCTCCCCACTCACCACTCACCACTCACCACTCACCACTATCCCCACTCTGTCATGGGGCCACTATTGTCACAGTTACTGCAACTGCTGCTGCCACTCTGTCATGGGGCCACTACTGATGCTGCCACTGTCCACACTCTGTCTTCAGGCCACTACTTGAATCTTGGGGCAGTGCACAGTTAAGTCCAACGCGATACATTAGACCTGATGCTAACATTGACTTGTAATACTGACGCTCCATGACTAGACAGCTAAATAGAAGGGATTAAAAAGCATATGTCTGGACAGCCACATCATGCATTAAAGGAACATTTTTTTCTCCCCTACTTCATTGATGCTGCTTCCATTTCTTTATTTTGTTCCACTAAGGAGCCATTTGGACATAGCTCCTGCAGGGGCGAGCATGTTTTTTTTTTTTTTTTTACTGAAGGGTGCTATATGCTTTTCTTTTTGTTTAACAGAAGGGATTAGCTATGAATTTTGGTGCCCTGCACAGTGATGAAGGCGGCAATAAATTACAGCTGCCTGTAATACTGACTGCACAGTACCTACAGAATGGATTAAGTATAAATGTGGGTGCACTAGAACGTAATGCACACGGCGATACACTCTCCCTGCACTCTCCCAGCAGTTTAAGTTCAAAGCTTTCAAACTGAGATTGGGCCACCAAGTGGGATGAATATGATTAAGCAGAGTTTCCTGGGTATACCTGATTTATCGCGATTCATTTCAAAGATCAGCAAATCGGCTGAATAATATTTTTCAAATCTTCACTTCACTAGTGACAAGCAATTGCATGGTCAAGTCCTATAATGGAACCAACCCTTTTGCCTTTAAGAAATGCTTTATTGTGTCAAAAATTAACAAACTAAGAAAAAGTATGCAGAATTAATGTCACCTCAACAAATGCATTTATCATGCACACTGACACCACGAAGAAATAACAGTGCCACAATTGCTATTTTTTTGTTCATTCCACCTCCCAAAAATTGTTGCATACACCCCAATGTGGTACCTCCAAAAGCCAGGAAGGGCCCATATACATTGCATGAAATTGGCTGGTTCAGACAATATACAGTGTGTTCACCCTATAAGGCTACTTTCACACTTGCATTCGGGTAAGTTCCGTTTGAAGGCTCTCACAAACGGCCCCGAACGGATCCGTACAGCCCCAATGCATTCTGAGTGGATGCGGATCCGCTCAGAATGCATTAGTTTGGCCTCCGTTCCGCTTGCAGCGTTTTGGTGTCCGCCTGGCCGTGCGGAGCCAAATGGATCCGTCCAGACTTACAATGCAAGTCAATGGGGACGGATCCGTTTGACGTTGACACAATATGGTGCAATTGCAAACGGATCCGTCCCCCATTGACTTTCTATGTGAAGTCATGAGTCCCTATTAATATACCATCAGATCGGAGTTTTATCCAATCCGATGGTATATTTTAACTTGAAGCGTCCCCATCACCATGGGAACGCCTCTATGTTAGAATATACCATCGGATTTGAATTATATCGTGAAACTCAGATCCGACAGTATATTCTAACACAGAGGCGTTCCCATGGTGATGGGGACGCTTCAAGTTAGAATATACTAAAAGAACTGTGTACATGACTGCCCCCTGCTGCCTGGCAGGTGCTGCCAGGCAGCAGGGGGCAGACCACCCCCTGTATTTAACTCATTGGTGGCCAGTGCGGCCCCCCTCCCTCCCCTGTATTTAACTCATTAGTGGCCAGTGCGGCCGGCCCCCCCTCCCTCCCCTGTATTTAACTCATTGGTGGCCAGTGCGGCCGGCCCCCCCTCCCTCCCTCCCCTGTATTTAATTCATTGGTGGCCAGTGCGGCGGGCCCCCCCCTCCTGTATTTAGCTCATTGGTGGCCAGTTCAGCCGGCCCCCCCTCCCTCCCCCCCTAATTAAAATGACCGACCCCCCATCATTGGTGGCAGCGGAGAGTTCCGATCGGAGTCCCTGTTTAATCGCTGGGACTCCGATCGGTAACCATGGCAACCAGGACGCTACTGCAGTCCTGGCTGCCATGGTTACTTAGCAATTTTAGAAGCCTTATACTTACCTGCGATGTCTGTGACCGGCCGGGCGCTCCTCCTACTGGTAAGTGAAGGGTCTGTGCGGCGCATTGCTTATAGCACAGACCTTTCACTTACCAGTAGGAGGAGCGCACGGCCGGTCACAGACATCGCAGGTAAGTATAATGCTTCTAAAATTGCTAAGTAACCATGGCAGCCAGGACTGCAGTAGCATCCTGGTTGCCATGGTTACCGATCGGAGTCCCAGCGATTAAACTGGGACTCCGATCGGAACTCTCCGCTGCCACCAATGATGGGGGGGTCGGTCATTTTAATTAGGGGGAGGGAGGGGGGGCCGGCCGCACTGGAAACCAATGAGTTAAATTCAAGGGAGGGAGGGGGGCCGGCCGCTCTGGCCACCAATGAGTTAAATACAAGGGAGGGAGGGGGGGCCGGCCGCACTGGCCACCAATGAGTTAAATACAGGGGAGGGAGGGAGGGGGGCCGCACTGGCCACCAATGAGTTAAATATAGGGGGGGAGGGGGCAGTCATGTACACAGTTCTTTTAGTATATTCTAACTTGAAGCGTCCCCATCACCATGGGAACGCCTCTGTGTTAGAATATACTGTCGGATCTGAGTTTTCACAAAGTGAAAAATCAGATCTGAAAAAAACAGTTATGCAGACGGATCCGTTCTGAACGGATGCAAGCGTTTGCATTATAGGAGCGGATCCGTCTGTACAGACACCAGACAGATACGCTCCGAATGCAAGTGTGAAAGTAGCCTTAGACGCACTGGCCCAAAAGACCCACCTAGGTTTTAGAGGAGGACAATAACAAAAAAAATTTTTTCATTAGACCTCAGATCAGACTCCCAATCAGTCCCCCAGCCTCAGATCAGCCCCCAGCCTCAGATTAGCCCCTGCCTCACAGCAAATAAAATAAAATAAACACTTACCTCTCCTGCCCTGGATGTCTCTGCTCCTCAACTCCAGCTCTCTTCTTCCTCTTGCCACGTGCTGTGCTGTGACCCAACGCGCACAGTGTGAGGTCACAGAGCGCCCTCATGCTGTGCGCAGCCACAGCACAGCTGGCGGCAGAGGACCAAGAAGCAGTTAAAACAGAGCATTCACCGCTTCCTGATCCTCCGGTACTAATGAGCGCTTCCATAATGGAAGCGCTCATTAGTATTTGCCCCATAAAAAGCAGTGACATTTTTCCCCCACTTTGGGTGGATAAAGTGAATCTTATGGGGCGTAAAGTATGGTAGTTCTAATGTATAAGTCCAGCTTTAGATCTCCTTGCAGCAGCCATGATTCAATAGAATAACTGAATACAAATTTTTATCATTGTAATTAAACATCAAGAATCTGAAACCTGCTTTAAAAGGGATTTTCCGGTAATAATACCTGCTCCACGCCACTCCTGTCCTCCACTGATTCCATCTTAAGATAAGATAAGATGCCTTTATTGTCACTGTACAATACAATGTAATACAATGTACAATACAATGAAATGTTGTTTGGAGCAATCCTAGATGGCATGGACAGAGGAACCAGAACTGACATTTAAACTAAAGCATTACACTAGAAAAAAATAATAATAATAATAATCTTCCCATCCCTGCACTGTTTACATCCAGCTGGCTTCAGTGGTGATGTGCTGCTTGTGGCCAAATCACCACTGAAGCCATTCATGTGACCATGCCCATGCAATGCCAGAAGAAAACAATGTGGGGACCGAAAGATGGAGGCAGCACAGAGGACCGTGGCAGCATGGAGCAGGTAAGCATGAATCATTTTTTTTTTCTGGACGTTTGCTGGGAACATTACATAAAATATAATTATTAGCAGAAAAAATCTTTAAAGCGGTATTCCCATCTCAGACATTGATAGCATGTCACTAGGATATGTCATCAATGTCAAATAGGTTCAGGTCCCAGCTATCGGGCCTGCTCTTATCTCCAGAAAAGGGCCTCTGAAGTGAAGGAGTGGACACGGTGAATGCACTGTGTGCTTGCCATTTAATTCTATGGGAGTCCCAAAAATAGCCAAGCAATAAAGTTTGGCTACTTTTGGAAGTTCCATAGTGGTGAATGGAGAGAGTACAATGCATGCACAGCCAATCCAGCACTTCTTCAATTCATGGGGCCAGTTCTAAAAGATAGGAGCGGGTCTCAGTAGTGGAACTTAGTATCTGATGGCATATCACCATGATATGATATCAATACCTGAGATGGGAATACTCCTTTTATTGAACTATAGACTCGATTCTAAACAAAAAACTTGTGACCTATAACTCATCTTGTCTAATGTCTTAATGATTTACAAATGTTTATTGCAAATGAATCTAGCAGGTATGGCCAAATTGAATCTCAGTGAGACAATTATGTTCACTGCTTGAAATATTACATTTTGAAAATCTGTAATATTCAAAACAATCAAATCTATCAATTTCAAATCTAGAGAAACACAGTACATTGTTTATTGCAGAACATAAGATAAATACAGGAAAAATGGAAATATCCAGCTCAGAGATGGTGAAAAAATCGTAGCTTTATTGCGGTATAAAATCTTCGACACACAGGACAGGTTCAGTTACGCGTTTCAGACCATAAACAGATAGCGGTCCTTCCTCATGAGGAAGGACCGCTATCTGTTTATGGTCTGAAACGCGTAACCTAACTTGTCCTGTGTGTTTCGAAAATTTTATACCGCAATAAAGCTACGATTTTTTCACCATCTCTGAGCTGGATATTTCCATTTTTCCTGATTCACTATAATGCATCTAGGTGCGTCATTCGTGCTCGGCTGGTGGAGGGGAAGGTGAGAGTTGCTGTGTGCTTTAATATAAGATAAATACAATATGAATTCCTCTCACATGCAGTACTATTTTTCTATATTTTACATATGTGTGTTTCTTTTTCAGTACTTAAAAGTAATCACAGTTGTAGCTATAAGACATAAGTAATTGATTGCTTCTCCATGCCAATGAGTTCATTTCACGCATTATCTGCAAATACGCATACATTACTTACTACTTGTTGTTTGATGCTGAGCAGATGTGCTGTTCACTTCTACATGATTTTTCTGCCAATATTTCTTTTCTTAAAATGTGTATGTCAACAGGGCACAACTTAATTAAGCCAATTCAACAGAATATCTTTCTCACTTTCTTCTGTGCTTGAAACATAAGCATCAGTTCAGCATCAACTCTTCACTTCATCACATGGATCATTTTTTCTCTATAAATTACTCTAATCTGATACCTATTTTAGCACATTACTTCTTTTTACACTGAAAACAGTTTTCACCTTTCTGTGAAGGCTTTCTACAAGATTTTGGAGTGTATTTGTGCATTGTCCATTCATCCAGAAGACCATTTGTGAGGTCAGACAATTATGTTGGCTGAGAGGGTTTAGCTCGTATTCTCCATTCTAGTTTATCCCATCAGCATTTGATGGAGTTGAGGTCAAGGCTCGGTGTGGGCCACATAGGTTCTTCCACAACAAAGTCACTCAACCATGCCATTATGGATCTTGCTTTGTGCACTGGGGAACAGTCATGCTGGAACAGAAAAGGGACTTGCCCAAGTTGGAAGCATAGCATTGTCCAAAATCTCTTTTGGACCTTCAGTGGAAATAAGGGGTCTAGGCCAACCATTTAAAAATAACCCCATTGCATTATCCCTCCTCACCAAACTTTTGGCACAATGTAGTCATGCAGATAATGTTCTCCTGATATTAACCAAACTCAGACTCATTTATAAGACTACCAGGTATAGAAGCAAGATACAAGTCACTCTACAGAACACACTTCCACTCTGGCAGCGTACTTTACACCACTCCATTTGACGCTTCGTATTCTGCTTCATGACGTAGGGCCTGGATACAGCTGCTAGGCAATGGAAACCCATGCCATGAAGCTCCCAGTTTTTGTGCTGATGTTAATGCCAGAAGAGGTAGGAAATTCTTCGGTTATTGAGTCAGCAGAGTTGGATTGACTTTTATTCACCTCAGCAGTCGGCGACCCTGGTCTGTAATTTTATATAGTTTCCACTTTGTGGCTGAGGTAAAATGCTTCCACTTTGCAATAATACCACTCAGGGTTGATTGTGGAACATCTAGGAGGGAGGAAATTTCATTAATTGACTTGAAAAGGTGGCATCCTATTACAGAACCACACTGGAATTCAGTGAGCTCTTTAGAATGACTTATTCTTTCACAAATGTGTGTAGAAGCAGAGTGCATGGTTAGGTACTGGATTTTTATACACCTATGACATTGGGACTGAATAAAACACCAATAATCTATCTATCTATCTATCTATCTATCTATCTAGTTGCCAATATGCCAGCAACACAGTAAAAAGTGGAGCATACACACCAGCCAAGAAGGCTCGTTATCTGGCAATGGGACACCAGGTCCCATTGAGCATAGGCAGAAGTGCCAGCAGCTATGTCTGCTAGCAGAGCGAGTCTGCTGGCCGGTGACAAGGAGCCTCCATGGATCAGACTTGTTCTTCCACCATACTGAATAGATGCTCAATCAGATTAATTTCTGGGGAATATGAAGGTCAAATCAGCACCTTGATTTCTTTGTCATGTACCTCAAACCATTCTTGAGCAATTTTTTGCAGTGTGGTAGTGTGCATTAACCTACTGACAGAAGCCAATGTATAGGTAGGGGATACGTGTCATAATAGCATCCATATGAATGCCAGGACCCACAATTTCCCAACAGAGTATGACACTGCCTCTGTCTTTTTTCAGATGTGCATCCTGGTATCATCCCTTCCCCAGGAAAGTGACATACACGCACCTGGTCCTGCACATGATGTACTGTAAAAGGAAACATTATTAGACAACATGAGCTATTTTCATTGCCTAACGGTGGTGGTGGATAGGGGTCAACATTGGCAGTCCAACCGGTCTGTGGCTATGCAGCCCCATATGAGGCAAGTGGTGATGCACTGTGTGTTCTGACTCCTTTCTATTATATCCAGCATTCATTTTTAGCAAGTGATGCCATAGCAGCAACAGTAACTGGTGGTAAGTGAAAAGCGACCATTACTCTTAAAGTTTGTTCGATTACCAACCTCTGTTGAAGAATGGAACTGAGCATGTAAGACCACCTCAGTGAGGTGGTCATACAAATAGGAAAAGAACAAACAGCAGATGTGCTATACAGATACATTTTATTGAATAACTCATTGGCTATACAAAGATTTTAATTACATGCAATTACAAAAGTATTTAGATTCAGGTGCTGCTTTCAAAAATGTAGAATATTTTTAATGGGACAACCACTTTAATGTTTTAAGTCAAAATTTACAGCTTACTATGCCTATGAAAACGATATAATATTTCATACAGCTTAATTGTTTTCCAATTTGAAACGTTCATAAAAAGAGTAGGCAGCTGGATGTTTCCTATAGGCCTCATGCACACGACCGTTGTTGTGTTCCGTTTCGCAAAATGGGGTTCTGTTGTTCCATGATCCGTTTCCGTTTCCGTGTGTCTTCCTTTATTTTTGGAGGATCACCAGACATGAAGGAAAGTAAAAAAAAGTCTAAGTCAAGTTTGCCATGCAAATGATAGGAAAAAAACGGACGCGGACGACAATCTTGTGTGCCTCCACGTTTTTTCATGGTCCCATTGACTTGAATGGGTCCGCGAACCATTTTCCGTGAAAAAAATAGGACAGGTTATATTTTTTGGACGGACTGGAACCACGGATCACGGACGCGGATGACAAACGGTGCATTAGCCGAGTTTTCAACGGACCCATTGAAAGTCAATGGGTCCGCAGAAAATCACGAAAAACGCAACAACGGACACGGAATAAAACAACGGTCGTGTGCATGAGGCCATACTCAGAACAAAGACGACTGAATAATAAAAATAAAAGATGACTTCTAAAGGAAGAGTTAAAAATTCACCCTAGTGCAATGATAAAAATGAGACATGGGCTAATGGAGCAGTTGGGCAGTCTACCTGTATGTAGGACAATTTAGTGTGACAGTATCTCATTGTGAGGAGCATAAACTAGATATCTCACAGATGTTCATTCTTCTGGAAGCTTCTCCATTTCTCCTCATACTCAGGTATTGCATCTGTGGATCTTTGCTTTGAGGACAGGTCATAAGGCAAATACTTTTATGATTATTAAAACGGTGGCTGAAGGCATTCAAGATATTGAAAGGAATGTGTCATCATCTAAATCAAGTTTTTATATATTTTTTATATATATTTGAAGAAATGTTGGTGATATTTTAAATTTTTCATGTCGCTCTCTATTTTTTAAAAACATCCTAAAAATCCTGCAGTTTTCACACTGGCCACTAAACTCAGTTTACTTTCAGCAGTCATCTCATTATCACAGGCAGGATTAGAATAACAGATATCACTTATATACTGTATATATAGATAACAAGGGAGCCATCATTCAAAACAAAAATAGATTGTCAGAGCTTATCTACTCCTTCCTTGTACAATGACCTCTGCACAGGTGACAGAGTATGTCTACAAAACCCTCCTATAGCAATCATTGAGGTCAGCTCATGTCCATTGGGTCTAAGGCCCATGGTGGCTCCTGTAAATCATTTATATACAGTACAGACCAAAAGTTTGGACACACCTTCTCATTCAAAGAGTTTTCTTTATTTTCATGACTATGAAAATTGTAGATTCACACTGAAGGCATCAAAACTATGAATTAACACATGTGGAATTATATACATAACAAACAAGTGTGAAACAACTGAAAATATGTCATATTCTAGGTTCTTCAAAGTAGCCACCTTTTGCTTTGATTACTGCTTTGCACACTCTTGGCATTCTATTGATGAGCTTCAAGAGGTAGTCCCCTGAAATGGTTTTCACTTCACAGGTGTGCCCTGTCAGGTTTAATAAATGGGATTTCTTGCCTTATAAATGGGGTTGGGACCATTAGTTGCGTTGAGGAGAAGTCAGGTGGATACACAGCTGATAGTTCTACTGAATAGACTGTTAGAATTTGTATTATGGCAAGAAAAAAGCAGCTAAGTAAAGAAAAACGAGTGGCCATCATTACGAGTGGCACACACATTAGTGCTGAAATGCGTCACTATGCCACTTGAATATGTGACTGAATAAATCTACATTGTGATCTACATCTGCGAAGTGCCGGTCTTCTTCTCTGAAACTATTGTCTGGACGCCATTCCACGGACACGTGCACCGCGAATTCAAAGAAGGTAGTGCCGCCCTGCTTTTTACTAGAAATTGTAAATGCAGTGTCTTAACAACAGCTCAGGCAAGATGGCAGCCCATAATCATGTTCAATAAATAGAATAAAGCAATCTGCAATCAGAAAATAAAAATAGATTAGAAAAAATAAATATGTTACTATCTGACAGAGAAAAATATAAGTAACACATTTGTTTTTAGTTCACCTCATCGTTATTTTTCTTTATCCTGTAAAAAAAACGATCCTTTGCATCAAAGTTATAGATATTTGGCATCCATTTGAGCCATTTCTACCTGAGATCTGTTTTTTATACGGAAATGGCTCTAACGGATGCCAAATGTGAACAGGATTCATTTTTTTACTTCTCTTCAGTTTTTTCATGGAGCTATCTGTCTTCTTTTAGTGGTCCAATAACAGGAATAAATACATCAAAAACAGCACAGCCTTGCTACTGTGACAGACACTGAACTCCTCTATTTACTTCTATGAAGTCTTGATTCTTAATATAATTTATTTAAAGTCATAGTCGCCTTAGGCTACTTTCACACTGCCGTTCAGAGCGGGTCCGTCTGATGTCTGCTCAGACGGATCCGCTCCTGTAATGCAGACGTTTGGATCCGTTCAGAACGGATCCGTCTGCATTATAGTTTAAAAAAAATTCTAAGTGTGAAAGTAGCCTGAACGGATCCGTCCAGATTTTACATTGAAAGTCAATGGGGGACGGATCCGTTTGAAGATTGAGCCATATGGTGTCATCTTCAAACGGATCCGTCCCCATTGACTTACATTGTAAGTCTGGACGGATCCGCTTGCCTCCGCACGGCCAGGCGGACACCCGAACGCTGCAAGCAGCGTTCAGGTGTCCGCTCGCTGAGCGGAGCGGAGGCTGAACGCTGGCAGACTGATGCATTCTGAGCGGATCCGCGTCCACTCAGAATGCATTAGGGCAGTACGGATGCGTTCGGGGGCGCTTGTGAGCCCCTTCAAACGGAGCTCACGAGCGGACACCCGAACGCAGGTGTGAAAGTAGCCTTAGCTTGTTAGATATAAAGCCTATTTTTTTATATCATAGTGTGAAAGTAATCTATATTAAAGGGGTATTCACATCACAGACAATGGGGGGCATATCGCTAGGATATGCCCCCATTGTCTGATAGGTGCGGGACCCACACCTACAATGAGAACGGAGCAGGGAAATGAACGGAGGGCGCACTGCTCATGTGCAGCCGCCCTCCATTTATTTCTCACTGGCTCAGCTATTTCCGTGTGCAGGGGCCACGCGTGTGCGGTGTGCTCCCATTCAGTTCTATGGGAGCAGCGTGGAGCAGTGCTTGGTGGTGGGAAATAGAAGCTCTGAGCAATTGCTAAGAATTTCAAAATAACATAATAAAAATGTATGTTAATTTACATTGTTATGGTTGTGGTTTTGTTATATTTGACAGTAGAAACAGTGCCATATTCAACTTTTGTCTTGCCATCAAAATAATGAAAACCATTACCGAACCCTGGCAGACACTATTATAGCCAATGTGGTCTTTCAGGTATCTAATATATAATGAATTCAGCCCAGTGTTGTGGCTTCTATTATGAACATTACCAAAGCTTCAATGCTAATGTGAATGGTCCTTTAGATTTTGATCAACATGTGACTTTGTATCTATTTCTTTTATTTACTAATATAGCACTGACATATTCTACAACACTTTACAGACATTATCATCATCTGCTGTCCTTAGTGGAGCTCACAATCTAAATTCCCAATTCGTATGTCTTTGGAGTGTGGGAGGTAACCAAAGTACCCAGTAGAAATGTGGAAACTCGCTCAAACACAGCCTAAGGCTACATTCACACGAAAAACACATCTGTTAAAAGCAGTTTTTAATGAAGGCTTTTTTTTTCACTAATGCCTTTCTGAGAAACAGATGTTAAAAAAGGTCCCTTTCAATTGTATGAGATCTGTTGGCCAATGAAAAATGGACAGGCTAGAACATGTTCTATGTTTTTTAACGTCCATGTAACTAACCCCATAGACTACCATTGTTCTTAAAACGGACATGTGACGTCCGTTAAAAAAACGTCTGACACACATCCGTTTTTCACTATCATGTGAATGTAGCCTTTTGAATGAAAGTTGATAATAAAATACTACCGTACAATGTTATGTTTTGGTTTTTCAAAGGTTGTGAAGGCAATTCAGTTACAAACATACATGACCAGATATAATAATACCTTGGCGTATGTGATGAGTCAGTCCTATTCCTTTTAATGGTTAGATATCACAAATTATAGAAGGGATATCACGTTTTGGCATGTCTTATAGGTACATGCTACCAGTTTGAGTTGAATTATGATCGCATGTTATGATTGCATGTAGTCCAAGGTTATCATGTCCAATTGATTAAAATAATATTGATTCAACTGATGTTCTAATAATATGTGTTGTCAGTTTGGATGTCTAACGGTTTTAGAAAAGTCATGGTAACAACCTTGCAGATGAAGGCCCTCTTGTGTTTATAGCCAATTGTTAGAGAAGGTTTGAAAAATTTGATTCAGTAGCTTCGCCCAATTTGCACAAGAAATTTGATTAATTCCAAATTACTTTGGCAGAAATTGCTTTCCATTGTATGGAGTGGGCGCAATGAAGAGGAACAAAAACCCCACTGTCTCTCTGTCATTTAACCCCTCAGATGCCACATTCAATGCTGATCGCATCATCTGTGACTCACATTGAGCTGCTCAGGCATTAATCAGAGGTTAAAAAAATATATAAACATATATATATATATATATATATATATATATATATATAAAATCCCACGACACTCCTAGGAAAAGTAAATTAAAAGTTGTGTTCTTTAATCACCAAAAAGATTTTTGGTGCCGTGGAATTTTTTACTTTATTTACTAATTGGTGGATCACTTCTACAGCCACTGGCACACCGCTACCATCTGATCGTAGTGCTGTTCATATAATTTTGGATTTAAAATATATATATATATACACACTCGCCTCATCCATTTGATTGCGGAGAGACTGTCCGCTCCCATCTTGATTGAAGAAAACCCACCAAAGGACCTGCGGCAGGTGTGATCACGCTGGGTGTGCGCGGTAATATCATCAGTGATGATGTCACTGTGCGGCCCAGTGTAATCACATGGTGAGGTCATAATGCTTGACGCAGGTCCTTTGGCAGGTTTTCTTCAATCAAGATGGGTGCGGATGGCTTCTCCGTGATCAAGTGGATGAGGTGAGTAGAGTTGAGCGAACACCTGGATGTTCGGGTCCGAGAAGTTCGGCCGAACTTCCCGTAAATGTTCGGGTTCGGGATCCGAACCCGACCCGAACTTCGTCCCGAACCCGAACCCCATTGAAGTCAATGGGGACCCGAACTTTTGGGCACTAAAAAGGCTGTAAAACAGCCCAGGAAAGAGCTAGAGGGCTGCAAAAGGCAGCAACATGTAGGTAAATCCCCTGCAAACAAATGTGGATAGGGAAATGAATTAAAATTAAAATTAAAAAAATAAAAATGAACCAATATCAATTGGACAGAGGTCCCATAGCAGAGAATCTGGCTTCACGTCAGCAGAGAATCAGTCTCTTCATGCCATAGCAAAGAATCTGGCTTCATGTCAGCAGAGAATCAGTCTCTTCATGCCATAGCAGAGAATCTGGCTTCATGTCAGCGCAGAATCAGTCTTCATGTCATAGCAGAGAATCAGGCTTCACGTCACCCACCACTGGAACAGGCCACTGTCACACATTTAGGCCCCGGCACCCAGACAGAGGAGAGCGGTCCCGTAACAGAGAATCTGGCCTTATGTCAGCGCAGAATCTGTCTTCATGTCATAGCAGAGAATCAGGCTTCACGTCACCCACCACTGGAACAGGCCACTGTCACACATTTAGGCCCAGGCACCCAGGCAGAGGAGAGAGGTCCCGTAACAGAGAATCTGGCCTTATGTCAGCGCAGAATCTGTCTTCATGTCATAGCAGAGAATCAGGCTTCACGTCACCCACCACTGGAACAGGCCACTGTCACACATTTAGGCCCCGGCACCCAGACAGAGGAGAGCGGTCCCGTAACAGAGAATCTGGCCTTATGTCAGCGCAGAATCTGTCTTCATGTCATAGCAGAGAATCAGGCTTCACGTCAGCCACCACTGGAACAGGCCACTGTCACACATTTAGGCCCAGGCACCCAGGCAGAGGAGAGAGGTCCCGTAACAGAGAATCTGGCCTTATGTCAGCGCAGAATCTGTATTCATGTCATAGCAGAGAATCAGGCTTCACGTCACCCACCACTGGAACAGGCCACTGTCACACATTTAGGCCCCGGCACCCAGACAGAGGAGAGTGGTCCCGTAACAGAGAATCTGGCCTTATGTCAGCGCAGAATCTGTCTTCATGTCATAGCAGAGAATCAAGCTTCACGTCACCCACCACTGGAACAGGCCACTGTCACACATTTAGGCCCCGGCACCCAGACAGAGGAGAGAGGTCCTGTAACAGAGAATCTGGCCTTATGTCAGCACAGAATCTGTCTTCATGTCATAGCAGAGAATCAGGCATCACGTCACCCACCACTGGAACAGGCCACTGTCACACATTTAGGCCCAGGCACCCAGGCAGAGGAGAGAGGTCCCGTAACAGAGAATCTGGCCTTATGTCAGCACAGAATCTGTATTCATGTCATAGCAGAGAATCAGGCTTCACGTCACCCACCACTGGAACAGGCCACTGTCACACATTTAGGCCCCGGCACCCAGACAGAGGAGAGGTTCATTCAACTTTGGGTTGCCCCACAATATAATGGTAAAATGAAATTAAAAATAGTATTGAATGAGGAAGTGCCCTGGAGTAGAATAATATATTGTTAAGGGGAGGTAGTTAATATCTAATCTGCACAAGGGATGGACAGGTCCTGTGGGATCCATGCCTGGTTCATTTTTATGAATGTCAGCTTGTCCACATTGGCTGTAGACAGGCGGCTGCGTTTGTCTGTAATGACGCCCCCTGCCGTGCTGAATACACGTTCAGACAAAACGCTGGCCGCCGGGCAGGCCAGCACCTCCAGGGCATAAAAGGCTAGCTCTGGCCACGTGGACAATTTGGAGACCCAGAAGTTGAATGGGGCCGAACCATCAGTCAGTACGTGGAGGGGTGTGCACAGGTACTGTTCCACCATGTTAGTGAAATGTTGCCTCCTGCTAACACGTTCCGTATCAGGAGGTGGTGCAGTTAGCTGTGGCGTGGTGACAAAACTTTTCCACATCTCTGCCATGCTAACCCTGCCCTCAGAGGAGCTAGCCGTGACACAGCTGCGTTGGCGACCTCTTGCTCCTCCTCTGCCTTCGCCTTGGGCTTCCACTGGTTCCCCTGTGACATTTGGGAATGCTCTCAGTAGCGCGTCTACCAACGTGCGCTTGTACTCGCGCATCTTCCTATCACGCTCCAGTGTAGGAAGTAAGGTGGGCACATTGTCTTTGTACCGGGGATCCAGCAGGGTGGCAACCCAGTAGTCTGCACACGTTAAAATGTGGGCAACTCCGCTGTCGTTGCGCAGGCACTGCAGCATGTAGTCGCTCATGTGTGCCAGGCTGCCCAGAGGTAAGGACAAGCTGTCCTCTGTGGGAGGCGTATCGTCATCGTCCTGTGTTTCCCCCCAGCCACGCACCAGTGATGGGCCCGAGCTGCTTTGGGTGCCACCCCGCTGTGAACATGCTTCATCCTCATCCACCTCCTCCTCATCCTCGTCCTCCAGTAGTGGGTCCTGTCTGGCCACATTTGTACCTGGCCTCTGGTGTTGCAAAAAACCTCCCTCTGAGTCACTTTGAAGAGACTGGCCTGAAAGTGCTAAAAATGACCCCTCTTCCTCCTCTTCCTCCTGGGCCACCTCCTCTTCCATCATCGCCCTAAGTGTTTTCTCAAGGAGACATAGAAGTGGTATTGTAACGCTGATAACGGCGTCATCGCCACTGGCCATGTTGGTGGAGTACTCGAAACAGCGCAACAGGGCACACAGGTCTCGCATGGAGGCCCAGTCATTGGTGGTGAAGTGGGTCTGATCCGCAGTGCGACTGACCCGTGCGTGCTGCAGCTAAAACTCCACTATGGCCTGCTGCTGCTCGCACAGTCTGTCCAGCATATGCAAGGTGGAGTTGCACCTGGTGGGCACGTCGCATATGAGGCGGTGAGCGGGAAGGCCGAAGTTACGCTGTAGCGCAGACAGGCGAGCAGCGGCAGGGTGTGAACGCCGGAAGCGCGAACAGACGGCCCGCACTTTATGCAGCAGCTCTGACATGTCGGGGTAGTTGCGAATGAACTTCTGCACCACCAAATTCAGCACATGCGCCAGGCAAGGGATGTGCGTCAAACCGGCTAGTCCCAGAGCTGCAACGAGATTTTGCCCATTATCGCATACCACCAGGTCGGGCTTGAGGCTCACCGGCAGCAACCACTCGTCGGTCTGTTGTTCTATACCCCGCCACAACTCCTGTGCGGTGTGGGGCCTGTCCCCCAAACATATGAGTTTCAGAATGGCCTGCTGACGTTTACCCCGTGCTGTGCTGAAGTTGGTGGTGAAGGTGTGTGGCTGACTGGATGAGCAGGTGGAAGAAGAGGAGGAGGAAGCTGAGTAGGAGGAGGAGGAGACAGGAGGCAAAGAATGTTGCCCTGCGATCCTTGGCGGCGGAAGGACGTGCGCCAAATAGCTCTCCGCCTGGGGCCCAGCCGCCACTACATTTACCCAGTGTGCAGTTAGGGAGATATAGCGTCCCTGGCCGTGCTTACTGGTCCACGTATCTGTGGTTAGGTGGACCTTGCCACAGATGGCGTTGCGCAGTGCACACTTGATTTTATCGGACACTTGTTTGTGCAGGGAAGGCACGGCTCTCTTAGAGAAGTAGTGGCGGCTGGGAACAACATACTGTGGGACAGCAAGTGACATGAGCTGTTTGAAGCTGTGTGTGTCCACCAGCCTAAATGACAGCATTTCATAGGCCAGTAGTTTAGAAATGCTGGCATTCAGGGCCAGGGATCGAGGGTGGCTAGGTGAGAATTTACGCTTTCTCTCAAATGTTTGTGAGATGGAGAGCTGAACGCTGCCGTGTGACATGGTTGAGATGCTTGGTGACGCAGGTGGTGGTGTTGGTAGTACATCCCATGTTTGCTGGGCGGCAGGTGCCAACGTTCCTCCAGAGGCAGAGGAAGAGGCCGAGGCGGCGGCAGCAGCAGCAGAAGAGGCCGAGGCGGCAGCAGCAGAAGATGTAGCAGGGGGAGCCTGAGTGACTTCCTTGTTTTTAAGGTGTTTACTCCACTGCAGTTCATGCTTTGCATGCAGGTGCCTGGTCATGCAGGTTGTGCTAAGGTTCAGAACGTTAATGCCTCGCTTCAGGCTCTGATGGCACAGCGTGCAAACCACTCGGGTCTTGTCGTCAGCACATTGTTTGAAGAAGTGCCATGCCAGGGAACTCCTTGAAGCTGCCTTTGGGGTGCTCGGTCCCAGATGGCGGCGGTCAGTAGCAGGCGGAGTCTCTTGGCGACGGGTGTTCTGATTTTTCCCACTGCTCCCTCTTTTGCTACGCTGTTGGCTCGGTCTCACCACTGCCTCTTTCTCCGAACTGTGAAAGTCAGTGGCACGACCTTCATTCCATGTGGGGTCTAGGACCTCATCGTCCCCTGCATCGTCTTCCACCCAGTCTTGATCCCTGACCTCCTGTTCAGTCTGCACACTGCAGAAAGACGCAGCAGTTGGCACCTGTGTTTCGTCATCATCAGAGACGTGCTGAGGTGGTATTCCCATGTCCTCATCATCAGGAAAAATAAGTGGTTGTGCGTTAGTGCATTCTATCTCTTCCACCCCTGGGGAAGGGCTAGGTGGATGCCCTTGGGAAACCCTGGCAGCAGAGTCTTCAAACAGCATAAGAGACTGCTGCATAACTTGAGGCTCAGACAGTTTCCCTGATATGCATGGGGGTGATCTGACAGACCGATGGGCTTGGTTTTCATGCGCCATCTGTGCGCTTTCTGCAGAAGACTGGGTGGGAGATAATGTGAACGTGCTGGATCCACTGTCGGCCACCCAATTGACTAATGCCTGTACCTGCTCAGGCCTTACCATCCTTAGAACGGCATTGGGCCCCACCAAATATCGCTGTAAATTCTGCTGGCTACTGGGACCTGAGGTAGTTGGTTCACTAGGACTTATGGCTGTGGCAGAACGGCCACGTCCTCTCCCAGCACCAGAGGGTCCACTAACACCACCACGACCATGTCCACGTCCGCGTCCCTTATTAGATGTTTTCCTCATTGTTCCCGTTCACCACAATTTTGAGAATGGCAAATTTGGGAATGCTTTTTCAACCCAGAACAAAATGTCTGCTTTTACGGTCACTACAAATAACTTGACCAGCTAAAACTGTGCAGATTTGGTTGAATAGAGATGTGAGACCTGTTTTTTTTTGCGCTGTGTGACAGTTATAGGTTTAATCACAGAATGACACTTCTATCAGCACGCTAGCGTGTGTCTTAGGTTTTTCTGAATGATACTATCAATAACTTCAATGTAAGATTTTCTTTTTGGGATAGATTTCAAGTAGGCCTGAAATACCACAAACTAGTTATTTTCAGAATGGCAAATTTGGGAATGCTTTTTCAACCCAGAACAAAAAGTCTGCTTTGACGGTCACTACAAATAACTTGACCAGCTAAAACTGTGCAGATTTTATTGAATAGAGATGTGAGACCTGTTTTTTTTTGCGCTGTGTGACAGTTATAGGTTTAATCACAGAATGCCACTTCTATCAGCACGCTAGCGTGTGTCTTAGGTTTTTCTGAATGATACTATCAATAACTTCAATGTAAGATTTTCTTTTTGGGATAGATTTCAAGTAGGCCTGAAATACCACAAACTAGTTATTTTCAGAATGGCAAATTTGGGAATGCTTTTTCAACCCAGAACAAAAAGTCTGCTTTGACGGTCACTACAAATAACTTGACCAGCTAAAACTGTGCAGATTTGGTTGAATAGAGATGTGAGACCTGTTTTTTTTTGCGCTGTGTGACAGTTATAGGTTTAATCACAGAATCAGACTTATATCTGCACGCTAGCGTGTGTCTTAGGTTTTTCTGAATGATACTATCAATAACTTCAATGTAAGATTTTCTTTTTGGGATAGATTTCAAGTAGGCCTGAAATACCACAAACTAGTTATTTTCAGAATGGCAAATTTGGGAATGCTTTTTCAACCCAGAACAAAAAGTCTGCTTTGACGGTCACTACAAATAACTTGACCAGCTAAAACTGTGCAGATTTGGTTGAATAAAGATGTGAGACCTGTTTTTTTTTGCGCTGTGTGACAGTTATAGGTTTAATCACAGAATGACACTTCTATCAGCACGCTAGCGTGTGTCTTAGGTTTTTCTGAATGATACTATCAATAACTTCAATTGAAGATTTTCTTTTTGGGATAGATTTCAAGTAGGCCTGAAATACCACAAACTAGTTATTTTCAGAATGGCAAATTTGGGAATGCTTTTTCAACCCAGAACAAAAAGTCTGCTTTGACGGTCACTACAAATAACTTGACCAGCTAAAACTGTGCAGATTTGGTTGAATAAAGATGTGAGACCTGTTTTTTTTTGCGCTGTGTGACAGTTATAGGTTTAATCACAGAATGACACTTCTATCAGCACGCTAGCGTGTGTCTTAGGTTTTTCTGAATGATACTATCAATAACTTCAATGTAAGATTTTCTTTTTGGGATAGATTTCAAGTAGGCCTGAAATACCACAAACTAGTTATTTTCAGAATGGCAAATTTGGGAATGCTTTTTCAAACCCAGAACAAAAAGTCTGCTTTGACGGTCACTACAAATAACTTGACCAGCTAAAACTGTGCAGATTTGGTTGAATAGAAATGTCAGGTCTATTTTTTAGGCGCTGGGTGACAGGCTCAACTTGCCCCTGATGTAATATATGGTCAAAAAATAACCAGACTGTTGATGGTTAAATGCACTTGGGTGAAACAGGCTCAGCCTGCAGCTGATGTAGGATATGGCCAAAAAATAACCAGACTGTTGATGGTTAAATGCACTTCGGTGACACAGGCTCAGCCTGCAGCTGATGTAGGATATAGCACAAAATAACCACACTATCGATGGTTAAATACACTTGGTGATAGCTCGTGCTGGCGCACCACAAGTCACAAAATGGCCGCCGATCACCCCAGAAAAAAAGTGATCTAAAAACGCTCTGGACAGCCTCAAAAAAGTGAGCAAGTCAATAATAGCACTTCAATGATCCACAGCTGCAGATCGATCACAGAATGAAGTCTTTTGGAGGAGTTAATCTGCCTAATCTCGCCCTAACGTCGCAGCTGCAACCTCTCCCTATACTGATCATAGCAGAGTGACGTGCGGCACTACGTGACTCCAGCTTAAATAGAGGCTGGGTCACATGGTGCACTGGCCAATCACAGCCATGCCAATAGTAGGCATGGCTGTGATGGCCTCTTGGGCCAAGTAGTATGATGCTTGTTGATTGGCTGCTTTGCAGCCTTTCAAAAAGCGCCAAGAATGCGCCGAACACCGAACTCGAACCCGGACTTTTACGAAAATGTTCGGGTTCGGGTCCGTGTCACGGACACCCCACAGTTCGGGTTCGCTCATCCCTAGAGGTGAGTATATTTTTTTTTACTTTCAGCCACCATTTTAGGAAAAATGTATTCATTACCAGGAAAAGCTAGGAAATTCAGCTTCATGGTAAATCTAATTTTTCCTGAAATTTTGATTGAAGTTTACTTTGGATATTTGGATTTGCTTAAAACTACCAATTTTACCTCCAGATCTCTGCTTACCCTGACCACAGCTGCCATTACCTATCTACTACATTCTGACTATAAGAATGACTAGAAACAACATTAAACAGTGACCAGCTGACCTATACAATGCATAGTGGATCCCTATTGTAATGAGGTGTTTGATTAGGTGTATGGTTAAGCATCTGGGTGTAAACATGGAAACAAAAGAACTAAGACAATGATGAAGAATTGTATGTGGCATTGGGAATAAGGATTAGAGATAGGTCAAAGAAAACACACATTTGTCTTGGGTGGAATTTCAGTATTTGGTGGGGGTGGGTTGTTTCTCTTAGTACACTTGTAAAATAAAAGCTCTAAACTCTTTTTTTTACTAGGTATAATCAGAGTATTTTAGAGTATTTATTAAAAGGGTTGTCTGTCACTTAAAATGTACTTTATAGCACAGTGCATTTTGAAAGTATTCAGATCCTTTAACTTTTTCACATTTTGTTATGTTGCGGTCTTGGCTAAAAAAATAAAAAAAAAAGTTCAAATATTTTCCCATGATACTGCACTTAGTACCCCATAACTCTATACTGAAAACAGGATGTTGCTAAGTTAATTGACATGTAAAATTTAAAATAAGTATTCAGACCCTTTACCCAGTACTTGGTTGAAGCTCCTTTGGCAGCCTCCAGTATTGGGTATGATGCCACAAGGTCTGCACTGGATTTGTGGATTTTCTGCCATTCTTCTCTGCAGATCCTCTCAAGCACTTTCATGTTGGATGAGGACCATCAGTGAACAGTAATTTACAGGTCTCTCCAGAAATGTTTGATTGGGTTCAAGTCAGCGCTCTGGCTGAGCCTTTCAAGGGCATTCACATAGTTGCGCTTAAACCACTCCTGTGTTGTCTTGGCTGTGTGCTTAGGGCCATTGCCTTGTGAAAATGCAAACCTTTGGCCCAGTCTGAATCTCTGTTCTTTGCTTCATTCAACTTTCCCTAAACTTTGACCACTGAAAAACGCAGTTACAGCATGATTGTGCCACCACCACCTTGCTTCACTGTATAAATAGTGTTGGTGAGATGATAGAAACATAGAATGTGTCGGCAGATAAAAACCATTTGGCCCATCTAGTCTGCCCAATATACTGAATACTATGAATAGCCCCTGGCCCTATCTTATATGAAGGATGGCCTTATGCCTATCCCATGCATGCTTAAACTCCGTCACTGTATTTGCAGCTACCACTTCTGCAGGAAGGCTATTCCATGCATCCACTACTCTCTCAGTAAAGTAATACTTCCTGATATTACTTTTAAACCTTTGCCCCTCTAATTTAAAACTATGTCCTCTTGTAGCAGTTTTTCTTCTTTTAAATATTCTCTCCTCTTTTACCCTGTTGATTCCCTTTATGTATTTAAAAGTTTCTATCATATTCCCTCTGTCTTGTCTTTCTTCCAAGCTATACATGTTAAGGTCCTTTAATCTTTCCTAGTAAGTTTTATCCTGCAATCCATGTACTAGTTTAGTAGCTCTTCTCTGAACTCTCTCCAAAGTATCAATATCCTTCTGAAGATATGGTCTCCAGTACTGTACACAATACTCCAAATGAGGTCTCACTAGTGCTCTGTAGAGCGACATGAGCACATCCCTCTTTCTACTGGTAATGCCTCTCCCTATACACCCAAGCATTCTGCTAGCATTTCCTGCTGCTCTATGACATTGTCTGCCTACCTTTAAGTCTTCTGAAATAATGACCTCTAAATCCCTTTCCTCAGATACTGAGGTTAGGACTGTATCACTGATTTTATATTCTGCTCTTGGGTTTTTACGCCCCAGGTGCATTATCTTGCACTTATCAACATTAAATTTTAGTTGCCAGATTTTTGACCATTCCTCTAGTTTTCCTAAATACTTTTCCATTTGGTGTATCCCTCCAGGAACTTCAACCCTGTTACAAATCTTTGTGTCATCAGCAAAAAGACACACCTTACCATCGAGGCCTTCTGCAATTTTGCTGATAAATATATGAAACAATATGGGTCCCAGAACAGATCCCTGAGGTACCCCAATGGTAACAAGACCATGGTCTGAATATACTCCATTGACTACGACCCTCTGTTGTCTGTCCCTCAGCCACTGCTTAATCCATTCAATATGGGAGTCCAAGCACAAAGACTGCCATTTATTGATAAGCCTTCTATGTGGGACAGTATCAAAAGTCTTAGTAAAGTCTAGATAAGCAATGTTTACTGCTACTGTGACATCTATTATTTTAGTCACCCAATCAAAAAAATCAATGAGATTAGTTTGACATGATCTCCCTGAAGTAAACCCATGCTGTTTTTTATTTTTCAATCCATGGGATTTTAGATGTTCCACAATCCTCTGCTTAAGTATGGTTTCCATTAATTTCCCCACTATTGATGTCAGGCTTACTGGCCTATAGTTGCCCGATTCCTCCCTACTACCTTTCTTGTGGATGGGCACAACATTTGCTAATTTGCAATCTTTTGAGATGACTCCTGTTACCAGTGATTGGTTAAATAAACCTGTTAATGGTTTTGCTAGTTCACCGCTAAGCTCTATTAATAGCTTTTGGTGTATCCCACCAGGCTCCTGTGACTTATTTGTATTAATTTTAGACAGCTGACTTAGAACCTCTTCCTCTGTAAAGACACATTCATCAAAAGATTCATTAGTCTTCCTCCCTAACTGAGGTCCTTTTCCTTCATTTTCCTTTGCAAAAACTGAACAGAAATATTTATTGAGGCAGTCAGCTAGTTTTTTATCTTCTTCCATATACCTTCCTTCTTTTGTTTTTAATTTGGTAATTCCTTGTTTTAGTTTCCTTTTTTCATTTATGTATCTGAAGAATGTCTTATCGCCTTTTTTCACTGGCTGAGCTAATTTCTCTTCTGCCTGTGCTTTAGAAGCTCTTAGAACTTGCTTGGCCTCTCTCTGCCTAATGTTATAAATTTGCCTGTCATCCTCGGTTTTTTTTTGTTGTTTTTTTATAATTACTAAATGCTATCTTTTTGTTTTTAATGATTTTGGCCACTTCTGCTAAGTACCACAGTGGTCCCTTCCTTTTTTTGCTTTTACTAACAAGCCTAATGCAATTATCTGTTGCCTTCAATAGTGCCACTTTTAAGCAGTCCCATTTCTCCTGGACTCCATTGAAACTGTTCCAATCTGATAGGGACTCGTATACCACTAATCTAATTTTGGAAAAGTAAGTTTTTCTAAAATCTAAAACTTTTGTTTTTGTGTGGTGTGACTTAATCACTGTACTTATAGTAAACCATACTGACTGGTGATCACTAGATCCCAAGCTTTCCCCTACAGTAATATCAGATACCAAATTCCCATTTGTGAATACTAAATCTAAAATGGCCTCTTTCCGGGTTGGCTCCTCAACTACTTGCTGTAGAGATAATCCTAGTAGGGAATTTAGAATATCTGTACTCCTGGCAGAACTAGCTATTTTGATGAGCAGTGCCTGGTTTCTTCTAAACATGAGACTTAGAACTGAAGTCAAAATGTTTAATATTGGTTTTAGAGATGAGTGAAGTTTTGAAAAATTCAGTTTGGCAGCTTTCCCTAAGGGTACTTTCACATTTGCGGCAGAGGAATCCGGTAGGCAGTTCTGGCGACAGATCCATCAAAATGTATGCCAACTGATGGCATTTGTAAGACAGATCAGGATCCTGATACGTCTTAATAATGCATTGAAATGCCGGATCTGTCTTTCTGGTGTCATCCGGAAAAAACGGATCCGGCATTTTTTTTTTTTCTCGATCTGCGCAGGAAGGACAGATCCGGCATTGCTGTATTTTGAATACCGGATCCAACACTAATACATTTCTATGGGGAAAAAAATGCCGGATCCGGCATTCCGGCAAGTGTTCCGGATTTTTGGCCGGAGATAAAACCGTAGCATGCTGCTGTATTATCTCCGTCCTGAGCAGTCAAAAAGACTGAACTGAAGACATTCTGATGCATCCTGAATGGATTGCTCTCCATTCAGAATGCGTGTGAATAAAACTGATCGGTTCTTTTCCGGTATAGAGCCCCTAGGACGGAACTCTATGCCGGAAAAGAAATACACTAGTGTGAAAGTACCCTAAGTTTGACAAGAAATTTGATTTGTTACAAATTTATTTGTCACGAATGGCTATGTTAAAACCCCATTCAGCCTATCAATCAATTGGATCGTTTTTAATGGCTGCTTAGAGGGAAGTGTACCTGTCTCATGGCCGTTAAAAATGCTAATATGCTAGTGCAATATGTACTTTTGGATTTAAAAATAAAACATTCACCTCATCCACAGAGAAGAGCAGTGCGCTCTTCTGTGGATTGAAACAGGCCTGCTAAAGGACTTGCGCTGAGCTTGATGACATCATTGTCACCACATGATCACTCTTAGGCCCCTTTCACACGGGCGAGTTTTCCACGCGGGTCCAATGCGTGAGGTGAACGCATTGCAGCCGCACTGAATCCGGACCCATTCACTTCAATGGGGCTGTGCAGATGAGCAGTGATTTTCACGCATCACTTGTGCGTTGCATAAAAATTGCAGCATGTTCTATATTCTGCGTTTTTCACGCAACTCAGGCCCCATAGAAATGAATGGGTCTGTGTGAAAATCGCAAGTATCTGCAAGCAAGTGCGGATGCGGTGCGATTTTCACGCATGGTTGCTAGGAGATTATAGGAATGAGCAACCCCATTAAAGTCTAATCACATGGTTATAAGGGAAAATAATAGTATTCTTAATACAGAATGTTTACTAAAATGTGCCTTGAGTGGTTCTAAAAATAAATAAAAATTAACTCACCTTATCCACTTGTTCGCGCAGCCGGCATCTTCTTCTTTCGGGACCTGCAAAAGGACCTTTGATGACGTAATCGCGCTCTTCACATGGTGAGTGTGATTACGTCATCAAAGGTCCTTTTGCAGATCCTGAAAGAAGAAGAAATAAGACGATACCGGCTGCGCGAACAAGTCGAGGTGAGTTAATTTTTTATTTATTTGGGGTTTGAAGACTTTCCAAAAGCACTATATATCAAAATGTAAAAGAAGTGTGTGTGTAAAAGGACTCCTGTACTCCACTTTGAATTTCAGTATAAAGCTTTATTTAGTGCGGTTCCAGTCAAAAAAAACGTTTTCGGCTTAATAGCCTTCTTCAGTGTAACCGGATTGTTGCCGCAAGGTGTGTAAAGCTGAGTGGGGGTGGATTCCCTCAGTGGGTGGCAGAAAACGCTGCTCTTGGTTGGGCTCTATGTCCCTAAGGCCGGGTTCACACGAACGTGTGTGACCCGTGCCTGTAAAGCGGCCCGCAAATAGCGGGCCGCAATGCTTGTTCGCCGGCCGTAGGTCAGCCGCATCGGATCGCGGACCCATTCACTTTAATAGGTCACTTTAATAGGTCCGCGATCCGGCCGTTCCGCGAAAAGATAGGACTTGTTCTATCTTTTAGCGGAACGGAACAACGGGACGTAACTCCAGGAGGCACTCCGTAGTGCTTCCGAGGGGTCCCGTCCCGTGCGGCCGTTCCGCGATTCCGGATTAGCGGACCCATTGAAGTGAATGGGTCCGCATCCGTGATGCGGAATTCACACGGAACTGTGGCCGTGTATTGCGGCCCGCGATTTGCGGGCCGCAATACGGCCACGGGTCACGCACGTTCGTGTGAACTTAGCCTAAGGCACGTGGTCCGGGAGGCTGAGGCCTGTAGTCCGGGTAGCCATGCTTGGCATGGCTACCGGGACTACAGGCCTCAGCCACCCACTGAGGGAATCCACCCCCACTCAGTTTTACACACCTTGCGGCAACAATTCGGTTACACTGAAGAAGGCTATTAAGCCGAAAACGTTTTTTTGACTGGAACCGCACTAAATAAAGCTTTATACTGAAATTCAAAGTGGAGTACAGGAGTCCTTTTACACTATATATCTGGTTTGGGAACCATCTCCTAATACCCACGCTATCCAATTGGAGAGCTATCCAACCTTATAACGTCAAAATGTAAAAGAAGTCACAGAAAAATCTCCAAATATTTTAACCCCTCGTTTTGGTTGTCTGAGATCATTAAAAAATCTTGAACAACCACTTCAATTGCCTAAAGTAAAAAAAAAAATATATGATATACGCAACCGTTTCCCCAGCTTCTTACTCTGCAGTCTAGAGTTGAGGTCAGTGATTGGCTGCAGAGGTCACACGCCAAATCCTTGCACGTTACTATGCGCATCAGTATTGATCATGGACTATGAGGAGTTAAACTGCTGGGATAGAAGTTATCGGGTGCTAGCAGTGAGAACCCTGTCAGCTGTATAGCACATTTTGCACCACAAGTGGTAGTGCAAACAAAGCTCCTGAGCCAGCACCATCACAACAAGATACTGTTACTGTGCTCTGCATTAAGATACTTAAAGCAATGTAACAGTATGTTGCAGGGTGGAAAGCTGTTATATTTGGTGTGTTTCATCACTATCAATCACCAGGGTTCTTTTATGTAGTATCATGTAAGTAAAAGTGCCCTTACACCTTCAATAGCTGTCGACTGGGCGATCATTCAGCTGACAGGTATGTCTCCTGACTACCTCCTGACTCCATTATATATATTCAGCGGAGTGTGCATGTGTTCTCAGTCAGGTCTGAGGAGAAAGCCATTGCCATACATCTCACCCAGGAGAGCAAAAGTCAAATTCAATTCACCACTGAGAACTTCTCTTACTCAGTAGATTGTCAGCCAGTCCCTTGGAAAGTGGTGGGTTTGGCTGATAATGGGGGCCTTTAGAGCCACATATCTTATACAACAACAGCTGTGAAATGTCACGGATATCATCACTCTAGCGACAATGAGCTGCCATGATCACGTGATGCTGCTGACAACAGAAAGAACAGAAGAGCAGGAACAACCCCGAGGTTGAAATGTAAGTTTGTCAGATTCTGTGTTTACTTTTTTAGCCACTTAAGAGTAGCTTTTAGAAAATCCCTTTAAATTTCAACACACGGATATTGCAAGTGCAACATTTATGGAACAAAAGGTCATAAGATAAATATAGATACCCAGAAGCGCTCGTCACAACTGGGAAGTTTCCATGGTGTTCTCTCAGGAAGCAACAAAATCAAAATGCAGCAATCAACATTTCCTGATGGTCATATCCTGGTTTCTCGATAGGGAAATACTTTTGGATATATTTGGAGCTACTTCCCTAGGTTATGTTCTACACACAACACTCCAATACAACTAAGTGGGAGAGATTCATAACATGTACTTGTACTCTGGAACAGCCCATAAACAACGGTTGACTTGAATAACACGATTAGCTACTTACTATGGGGCTGTTAAAGGGTGGGATGCTTTAAGCAGCACATGAACTGCAAGTTCTTTAAGTTGATTTGTTAGAAGCTGGAGATATGATGGATAGGCGTAACGGTGTCTTCACAAGTGTCAGATTTAGTTTTGAAAATTTCTGCAACTAAAAATTAGTTCTATTCATCTGAATGACATTTGCAGAAATCCACGTGCTTGCTATCAAAACAAGCTGCATGTGAAAGTAAAGCAAGGCTATTGGTAAGTAACTTTGACAAGTGGGATGACTAGACAACTGGGTCAGAGCATGTCCAAAATGGCAGGTCCTGTGCAGTGTCACTGGCACAGTGTCATAGGGCCCTATAGTAAATCTTAGTATGGCTCACTCTGCCCCAACCAAATTCCCAGTATATGGGCAACAATCACTCCCAAACAACACAAAGAGCAACATCCCAGATTTCTGACAAATTTAAGTTTTTTCTGTCAGAAAAAGTGGACTAGGTGCTTTATAAACATTGCTCTCATTCTGAACACCATATTTCTCAATGTATTTACACCAGACAACTGAAAAAAAAAATTTATTGATAAATTTGCCTCGCTTTTATGGCAAAGCTGACTGTCTGCAGCCACCACTAGGGGGAGCTGAGTGCATATAAATACAGGGGCGAACTGGCTGTAGACCCTACAATGTAATTTCCCAGTGGGCTGATGCTTAGAAGGCTGCCCAAGCCCTCCTCATGGCTGCTGGTCCTATACATGACAATCTGATGCTGTCAGTATTAATTAATGCTGGGAGCTTCAGCTACTTATGCACCTGGCTGGAGGCCAAAAGTGTGGGGGAGATAGTATTTTGTGCTGCACTGTGGTATCTGGTTCTGCTGGGGCAGTATTTTGTGCTGCAATAATGTACTGCTGGCCCCGCCTCTTGTCAATTTGGACGCTCCTACAATATGGGGCAACTTTTACTTCTTTTTTTTCACCAAGACCACTTTAGGTTTCCAGTTCCCCACTGGAAATATATGCATTTATTATTTACTGGAATGGAAGCTGACATATTCTCTTTGCATTACATTCCCCTAGTGGTGTCACGGCTGAGGATGGGGGAAATCCTCAGCCGTGCGATGCCAGATGATGTAATGGCTGCTCGGCCAGGATAACAGGTATAGGGAGCAGGTCACCTCCTACAGCATCCCTAACCTAACCCTAACTCCTATCTGCATGGGCCGACCTTAAAGGTAGGAGGACCCATGCGCAGGAACCTAGGAGCCCTGACTTACCCTCCGTCCGGTCCCTGGGCTAAGGAGCAGGGTAAGACAACCCACTCCTCCTAGGCACGGAGGAGCAGGAGTCTCAATGGCCAAGCGGCTGGAAAAGGGGGAACATAAACAGCTCTATGGATATGGCAGGTGAACAAGGAGTTCCACCTACCTGCCACAGCCTTGCTGACTGGATCCCTGTGCTGGCAGGGTGCAGATAACAACGCATTCCCACACAGGGACCCAGATCCATAGCTGCACAAAATCACAAGGAAACATCAAATAGACATCACACATAACTAGACATAAACTTAAATGTGACATTATGGTTTTGACATATGGTTATGACCACAGGGGTGGCTCTCACTGGCAGGTATAAAACACAGGAGGCTGCTACAGCTAAGCATGGCTGAAGCAACCTGCAGCCCTGGAAAAACAGTGAGGCTATATAGGCCAAGAAGACACACCCTACAGTCGGACACACCCAGTGAAACACAAACACACTGGGAAGGGAGTTAACCCTTCCAGAACCAAAGAAGGGAAACACACACTTAAAAGGAGAAGTGTCCAAACAACACACACACTGTGGCCGTTGCCGCAGGCAACGACATGGGTGACACTCATGTCCTGGGAGTCAGCCCGAAGGCCGGGACACTGCCACCACATGTACACACAACGACCAAACGTTGCCACGGGCAACCACAGTGAGGGGAAGATGTAAGTGCACACCACACATAACACAGAGTGTACACAGACATACACACACACCTAACAGAAAGATTGCTAGGTGCAACCGCATGCACAACATAGCAAGCTGCCACAATACAGCTCAGAGTGCTATGCTGCCACAACATACCGTTGCCCGCGGCAACCACAGGTGAGGCAAATACCACAGCCCTCACCTGTGATTGACAATCAAACTAAACCGCTGACAACCGCATGCGGTTGAGGAGTCACGGTCATAGCCATGGCCGTGACAAGTGGTAGACAAATGAAACTGCAGTGTTTTCTAATCAGGAAATGAAGGGGTTCAGCAGGGGCTCCACTTACCCCAGGAGTGTAATAGTTGTGTAGTCTGCCTCTGTTGTAGGTATGTCCCTGGTTTCTGGTATGCACCGGTTAGCTCCTACCAGAAGTGATTCAAGGAAGGACAACCAGTGAACTAGTAAATTGCAGAATTCAATCCTGACCAAATCCCCAACTTCATTTGCTGAAATGCAGCCCCAAACTTGCAAGGAGCCACCACTATGTGCCACTGTTTTTAGGATTGCAATTTTTTCAGAAATAATGGTGTCCTCAAGGCTAAGAAATATAGGCAGATACATTATGCAGTGACATCAAGGAGGCATCTGATTGGCTCTAGAATTATTTATTCAGCGGCAGGACAACGATCCCAAACATACAGCCGATGTCATTAAGAACTATCTCCTGCATAAAAAAAGAATAAGGAGTCTTGGAAGTGAAGATATGGCCCCCCAACATCATCAAGTGTGTCTGGGATTACATGAAGAGACAGAAAGATTTGAGCAAGTCTACAACCACAGAAGATCAATGGTTTGTTCTTCAAGATGTTTTGAAAAATTTCTTTGTAAAAACTGTGCAAGAGCATTTTGAAGAACTGATGCTTTTTTGAATACAAAGGACAGTCACACCAAATATAGATTTTATTTAGATTTCTGTTTTGTTCATTCACTTCTCATTTTCCTCATTTATAAAAATCAACTATTGATATTTTTAAAAGCATTCTTACTTTGCAGCATTTTATCCACACCTGACTAACACTTTTGCACAGTACTGTATTTGTCCCTCCCCCGCACACCATTGCTATGTCAATGCTTGTTATTGTTGAGTGTAGAGCAGGAGGACAGCAAAGACTGCGATTAGTATGCTGGCCAGGCTGTTTGGCATGCTAACTAGGTTGATTCGAATGCTGATTTGTGAAGACAGAGACTTGAGAGAGGAAGGGGACATAGGGGTTACTCCTTGTTTTTATATCTTGTCATATAGGTGACAAATCCCCTTTATGCAGGAAAGCAGAAAAGAAAAGAAACTAATCTGAAATTCCACGGCCAACAATAAAATAACGTAATGTATTGAAAACCCTCCTCAGGATTAAAGGCATATATAAGGTTATATGTTGTTTCTCAACAGATGCAGCTATCTTCCAACATGTGACACAAGGGAGCAATAGCAAGTTCAGGCAATTACATGCACTAAACATGAGGTCCTGCCCTCACACAGACGGGGAGCGATTTCATCAGATATATTGTTAACAACATAATATGTTATTTTAGGCAAGTTTCCTGTTTTATACGGCAGATATCTTATAATTGTAAAAGTTTCCTTAAGCAAATAACGGAATTGAGACCTTGACCTTGAGCACATGATGGTTGGAAGTCCTGGTGCAGATCAGACATCACTACCTAGAAACTTCAAGGTATGACTCGGTCGGTAATGTGAATGGCCAGCCCTCAATTAGACAAAATAGTTCATAGTCTGAAATGCTGCATTAGACACAAGAGCAAATTGCATACCTTAAAGGGTTTGTCCCACAAAAATATTCTACATTCTTCAAACCGGTACCTGGATCTGAATACTTTTGTAATTGCATGCAGTCAAAAATTTGCTATAGCCACTGAGTTATTCAATTAAATGCATCTGTATAGCGCCACCTGCTGTTTGTCCTTTTCCTCATCTCTTTGTCCACTTCGCACATGCTCAGTTCTATCCTACAACTGCAACCATCCATATTGTCTGTTGGAAGACGTATTTCAAATATGGTTGATCACAGCACTCATCTAATTGCTGGCTTTTCACAGGGGGCTCATCTGTACAGGTCCCAAACTCCACCTGTGGGACCCTATTCTTGTTGTATAAACAAATTGACAGCACTCCAAAGTTGCAGGTGAAGTATTATGTGATTTATTCAGCCAGACATCATTTTAGGCAACGTTTCGGGCTATATGTAGCCCTTCATCAGGCCCAATGGATATGAGCAGGTGATTGAGGAGCCGGTCTGTTCGAAGATGTAACAGTTACAAGACATGCTCCCTAAATTGCGATAGGGAGAGTGTAGCAGAAAACACCCCCCTGAGAAAGGACACGCCCCTTCTGCCCCTAAATCTAGCAGTACAATTGTAGCAACGAATGAGGTTAACATGGCTGCTTCTAGTTTTAGATTGTCATGTGTTATATAATGTCTGATTTTCATTTTTCACATTTGCAGGAACCCTGACTTATGGGTATCTGCAATTGTTTGGTTTGTTCCTAATGTTATATTATGTACACCCAGCATGACAATGTATGGTTGGCAGGGAGAAGGTTAACCAGCCTGTGCCTCCTGTCTTGGTAGGAGTGAGCTGGTCCTGCTTCCCACCAGGAGGGAAAGTTATAGTCTAGATAGTGAGAAGTCTACTGCTCCTGCTCCAAGGGTCTTAGGGACTAGGATTTGATCAAGTTCTTCTGTGAGAACTCTACTCCAGAGAAGCTGCAAGAATAGATACAGCTTTCTTGAAAGATACAGCATTTATAGTCAGCAGACCAGCAAGCCACAGCTTTACAGATCCTGCTGCAGATGAGAGACTACAGCTCAGACACCTATCACCTAGATTACATCCAGGCATGACCAACTCAAAGCCTGCATTTCACAGTGGACTCCTACCTCCACAAATATCTATTGTATACAGCTGTTAGCCAAAAGTTCAAAGGAGAGTCGCCAACTAGATAGCACACCTGAGGTTCCATTATCTGCCACTTTACCAGCCAATCATCATCTGAGCATAGATATTGCACTTTGTACAAATTACTGCTGGATTTGTATTCTTCTACTTGTAGCCTGATTGCTTTTATCACATTTTCACTGCACCGAACCCCAGGGAGCAAGGGCCTGAGGGAGTACGCCATGACACATCATCTCATTAGGGCCACTATCACTCCCATCCTCTACACCGGCTCCTCATAGGCGCGCTGCATATTAATCATGGGATAACAACTTTCATGGGTTTTCTGGTCACTGAATATTGATTACCTATTCTCAGGATTGGTCATCAATACCTGATCGGAGGGGGTCCAACACCCAGCGCCTCTATTGATCAGCTATTTCCTGATGCTGTTAATGCCAGAGGTAGCATTTGAACAGAGACAGAGGTATAGTGGCCATACCCGGCTCAGTTCTCATTCAGTTAAATGGTAACCCAGCACATACACCAAACTTTGAATGAAGCTTTGCTTCTGGCTCTGTTAAAAGGGCTAGGGGGTGACTGATCAGATGAAGTATCTGGTGTTGAACTCCCATTAATCACAAGTTGATGGCCTATCCTAAGGATAAGTCATCAATATTAGGAGCCCAGAACCCATTTAACATAGTATTTTGAACTACCTGAATTGCATATGTTATACACTAATCTATTTATAAAAAAATGTGGGCAGCAGAGTAAGAATAAGAAGGGTAATTCGCATGGCAAAGCCTTGTGCACAGTCCCTGTGTAGCAGCACACATGGTCTTTATGGTTACATATTATAGACCTGTTAGACGCTCCGTTTGCCATTGTATGACAAGAGAGATCAGGGTTAATATTTAGGCCTCAGGTATGCCACCGAGCGGTAGAGAACTCTAATATGTCACCTACAGCAGTATTAAACATTTGTATGTCTAGGATTTCAGAATATCAGGAATGATTATCAGGAATGAAGCAGACACTCACAATCATTGCTTGGTCGTTAGTGGAGATGAAGGCTGTATTTACATGCAGCAATCACCTCATTTGTATGGGGTCAAGCGATCACTAGTGTTGAGCACGAATAGCGAATTTTTATCGCGAATATCGACACTTTAGAATATAGTGCTATATATTTGTTGTATCGAATATTCTGCATTTTTTCCAATCTGAACACGATTCCTCTCTGCTTCTTGCTTGTGGCCCAATGAGAAGGAAGCAATGTCAAGTTCACAACAATACTTAGTGCACCAATCAGTAATCTGTAGTCAGACCTTCTAAAATGTGAAGTTGCATGTAGTGCGAAAAATATTCTAATCACTGCCGAATAGCGCAATCGCAAATATATTGGAGCACTTGACATAGAGTCAATAAACCTATTCTAATGTTCTGCTGTGCCAACCATTTTCAAACTAATGCCATCTTGAAAAATTTAGACAAAGTGACCCACGCCTGTATCTCGCAATACGAATTTGCATTACGCAATTTTTATATTGCCGATTTTTTGCATTCAATAAAATAATCTTGAATTCTCGATATTCGCAAATATATGATGAATATTCTACAAAATATTTGTGAAATATCGCAAATTCGAAAATAGCCCCCGCCACTCATCACTAGCGATCACTTCAGCTTGTCCTATAAAAAATCATTGTTCACGTGCAGCCAATCGTTGTTTACGCAGTACGATCTGCTGCATAGGAATGATGATTTTTTGGTGCTGGAAGAACAGCACGGTCACTTGATTCACAAACATCTGCTCATTCGTTGGGTGATCTTTGGCACCTTTTATACAGGCCAATTATCGTAAACAAGCGTTTCCCTTATCTCCCATAATCTGCCTGATTATCAGTCTGTGTAAAAGGACCGTAAGACTTGTCATACACTTTACTGTCAACTGAACCAACCTATTCCAATTGGACTGGATGACCATCTAAGGCTACTTTCACACTTGCGTTCGGAGCGGATCCGTCTGGTGTCTGCACAGACGGATCCGCTCCTATAATGCAAACGATGGTATCCTTTCACTTCGTGAAAACTCAGATCCGACAGTATATTCTAACACAGAGGCGTTCCCATGGTGATGGGGACGCTTCAAGTTAGAATATACTAAAAGAACTGTGTACATGACTGCCCCCTGCTGCCTGGCAGCACCCGATCTCTTACAGGGGGCTGTGATCCGCACAATTAACCCCTCAGGTGCTGCACCTAAGGGGTTAATTGTGCGGATCTCAGCCCCCTGATCGGGTGCTGCCAGGCAGGAGGGGGCAGACCCCCCTCCCTCCCCAGTTTTAAATTTATTGGTGGCCAGTGCGGCCCCCCTCCCTCCCCAGTATTATATTCATTGGTGGCCAGTGCGGCCCCCCCTCCCTCCCTCCCTCCCTCCCTCCCCAGTATTATATTCATTGTTGGCCAGTGCGGCCCCCTCCCTTCCTCCCCAGTATTATAATTATTGGTGGCCAGTGCGTCTTGGCTGCCATGGTGACCAATCGGAGCCCCAGCGATTAAACTGGGACTCCGATCGGAACTCTCCACTGCCACCAATGATGGGGGAGGGTGATTTTAATTAGGGGGGGAGAGGGGAGGCCGCACTGGCCACCAATAAATATAATACTGGGGAGGGAGGGGGGGCCGCACTGGCCACCAATGAATATAATACTGGGGAGGGAGGGAGGGGGGGGGGGGGGCACTGGCCACCAATGAATTTAAAACTGGGGAGGGAGGGGGGCAATGATACGCACAATTAACCCCTCAGGTGCCACACCTGAGGGGTTAATTGTGTGGATCACAGCCCCCTGTAAGAGATCAGGTGCTGTCAGGCAGCAGGGGGCAGTTATTACACAGTTCTCAGTATATTCTAACTTGAAGCGTCCCCATCACTATGGGAACGCCTCTGTGTTAGAATATACCGTCGGATCTGAGTTTCACGATCTAACTCAAATACGATGGTATATTCTAACATAGAGGCGTTCCCATGGTGATGGGGACGCTTCAAGTTAAAATATACCATCGGATTGGAGAAAACTCTGATCCGATGGTATATTAATAGGGACTCCTGACTTTACATTGAAAGTCAATGGGGGACGGATCCGTTTGCAATTTCAACATATTGTGTCAACGTCAAACGGATCTGTCCCCATTGACTTGCATTGTAAGTCTGGACGGATCCGTTTGGCTCCGCACGGCCAGGCAGACACCCGAACGCTGCAAGCTGCGTTCGGGTGTCCGCCTGCTGAGCGGAACGGAGGCCAAACGGTGCCAAACTGATGCATTGTGAGCGGATCCTCATCCACTCAGAATGCATTGGGGATGAACGGATCCGTTCGGGGCCGCTTGTGAGAGCCTTCAAATGGAACTCACAAGCGGAACCCCGAACGCAAGTGTGAAAGTAGCCTAATGTGTAGGGGGGTGTCCTGAATCAGCAGATGCTTGGGGAAAGAAGGATTAGTCTGTTGGATTTCAGCTTAACAAGATAAGCCAACCCCAGAAGTGTTTGCCAGTAGCCTAATCTTCTTTCTTGGTTCAGAACAATTGCATCCAGCTAAGTGTTCATGTGTATGGGAAGGGGGTCAAGCATAATAGCTATTAATCAGATGAGATTTAACGTCTATGGTTAGATTTATGGGCTAGACAATCTCTGCCAACAGACTCCTGATATGATAATCCAGTACTGACTACTTATAACCCCTTTAATGTCGCTTAAAGGGGCTATCCCATGATTAAAGTAAAAAATTTAAATCAGACATCATATAGTACTGAGATATCTCCATTCATTGCTCTGCTAGATTTATTTTAGCTTGATATCTCATCATGCAAGTTCTTTCTCGGGGGGGGGGGTCTGGTAGCATTTGAAGGATGGAACTAAGTAACTAAGTATGTACGACCACTTCAGTGATGTTTCTCAGGTTGATAGAGAGGAAAGGGAAAATAACAAACAGCAGGTGGCATTATATGGATACATTTTATTGAATAAGGGCTCATGCACACAGTCATGTTTTATGGTCCGCAAATCCCGGATCCGCAAAATACAGGTACAGTGCATGCCACTTTTTTTTTATATACTTAATGTCCTATCCTTGCCTGCAAAATGGACAAGAATAGGACATGTTCTATTCCTTTGCCGGGCAGCGGAATGGACTTGTGTTGAATGGACATTCATTGAGATATATAGGTCCGCATCTGATCCACAAAAAACGAGGATCGAGCTGAAACTAAGGCCATGTGCATGAGCCCTAACTCAGTGGCTATAGTATATTTTTGTTACAGCCATGCCTGCCCCGCTTATCTTACCTGTGGTCTCAACCCACCTCCTGTTGTCTTCTTCCTTGGGGGTCCAGCAGATGGTTCTCCTCTGCTCCTCCACTGCAGGGTCCCTCATGGTAACTGTTGGAAAATTACTAGCTTTTCAGTGCACAGGCTGGAAAGTCCCAAAGTGTCAGCACAGTAGGCAGGAACACACAGACAGTGAGCCCTAACTGGAATCCAGCCTGCTTTCCCTGCCTATTTGCAGTGCAAGTCCAAGAAGACACGACGTTCCCTCACCTGCTAAGTGCAAGACACACACACACACACACAGGTGAAACAACACAAAAAAGTGATCGTATGAGAATGGGTTGGAAATGGGTGGACGATACAGTACCAAATCAGAAAACAGAGGTTAGTCAGAATAGACAAGCTGAAGTCAGAACCAGACAGGAATCACAGTACCAAATCACGAGACAGAGAGCGGTCAAAGGCAAGCCGGGTCAAGATAATGAGTAATCCAAACAGGCACAGAATGCAACCAGGAGCACAGCTAGGGAGTAAATGGTGTATTGCCAGCAGAGGATTTAAATAGAGCGCCAAGTGCCTGGATCAGGCAGAACCTGATTTAGGGACTCTGCTCCCCATTGGACCAGAACACAAACTGCCCAGAATAGGCAGACTGAGCTGTCACTCAGCCTGCATTATATCCAGACGTACCTAAACAAACTCACATAACCGGGGGTGTGGCTATGCAGCGCATCACAGGGCGGGGAGGTCGCAGCCCAGCAGCGCTTCTCACCCGCTCAGGCTGTGCCACGGTCCCAGAGCGCATCTCTGGAGCCTGCGCAGGTAAGTAGGGGACATAGTCTCTCAGTATTAACTGGCTGTACATTAAACCTTTCTGCAGTACAGTGCAAATACAGTGCAGAAAAACAGACTACATTACAATAAAGATATAAAATGCAGTTCAACCATATAAAACAGTATAGGTGTAAACAAGGGCATAAATCATAGTGCAAGTTAACACTTCAAAGTGCTCTAAAGTAGTGAGTTGATGGCTTTGCATAGTAGCAATAGGGACAAATGTCACAAACAAAGTACTCCTGCTCCAGGGCTCCACGTGTGAGTACCAGGGGACTGCCAGGATACCACTCTCGGGATTAGCCCAATTTTAGGCTAACACGGTGGTTCCGCGCTCATTCCCATAACAATATTAGTTACAAAGTATTCAGATTTAGGTGCTGGATTGAAAAACATAGACTATTTTTCATGGCACAACCCCTTTAACAGCACCTGATAAGCTACAAGTAGCATTCGAGATACAAATGTTTGAGGACATTTGGACTGAATGCTTGTGTGTGTCTCTTTAAGCTTTTTCATAAATCATGCTATCCCTGTAATCAGTAAATGGTGCTCAGGACCAACAGACATATCCTCTGCTACCAATGGTGTTCCTTGTTTTTGGACAATGTATGTGAATGAGTTATATTAATACCACCTTAAATCTTCACTTGGCATTGTCAGTCCTCCCCGAGAGTCTTCAAGCTCAACCACTTTTGGCTTTAAACCGCATTGGAAGGAGAACAGCTTTTTGTTGCAGCTTTGAATTGTAAGTATAGTTTATTGGATTAAAGCCAGACCTGTCAAGTTTCTTACTAGTTGTCCACAGATAATTTCCATTCCTCCCTTTTTTTTCCCTAACATTCATTTTCTGTAGGTTACTGGCCAACCTGGAACAAATCTTTGGACATGAAACTAAGTTGTCAGCTCCAGAGCTAAAACACTGAACAAATGCTTAAAAGCTGTAATACTGTCATTAATAACATTTGTACTGGGTTCTACAGTGCCTGTCACAATTCAAAGCAATCATTTAGAAAGGATTGGGGTTCAGTTAGGGAGATGAAAGGCAGAATTCCTGTGAATAAATGAAGATTGTATCGTGTTTTAAGTCTAAAACCAGTACTTTTAATATTTTCATCCATATACTTTACGTATAATGATTCATACTCATAACAACCAAGGCTCAGGATGAAAGAACAGTTAGAGCATGAAGTCTGTTCTACACGGTGAAGTTTCTTCTTTTATAGGTCGCCAAAGCAGACTGAATTAATTCTAATAATCGTGCTAATAATTCTTATTCACTAAGGCCTCTTTCACACGACCGTTTTTTTTTTTTCGTTTTGCGGGCCGTTTTTTGCGTTCCGTATACGGTCCGTATACGGAACCATTCATTTCAATGGTTCCGCAAAAAAAACTGAATGTACTCCGTATGCATTCCGTTTCGGTATTTCCGTTTTTCCGTTCCGTTAAAAGATAGAACATGTCCTATTATTGCCCGCAAATCACGTTCTGTGGCTCCATTCAAGTCAATGGGTCCGCAAAAAAAACGGAACACATACGGAAATGCATCCGTATGTCTTCCGTATCCGTTCCGTTTTTTGCGGAGCCATCTATTGAAAATGTTATGCCCAGCCCAATTTTTTCTATGAAATTACTGTATACTGTATATGCCATACGGAAAAACGGAACGGAAAAACGGAATGGAAACGGAAACACAACGGAAACAAAAAAACGGAACAACGGATCAGTTTAAAACGGACCGCAAAACACTGAAAAAGCCATACGGTCGTGTGAAAGAGGCCTAAAGCAAAGTATTCTCTTCCCTATGTACCATTATCAGCGATGAGCAAAGGGTTGCAGAATACTCAGGGGTGACCATGGCCCTAGTGACCTCTATATGATGGTGCAAATGTAAAGATCCAGTACAGAGGGTGGCACAGGATTTCACCAGTGTAGTATCATGTAGTGTTGAGCGAATCGAAGTTCACAAAGTGGAATTTGATCCAAATTTCAGGGAAAATTTGATTCTCTGCGAAGCCTAATTTCCTCCTGCTTCATAGTAGCGAATAGATTTTCCCTAAATGGCGGTAAAAAAAAAAAACATACTTACTTACACTGTGTTATTACTGTTAGATGCCGCGATTAGCTGTGAATGCAGCATCTTAGTGGTACAATGACAGGGAGCCGCGCACTCACCGCTCCATGTCATTGCACCTACTACAAAGGAATGCACTTCGTGACAAAATAATTATTTTGAAAAATTCGGTGAAGCAGCCAAAAATAATTTTTTAATACTTTGCTCATTTTTAGTATCATGAGACATTTTGCTGTTTTAAGGATGTGAGGTAGCAATCTGGTGGGAAGATTTGGTACAAAAGGACCCATTTTAAAATATTCCAGGTCTCACAAAAGAAAGTTGCCAACCAATAACAGCCCTGGGACATATGCAGATCTATCAAACATATGAAGTGGCTTAAGCTTGGGCAAACAGGGTTTTTAATTAACAATCGATGACCTATCCCTATTCACTTTAATGGAAGCAGCTCTGCAGTAACCAGCAATTTCAACTACACAATGGAGCCTTTTTCAAAGGGTTGTCTATTAAAAAAAAATTGCATTCACAATTATGGGGTTCTCTGTTCAGAATTCTCATATCTTAGCCAGAGGGAATAGTGGCTACAAAGAGCATCTCTTGTGAATAAGCACCTATCTTGTGCTGCAGTACACAGACAATCTAGTGACCTGAATGGCATCTATGTAATGACTCTCCCAGAGGTGGCACCGCAGGGAAATTGAGTACTTCCTGCAGGTTCCCCTGCAATTTGCAGCTGATTGCTGAGAATCCCAGCAGTGGGGAACTTTGTGATCTCCCTATTGTGAAGCAAAAAAAAGTCGGAAACTAAGAATGGGGTGCTGGAAAGTATGAATATCTTTGCAGGTACAACCACATCAGAGGGCTTGCCCAAAAGGCCCTTTTCCCTGCCAAGGACATACAGTTGTGTTCAAAATAATAGCAGTCAGACATCACTAACCTGATCAATCACTGTTTTTGGTAAAAATGATATTTCTATATGACAAATAATTGGTGGCATGCTGCTGATTCTCTGTAATTCAATCACTTATTGAAAGGGGCATGTTCAAAATAATAGCAGTGTGAAGTTCAATTAGTGAGGTAATTCATTCGTTGAAAAACAGGTGGCAAGTATTGCCCTAATTTGAGGAAGGAAGGCAGCAAATGTTGAACATGCTGGTTACAGTGCATTTCTCTCTGAAATTCTGAGGAAAATGGGTAGTTCCAGACATTGTTCAGAAGAACAGTGTACTTTAATAAAAAGTTGATTGAAGAGGGGAAAACATATAAAGAAGTGCAGAAAATGATAGGCTGCTCAGCTAAAATGATCGCAAATGCTTTAAAATGGCAACCAAAACCTGAAAGACGTGGAAGAAAGCAAAAAACTACCATTCGAATGGATAGAAGAATCACCAAAATGGCAAGGACTCAGCTAACAATCAGCTCCAGGAAGATCAAAGAAGGTCTAAAGTTACCTGTGAGTACTGTTACAATTAGAAGACGCCTATGTGAAGCCAAGCTATCTGCAAGAAGCCCCCGCAAAGTCCCACTGTTGAAAAAAACACATGTACTGAAGAGGTTACAATTTGCCAAAAAGCACATTGACTGGCCTAAAGAGACATTTTGTGGACTGATGAAAGTAAGATTGTTCTTTTTGGGTCTAGTGGCCGGAGACAGTTTGTCAGATGACCCCCAAACACTGAATTCAAGCCACAGTACACTGTGAAGACAGTGAAGCATGGTGGCGCAAGCATCATGACATGGGGATGTTTCTCATACTACGGTGTTGGGCCTATTTATTGCATACCAGGGATCATGGATCAGTTTGAATACATCAGAATACATGAAGAGGTCATGCTGCCTTATGCTGAAGAGGAAATGCCCTTGAAATGGGTGTTCCAACAAGACAATGACCCCAAACACACCAGTAAACGTGCAACATCTTGGTTCCAGACCAACAAGATTGACGTTATGGAGTGGCCAGGCCAATCCCTGGACCTTAATCTAATAGAAAACTTGTGGGGTGACATCAAAAATGCAGTTTCTGAGGCAAAACCAAGAAATAGAGAGGAACTGTGGAATGTAGTCCAATCATCCTGGGCTGAAATACCTGTTCACAGGTGCCAGAAGTTGGTTGACTCCATGCAACACAGATGTACAGCAGTTCTCAGAAACAGGGAATATACAACTAAATATTAGTGAAGTGATTCAAAGGAAAGCAAAATCTTCAAACATTTTTCAGTTTATATAGTGAATGTTTGAGTTTGTAAAGAAGAATACAAACACTGCTATTTTTTTTAAACAGTCTAAGGCCTCCTGCACACGACCGTTTTTTTTTACGGTCCACAAAAACGTTTTTTCGTCCGTGGGTCTTCCTTGATTTTTGGAGGATCCACGGACATGAAAAAAAAGTCGTTTTGGTGTCCGCCTGGCCGTGCGGAGCCAAACGGGTCCGTCCTGAATTACAATGCAAGTCAATGGGGACGGATCCGTTTGACGTTGACACAATATGGTGCAATTTCAAACGGATCCGTCCCCCATTGACTTTCAATGTAAAGTCAGGAGTTAATATACCATAGGATCAGAGTTTTCTCCAATCCGATGGTATATTTTAACTTGAAGCGTCCCCATCACCATGGGACCGCCTCTATGGTAGAATATACCATCGGATTTGAGTTAGATCGTGAAACTCAGATCCGACAGTATATTCTAACACAGAGGCGTTCCCATAGTGATGGGGACACTTCTAGTTAGAATATACTACGAACTGTGTACATGACTGCCCCCTGCTGCCTGGCAGCACCCGATCTTTTACAGGGGGCTGTGATCAGCACAATTAACTCTTCAGGTGCCGCACCTGAAGGGGTTAATTGTGCATATCATAGCCCCCTATAAGAGATCAGGGGCTGCCAGACAGCAGGGGGCAGACCCCCCTCCCTCCCCAGTTTGAATATCATTGGTGGCCAGTGTGCGCCCCCTCGCCCCCCCTCTATTGTAATATCATTGGTGGCCAGTGTGTGGCCTCCGTCGGCCCCCCTCCCCCCCCTATTGTAATTTCATTGGTGGCCAGTGTGCGGCCTCCCCTCCCCCCCCCCTGCCCGATCATTGGTGGCAGCGTAGATTCCGATCGGAGTCCCAGTTTAATCGCTCTAGGGCTCCGATCGGTAACCATGGCAACCAGGACGCTACTGCAGGCCTGGTTGCCATGGTTACTTAGCAATATTACAATATTAGAAGCATCATACTTACCTGCTGCGATGTCTGTGTCCAGCCGGGTGCTCCTCCTACTGGTAAGTGACAGATCATTAAGCAATGCGCCGCACAGACCTGTCACTTACCAGTAGGAGGAGCTCCCGGCCGGACACAGACATCTCAGCAGCCAGCAGGTAAGTATGATGCTTCTAATATTGTAATATTGCTAAGTAACCATGGCAACCAGGCCTGCAGTAGCGTCCTGGTTGCCATCGTTACCGATCGGAGCCCCAGAGCGATTAAACTGGGACTCTGATCGGAATCTCCGCTGCCACCAATGATCGGGCAGGGGGGGGGAGGGGAGGCAGCACACTGGTCACCAATGAAATTACAATAGAGGGGGGGAGGGGGGCCGATGGAGGCCGCACACTGGCCACCAATGAAATTACAATAGAGGGGGGGAGGGGGGGGCGACGGAGGCCGCACACTGGCCACCAATGATATTCAAACTGGGGAGGGAGGGGGTCTTCCCCCTGCTGCCTGGCAGCCCCTGATCTCTTACAGGAGGCTATGATATGCACAATTAACCCCTCAGGTGCAGCACCTGAGGGGTTAATTGTGTGGATCACAGCCCCCTGTAAGAGATCGGGTTCTGCCAGGCAGCAGGGGGCAGTCATGTACACAGTTCTCAGTATATTCTAACTAGAAGCGTCCCCATCACTATGGGAACGCCTCTGTGTTAGAATATACTGTCGGATTTGAGTTTTCACGAAGTGAAAACTCATCTCTGAAAAAGCTTTTATGCAGACGGATCTTCGTTATAAAAAGTAACCTACGGCCACGGATCACGGACGCGGATGCCAATCTTGTGTGCATCCGTGTTCTTTCACGGACCCATTGACTTGAATGGGTCCGTGAACCGTTGTCCGTCAAAAAAATAGGACAGGTCATATTTTTTTGACGGACAGGAAACACGGATCACGGATGCGGCTGCAAAACGATGCATTTTCCGATTTTTCCACGGACCCATTGAAAGTCAATGGGTCCGCGAAAAAAAACGGAAAACGGCACAACAGCCACGGATGCACACAACGGTCGTGTGCGTGAGGCCTAATATTCACTTTTCTTCAATTTTTTTAGAGGAACAACACAAATTTGATATATTTTTCTTCATGATTTGATTTGGAATAGAATGTGTAGTATTCCCAATGCATTTGTGTGTATGGAAATAGAAGCTATTAAAAGTATTTTAAGCTTTATTCACTTTTTTAAACACACTGCTGCTATTTTGAACACAACTGTATCTCATACATCCTAGCAGGGTAGCAATTCAATAGCTAAGCACTTACCTATATAGGTCTTTTCTATTGATGGCAGGATCTCAGATGAGTAACGGGTATTGTTTTAAAGCTTACAATCTTAGCTTTAAAACAAGAACAAGATAGAGCTACAATATATCACAAGTTACCGCCCCAAGAGAGGGTCTCAGTGAAAGCTGCCTATACCTGCACCTTTCATTCCCAACTTCATTTGAAAGTGTTCTAATTCATGATATATCATGGCTACACCCCCAAACTTGCTCTTGTTTTAAATCTGATATTGTCAGGATCAAATTGTTCAGGAATCTATCATTTTTAATTTGGATTACACTTTGTATAGGGGATGAAAAATTATACACTACATAATTTCCATTTGCAGTTTTTGCCTTCAGTTTTAGTATAAAAAAATTTACGCTATAATCACCCTTTAGAGTTAGGTGTGGCAGCAAATATAATGCAGAAAGTATCCTCGTTGATTTTCAATTTTAGAAAGTATTTAAATACCAATGTTTATATCTTTAATTAACAAATTATCAGTATGCAGTAGGTTGTGTGGATGTTCGCTGACTCATTTCCTCCTCTGTAGGTGCACGCTCGGTGGTTTCACTGTGAAGTTAAATTAGAATAATATATCTTGGACCATATATTGCACTAGTGTTGAGATAGAGAACAATCAAAGTGTGAAATACAGAAAGCTATTAACAGACTGCCAATACAAGCTTCTAATGAAGACTAACTGCTTTATACGTGAAGTATGTGAGGCAAGAGACCCTGTAGGCAATTACCAACAGTTTATGGGAAATCTTGTTATATAGACTGGGGGGGGGGGGGGGGTGATCATTCCTTAATAAAGCTATTATTGTTTGCAGATTCTAATTACTGGTCATGTGGCTGCATGAGCGTCCAGGGAAACATGCAAAGCAAAATCACTGTCTGCCTGTGCCTAACTGCCTGCAAATGATTCTGCATGAATTATGTTTTATTAAGGTTAAATAATTCTAATCATGTAGCTAACCCGTTCTCTTGTTATTCCAACGATACAAACAGCACAAGAGGGCTTGTAATAAATATTACATTATCACCAATCACAATGGCTTATGCTTCAAATTGATAAAGACATATTAAACTGGGAAGGATGACTACACTTACTCTTTTGGTAATGGTCTTTTCATTTCTATACTATCACATCTGATCTATAGACACTGAACTTTTTCATTCCAGCACATCCATAGGAATTCACTATTGATGTTGAAGCAAATACTACTATGAGTGCAATGACTGTGTAGCAAAGGAGATGTAGTAATGCTAGACCTAAGGAGTTTGGGGTCAAGCTCCAGCATCAGGCTTATCTCAGGATGGGCCTTCGATTTCTCATCAACAGGAATCCGACACTCAGCACCCTTGCCAATCTGTGTGTTTCAGAGTAGTTTTACATAGTTCCAACTATTGTGCAGTGGACAGAGCTGGTAACTGCAGAGCCGCTCCCATTCATTTCAGTGGGAAGCAGTACAGAAGTAATCCGCTTCATTCAGTGCACAATGAATGAAGCTTTGTAGCTCTGGCACTGAAATCCAGCACTACTGCAGAACAGCTGATAAGCAGGGGGCGTGGGGAATCAAACCTTCACCGATTACATACAGTAGTCTAATCAAAGACTAGTCATCACTTGTAAAATATTGTACAACCCCTTTAAGAAGAGTGGAGACCCCTCTCCCTTTCCTATTGCTGCTGCTGCTCTACCTAAAGTCCAGCAAGACATAGAGGACCTGTAACCATCACAGTCATGTATGCTGCTGGTATGGTGGGGGCAGAGAGGAATCTCATTTGGTATTGTAAATGGGGGGAATATGGAGGCACCATAAATGGGGACACTGGTGGCATTGTCAAAGAGGTTCAACAATGCCAGAAAAAGTTCCTCTTTGACTTGCAAATACGAAATGAAAAAAAAGTACTAAAATATTTTGATTTAAAAAATTGCACGGACCGATTTCCCTTGCTCTGTCATGCGGTTATGGAAATAGAGCTTCTCTTGTAAACTTTGATATTCTGCCTGCAACTTCAGGTGTCAGAGAGGTTCCACCTACTTCCAGAGTGTTGGTGACCTGCATTAATGGGGCTGGCTAATTGGCTCAGTTCATTAGCTAAGCCAGTCCCTTCTCAGTTACAAAAGCTTTTGCTGTGAACAAAGCTTTAAAGGGACACTGACAGGCCATATAAACATATTTAGTTATTCCTATGCAGTCATAGATCTATTAAAATGTATTCCAATGATATAAGAGTACCCCCTGTCCGCATTGTAAACCATGTAAAAACAACTTTATATTCATCTGTCAATCACCTTCCTTTGTGCCCAAGGGGCGGTTTTTCTCCTACATTTGTGCCCAGCCGCGCCCCAACTGTCATTATTATTCACTGCTTTTACTCTTCTCTCCGCCCTCACTGAGTTTCTTGTCCGGCGCAGGCGCATTAACAAACAGTGTTTCTGCTGAGATCAGTGCTCTGAAGCGCTGGATAGGAGTGACTGGGAGGAGAGATCCGGCGCAGGCACAGCAGGAGACACAGAGAGCAGCCGCATAGAAGAATAAGGGACGCAGGCGCATTAAATTTCCGGCTTGTGAGGGTTCCGGATATAGGTATCCGGCGTATGCGCAGAAGGTCCAATTGAGGCCGATGCCCATAAGTTTCTATCGGGCATGCGCGGGATCTAACAGGATCGGGGACTGTAAAAGCCGCCCAGCGCATTGAATAATAATGAGCCGGGGCAGCGGTAGGAAACTACAGTTGGGGCGCGGCTGGGCACAAAGGTAGGAGAAAAACCGCCCCTTGGGCACAAAGGAAGGTGATTGACAGATGAATATAAAGTGGTTTTTACATGGTTTACAATGCGGACAGGGGGTACTCTTATATCATTGGAATACACTTTAATAGATCTATAACTGCATAGGAATAACTAAATATGTTTATAGGGCCTGTCAGTGTCCCTTTAAGGCTGTATTACACCAACAGATTATCTGACAGATTTCTGTCCAATTAGACCAATAGTTGGTGTGTATAACAAAATATCTGTGTGTGTAAACCAATGATTGGTCAGAAAATCTGTCAGATAAGCTGTTGGTGTAATACAGCCCTTACTCATACAAACAGGAATGCTGTCTGTTGGAAAGGGCGTTCTTGTTCGAAGTTATCCAACCCACTGTATTACAAAATCAGAAATACATTACTAATTTAACCCTGTATGGCTTAAGCTACTTTCACACTGGCATTTTGGCTTTCCGTTTGTGAGATCCGTTCAGGGCTCTCACAAGCGGTCCAAAACGGATCAATTTTGACCTAATGCATTCTGAATGAATAAGGATCCGCTCAGAATACATCAGTTTGCCTCCGGTCGGTCTCCATTCCGCTTTGGAGGTGGGCACCAAAACGCTGCTTGACGAAACTGAGCCTAACTAGCCTAGCCTTTTCTATGACACAATCTGGCACAAAAGAAAACGGAACATTGACTTTCAATGGTGTTCAAGACGGATCCGTCTTGGCTATGTTAAAGATAATACAAACGGATCCGTTCTGAACGGATGCAGACGGTTGTATTATCTGAACGGATCAGTCTGTGCAGATCCATGACGGACCAGCACCAAATGCGAGTGTGAAAGTAGCCTAACCTTAATGAAAAGTAGACCTTCTTGGGCTAGTTGCAGTATTTTCATGCTTACTATTAAAACAATGCATAATGACTTTTGCACCTATATTTTGCGACTTCACTGTATTCACAATTTATGCGTCGTTGCAAGGTCAGGCACCAACAACAGGGGGCCCCTTTGCAAGAACAGATGTAATGGTACATGTCATATGTCAACCAGGGGGCATAGCAATAAGGGAAGCAGCTGCTATGGTTCTGAAACTCAGAAGGGGCCCACCTAAAATATTTTATTGTCAGGGCCCCCTCAACAGTATTATACAATGACATTATGCAGAGTACGTTGACGCTGTAGGAAACTGACAGACTGGCTGCCGAACCTCATCTCAGAGCGCGATCTTGACTAGCCTCAGAAGTGAGGGTTGCATAAGAGCCAGGAGTTGCGAAGAATTTAGGAGGGGGGGCCCATTCAAAATTTTGCTGTGGGGTTCAGTCATTTCTAGTTACGCCACTGTGTCAACCCTCGAGCCTACTGGACTTAAACTGGCTGTGGTGTCACAGTAGCTATCCTTATTTAAGGGGTTATCAAGTTCTTTAAAGTTGATGACCAATCTTAAGGAAAGGCCATCATTATTAGATCAGTTGGGGGTCTTATTCTCACTTGAATGGGATGAAGCTGTAGAAACCTGTAATACAGGATACAGTCTAGTGCTAGTAAGAGTAAGTCTGTATAACAATGCTGGAGGACTAAAATCCCTTCAAACAGCTGATCGGTAGGGGTGCTGAGAGCCATACCCTTACTAACATAGTATTGATGGTTTATGCTTTAGATAAGGCTACATGCACACAAACGTATTTTGTTTTCGTGTCCGTTCCGTTTTTTTGGCGGATAGGATGCGGACCCATTAATTTCAATGGTTCCGCAAAAAATGCGGACAGCACACCGTGTGCTGTCCGCATCCGTATGTCCGTTCTGTAGCCCCGCAAAAAAAATATAACATGTCCTATTCATGTCCGTTTTAGGCATTGTTACAATGGATCCGCCAAAAAAACAGATGGAATACAGATGTCATCCGTTTTATTTTGCTCATCCACAATTTGCGGAACGCAAAACGCATACGGTCGTGTACATGTAGCCTTTGTTGTTGTTATGTGGCTCTTTAAAATGGATGGCTTAGGCTACATGCACATGACCGTATGTGTTTTGCGGTTCGCAAATTGCGGATCCGCAAAAAAAACAAAAACGGATGACATCCATATGCCATCCATTTTTTTTGTGGATCCATTGAAACAATGCCTAAAACAGACAAGAATAGGACATGTTATATTTTTTTTTTTGCCGGGCTACGGAACGGACATACGGATGCAGATAGCACACGGTGTGCCGTCCGCATTTTTTGCGGACCCATTGAAATGAATGGGTCTGCATCCTATCCGCAAAAAAATGGAATGGACACTGAAACAAACAACGTTCGTGTGCATGTAGCCTAATTTGACTTAAACTAGGTATGATGTCACACTTGTGATGTCACAGAAGCATGAAACCACTTGTGAGGTGGCTGTACATTCATGCATCATGGTATGAGTCAAAGTCTCAATGGCTTATGATAAAATATTAAGAATTTGTGGAGTCCCGACCATAACCACGGTTCAAAAGTCCAAGACATAAGTCTGATAATCATTTTAGATTAATGGGGAATTAAACATAAATATTAAATTAAGGAATAATTACCAGTACCCATACTTGTAACAGGCTTGCAAGTTTCCCCCCTTCACTTTCTGGAAAGTCGTCCTCCCGATGCCAGAGAATTTACTAGCCTTGCTGACCATAAATTTATTTTAAATGTGATTTCATTTACATAGTTGCCACCTTTTCATATGCAATCATTTAAGTTATGTTCAAAATATTTCCGGATCAAAAGCAGCATGAATAACGGTGGTGATACAGTGGTGTTATTGTCTCGCATGGGAGAACAAAGTCCAATGCTAGCATTCATGGAGAGGCCAAGTCTCTGCAATGTACTGTACTGCTATATTCACAATACACTGTGCGCAAGCTGTGGGATGTGATTTTAAATTTAATTTAATGAATTGAGATCACATTCTTCACACTGCCCTGAAAGACCTTGCATTTTGTGAAAACAGACTCCTGGTTTGTGGGTGAAAGCCGCTGTAGGAAGGGATATAATACTTTTGTAGATGGGTCTGAACTTTCTTTGAGGAGAGACGCTTTGAAACTGTGTTTTCAGTCTTGACCCCACTTGCCAGAAACTGCCAGGGTTCTAACATTCTGTACTGTCAGTAAAAAGCTGGTTTATCAGCTGCTGAGATATTGAAAATTCCCATGTATGCATTCCTGAGAAACATGGTCAAGTAAACATCTTGCTGCATTAAACAGAACAAGGTTGAATGACAACCAGATTTTAAGAAATTCACAAAAGTACAAATAAATAAAGTAATACATTTAAAATTATAATTTCCCCTCTAGTCAGTGTGTATATATGTGCAGTATATGTCATCCGGGTGTATGTCATAAGTTATTTTTACAGTCTATTTTCTCCTCTCTGAACTTGTTAAAATAGGTCAGATTAAGGTGGACACTTCTGTTTCAGATTAAACATTTTAACTTTAAGAAAAATAAAATGTCTCAAAAGGCTAATCTCAGCTTTGCAATTAATCTTAATTTAAAATATCCTACCGTTTTGTGACTACAGTTCATATGCAGATGCACGTGTGTCATGGTTATAGACTACTAACAAATCCTATGTGTGGTCTAAACTAGAAGTCATACTGCATTCAGTCTCTTCCTTACTTCTTGCTAACATAACATTCGGGTTAGCAACAAGCAAGGGATAGATCGAAGGTAGTATGGCTGCAGAATCAGACTACGCAGACATATGGAGACATATATGTGTATAAGAGATAGGGGACACATTATCGAGCCCTGCACTCCAGAATTGTAGTAGGGCTTTGGGACTTTTTGGGCTTATCGGCACAAAAATGTATTGAAACTCAACATGTCTGATCCTTCCCTGTCAGGGGAGAGTTGGGAGCTCCCTATACACATTAGATTGCCCTGTAAATGGTGGGTCCGGTCTAATTCACTGTAATTCACAATGCCAAGGCTCAGGTGGAATGATGTCAAGGACACTGCCACAGGACTCTTGAGTAGTGATATAATCTCTGGTATGATGAATCACATTTGATTATCTGGCAGCCTGATGGACGATGCCTGAGCTTGATAGATGCCCAGCAAATGCTAACAACCAGAATACATAGAGCCTAGTGTAAACTTGTGGAGTAGGGAAGATATGGGGCTTTGTTTCAAGGTTTGGGCTAGACCTTATTTGCTTCTCTTCAGTGAAGAGTATAGTTAATGCTACAGCGTACAAAAACATTTAAGTCAATTGTATGTTTCTAACTTTTTGGCACCAGTTTAGGGAAGGATCTTTTTTGTTTTAGCATGGATCTTCCCTTCTTCACAAAACAAGGTCCATAAACACATGGTTTGATGTGGAAGAACCTTTGAGATACATTGGAAGGCTGATTGCGTGCTAGACATTCTCTTCATCATTAGTGCCTAACCTCACAAATACTCTTTTGACTGAAGGAACTCATTCCTAGAAAAGTAGAAGACATTATAGCAGCAAAAATGTAACCCAACTCCATATAATCGCCCGTGATTTTGGAAGCTCATATAGGTGTCCACATACTTTGGCTATGTGCTATAATTCACTATATATTCTAATTTAAGTTTTTGTAAATGTTTAGTAATTAACAACGTAGGCTTCATAAATAAATCCACATCAGTAACTAGACCATTGTGCTCAGTAAAGCGTGCAATCTGCATAAATACCACCTGCAGACTAATACAGCTGTTCCATAAAGGAAGGGAGCCATTTACTAAAGCATACTTGTCTTACACGACAGTCACAAAGAGTTAAAAATAAATAGACTTTTTAAGAAAGAAAATGAGACTGCGATGCAATAATTACAGTTACTTGCAGATGATCAGTCCTTGAAAGTTGATCTGACCATGCAATTCTCATCAATGTCAAAGCAACCACCAGACCGCTGACAGATCTCTCTTGCCCGGAGAATTCATTTAAAATGATTTCTACTAGGTGCACATTCTATTGAAGATCTTTAAAAAAAAAATCACTTAAAAAAAAAAAAATTACTTTCAGTTTGAAAGCATTTTTCTCTTACTACATGGATCTGTAAAATAAGCATGAATAGCAAAGAAGATTTCCTTACAAAAAGGACAAAAATAGCGTCTGTTTTCTTCTGAATACATCCTGGATGCAAACAAGACAACTTAATTGTTTGTTTCTCTAAGGGAAGGAGCTAAACCAAGGAATTAATTTGGTTCTGTATGTGAAACAATCCGTTTGCTCGGCCTTACTCTGAGAATTAAAGAAGTTTTCTCATACACAATAAACATGTAAATCAGTCCAGGAGAGTGAAGATGATGTCGCCAGTCTTTTATACGAATAAATAAAGGGCAGGAGAAAAAAGAGCTTGTTGAAGCCAATGGGGCATTAAAAGATGTTCAAATGACGTCACCAGTAACACTCACATTGCATGGTGAGGCCTGAAAGGGACTGGGGCCCCACACATCAGGGGATTAGTCAAACTCTGAACTTTAAATATCATGGACTTTTATATATATTCTATACAAGATTCATGACGTAATTCTAATTGAATCAATATTTCCTCTAATACTTCATCAACACCCTAAATCTACGTTTCCATCCCTATTCATCCAAAATTATAACATTAGAATAAAAAATAAAGATATAAGACGTCTGCACATAGGGTTCTAGTGGTACAAATATCTGACACATTAAATGTCCCCTACAAAGTGCTGGAAATTACAGATGAAGACATGCATTTCTTAATATAATGTATGAAACTGTCTAAAAGAGGGGTGCATAAGCCTTTCAGGCCTGAGGGCCACATTTTCATACTGAACCACTCTCAAAGGCCATAAGAAAACTTAAGTGGATATTAATAGAGATGAGCAAAGTTATGGAAAATCCAGTTCGGCTGCTTCGATGAATTTCACTAAGAAATTCTCTTTGTGATTAATTACTTTTATCACAAAGCGCATTTCTTTGTATGTAACGGGCACAATGATGGGGAATGACGATCACGCGGCCCTCCCCTCATTAAACTCCTCAGATGCCGCATTCCTCGCTGATCGCGGCATCTGAGGCTACCATTTAGTCCTTTCATGGGTTAATCAGGGTGAAAAAATTTATAAACAAATACTAACCTTATCTATTTGATCGCATAGAAGCCGTTGCAGCCATCTTGATGGGAGACACCATGCGAGATTGCCGGTGTGTTGACATCATATGACACGGCGCACGGTATCTTCAGTCAAGATGCCCGTAGCTGCCTCTTTGTGGGAAAATGGATAAAGTTAGTATGTTTTTTTTTTACCGCCAACTCAAGGATAATTGATTCATTACCACAAAGCATTAGGAAATTCGGCCTCACAGCCAATCAAATTTTTTTCAGAGTATCCAATGTGTGAGAGAGAATCTAAATCGCACATCCTCATTACTATGCTTTTAATACAACAACTGTTTTAAATTTCAGCAAGATAAAAATGGCTATACAGCACTATTATCATTAATTTGCTATGCACTATTAGGAGGCATTAGTATACAGTTTGATCAAAGAGCATAGGCCCACTTAGCACGACAAGGTCGCCTCCTTTCAATTGGGGGCCTACTCTAACTATGGCGCGGCGCAGTGCAGTGACCATCGCACCCCCACACCGCTCCAGCAGGTAATGGGACCCAGTAGCCACACAGCACCCACTGTGCAGAAAAGCCACCTAGGCTCCAGGTCCCATTACTCCACCAGCACGGCACAAAAGCAGCGACGGCCACCGTCCAGCGCCGCATGTGAACTGGTGCAAAGAGCTCACCTGTTCATAGCCTCTCAGGAACACCAACTGAGATTTGGTAGGAATTTTAAACCCTATGCAGACTTCTGCAGATTAAAAGCACCTGAGCCGAATGGCGAGGAGTGCTGATCCAGAGAGGGGGAAAAGCAAAGTCTATACAAAGTATCCAATGTGTGAGAGAGAATCTAAATCGCACATCCTCATTACTATGCTTTTGATACAACAACTGTTATAAATTTCAGCAAGATAAAAAAAATGGCTATCCAGCACTATTATCATTAATTTGCTATGCACTATTAGGAGGCATTAGTATACAGTTTGATCAAAGAGCATAGGCCCACTTACCACGACAAGGTCGTCTCCTTTCAAGTGGGGACCTACTCTAACTATGGCGCGGCGCAGTTTTAAATTCCTACCAAATCTCAGTTGGTGTTCCTGACAGGCTGTGAACAGGTGAGCTCTTTGCACCAGTTCACATGCGGTGCTGGACGGTGGCCGTCGCTGCTTTTGTGCCGTGCTGGTGGAGCAATGGGACCCAGGGCCTAGGTGGCTTTTCTGCACAGTGGGTGCTGTGTGGCTACTGGGTCCCATTGCCTGCTGGAGCGGTGTGGGGGCGCGATGGTCGCCGCACTGCGCCGCGCCATAGTTAGAGTAGGTTCCCACTTGAAAGGAGGCGACCTTGTCGTGGTAAGTGGGCCTATGCTCTTTGATCAAACTGTATACTAATGCCTCCTAATAGTGCATAGCAAATTAATGATAATAGTGCTGTATAGCCATTTTTATCTTGCTGAAATTTATAACAGTTGTTGTATCAAAAGCATAGTAATGAGGATGTGCGATTTGGATTCTCTCTCACACATTGGAGAATTTTTTTTCAGAGATTTGCATCAAAGTCTTTTATGATATATTATTATTATTTATTATTAAAGCGCCATTCGTTCCATGGTGCTGTACATATGATAAGCGGTGAGCATACATAATACAGACAATTGCACTATGCATGAACAAGCGTTACAGACTGGTAAAGAAGAACAGAGGGCCCTGCCCATGAGGGATTACAGTCTGCAAGGTATGGAGGAAGTAGAAAGAAGGAACATCCCTCGGCTCAAGGAACCAACCAGGTGCGTATGTTGTATCTTCAGAAATATTTATTGCAAGCTCACTACGCGTTTCGGGGACAAATTCAAATGAATAATGATGCAACATTATTCATCTGATGAAGGGGAATTTGTCCCCGAAACGCGTAGTGAGCTTGCAATAAATATTTCTGAAGATACGACATACGCACCTGGTTGGTTCCTTGCGCCGAGGGATGTTCCTTCTTTCTACTTCACATTAATCCTCCATGTGGGCCCAGGCACGCTCATCTGAGGACATCTGCATCCGTGGCTGCATACCTACCTATCCATTGGGGATTGGTTCTATCCCCGACACGTCTACAATAGTGTTGTGCCACCATCCGAAATTGGAGTTTATTTATTCCTATTTCCCATACGTTTTCACCCTATGGTACGCCCTGTTTTTTTGTTTATGCAGTGAACATTACGTCTATTCATTTGATTTAGGTATGGAGGAAGGACACAGTAGGAGAGGATAAAGCTGGTCATGGCGGTATAGAGGCAGCAGGGTCACTGGTTATAGGCTTGTTTGAAGAGGTGGGTTTTCAGGTTTCTTTTGAAGGATTCCACTGTAGGTGAGAGTCTGATATGTTGAGGTAGAGAGTTCCAGAGTGTGGGGGATGCACGGGAGAAATCTGGAGGCGGTTGTGGGAAGAGGTGATAAGAGGAGAGAAGGAAGTCTTGTGAGGATCGGAAATTACGTGTGGGGATGTATTGGGAAAGTAGCTCAGAGATGTATGGAGAGGACAGGTTGTGGACAGCTTTATATGTATAAACGTTTGTACCATAACGTCTGATAGGTACAGGTTCCACTTCCGTCCATTGCATATAGCGCATTATGGAGAGGAGACCATCATGCTTGCATATGTAGATTATGTGTTTTATGGTAACAGACTACCATTAGCTACTATGAAGAGACCTACCTGCACAGACAGCCACCACTGTAAGGGTCCATTCACACGTCCACAAATGGGTCCGCATCCATTCCGAAATGTCGGGAATGGGTGCGGACCTATTCATTCTCCGAAGCGCGCCCCCGAACATCCGGGCTTCAGCCCCGAACTTCCGGGCCGCAGCTCCGCAAAAAAATAGAACATGTCCTATTCTTGTCAGCAATTGCAGACAAGATTAGACAGTTCTATGGGGGGTGCCGGCCGGGTGTATTGAGGATCCGCAATACACTATGGACGTGTGAATGGACCCTAAGTCATATATACTCCAAAGACATACTGATAGGGACCTTAGATTGTGAGCCCCATTGGGGACAGCTTGAAGCTAATATCTGTAAAGCTCTGCGGAATATGTATAAGTGGGTAAAATAAATAAATAAATAATAAATAAATATACACTACTATTTTCTGGAGTGTCACACAGGGGAAAGGGATACCAGCCCCCTGAAATATGCTGGGACCACAGATGGCTACAAGGGCATCACTAGTCCTTGCCCATCCCTGCTGCTAAACTGTGTGCCATGGAAACTATGATTTATGTCTGCATTTCTCAGATGATTGGGGGGCCGCACATGATGGCATCATGGGCCACAGGTTGCTCACCCCTTGTCTAAAAGATTTTAAAAAATGCTTTATTATCCATGACAACCAATCATATTCCAACTTTCATTTTGTATTGTGCTCTTGAAAAAATGAAAGCTGCATCGTGATTGGTTGCTATGGGCAACAGAGATTGTTTTTTCTTTTAGACAGTTTCAGAAATCTGCCGAGAGCCTGCCTATAAGCTCCTTTTCACTAATATTTGACATATGTCAAGTGCAGAAAAATACAGCAATACGCCATGTAACCCGACCTACATCACTGTGATGCCCCTTCATGGTCCAAATTATGCCTGAATCGGTCAGTCGAGTGACATCACTTCCTGTCCCTGTGACCACCTAAAACTGACTATGACCTACCCCAGAGTGCCAACTCTTACACACCACACATATACTATTAGTGATAAGGAGGTGCTGTATGCCCACCCCGGTACGTACAGAATCCATTATAGAGAGCGCTGCCTGAACAGGCTTTATAATACTATCTTGTCCTTCCACCAGTTCAACACTTAATCTTGTTGTCATATATTAAACTTTTCACCGAAACAACTTTGTGTTTCTACCTTCCATGATATATTTGTCAGACTCCTGAACCTGATGAGTTTCTAAATTGTGTTTTATTCAAGCTGCTCCCCTATTCATTATGTCTCACCTTGACAAGCTAATTATAATCAGCTCCCACTAACAAACACAATTCTTTACTAGCGCATCTCTGTACTTTATGACTTGCAGCCCACAGATCAATGCTGTTCTGAACGTGGCACACTCTTCTGGCGGAATATTAATAAAAATGTTCTTTTGTGTCCTTATCCCTTAATGCGGACTATAGGAGCCATCTGAATACTGTTTGCGTCAGGAACATCAATGCATCATATCTTATCATGATTATTATTTCTCTTCCTGTGCAGAATGCTGTGTACTTCTTTTCAGTAACATTTAACCAGAGAGGCATGAGGTCTCTATTGTACCTCCATCAGCGTGCAATTTCATTAGGAGGTATACTGAGGTTTTTTCTGCTACATTTTGTTTAGATCTGACAGAAAAAAAGTTATGGAATTCTCCTTCAGAGGATTAAGGAGATAATTCTAGGGGAGAATTTCAATGTACATATGGCTCCTGACAGAACTTGTAGTATGTAAAGATAGGTAGATACATGGACGGAGAGAAAGACATGATAGATGTTGAAAGATAGATAGCTAGATAGATAGATATAAATACTTAGATACATGTTAGATACAGATAAATCGATAGATAGAGGTAAGTAGGCAGCACACTGCCTATTTACCTTTTTTGATATTTTGGACATTGGTCTAGTTCCATTGGGCTTTGTACCTCATCCTATTGCTGCCATTTTTTGCTATAATAGATAGATAGATAGATAGATAGATAGATAGATAGATAGATAGATAGATAGATAGATAGATAGCATGTTTCGGGGTGATTCGGGGTGATTGCCCCTCATCTCTCACCCAGCAAGCCAGTACTCTCTGCTCTGCACTGATGAGGAGCAATTACCCCGAAACAGCTGTCTGCAGATGAGATGCTGGCTTATTTAATATCCAAGTCATGTCTCAAGGCTTAGTTAAAGAGCTGAACATTGACGTATAGGATAGCTGCCTTACATCTGGTGGCATTAGAGGCAGAGCTTCTTAAGAGCTCATTTGCATCCCTTTCCTCCCAGAATTCCAGAGGAGCATGTATGGTCTATAAGTCTCCTCACACTGATTAAGGCGCTCTCTCCCTAAGGAGAGATAGTACCCCTCTAATCAAGACTGAAGGACCTGTTACTCACAACCCAAGACAGACACTCCAAAAGAAATGAGGGCAAAAAGTCTCCTCCATAAAACCTTACCCACTTAGATTTGGCTTACTGCATTACAGCCTAGGGCTAAACCTAAATGACAACTACAGCCTCCTGTCTTAATTGTGGGCTCCAATACACAGTATGGCACATATGACAATACCATGCCTAGGGAAACCTGACTGAGCAGGTATCCTGACACGTTACATCGGGGATCAGCAACCTCCAGCACTCCAGCTGTTTAGAAACTACAACTCCCAGAACGCTTCACTCACTTATGTGGGAGTTAGAAGAACAGCGGAGCATATTTGCATGCTGGGAGTTGTAGTTTCACAGCAGCTGGAGTGCCAAAGGTTGCTGATCCCTGCGTTACAGCATTGTATGTAATAGCCATGAAGCATGAGCCTAAAGTAACTTCTCACAGAAACAAAATTAATTGCAGACCTAAATTATCTGCTTTATTCCTCAGTTCTCCAGTACACACAAAGGGGGAGATTTATCAAACTGGTGTAAAGTAGAACTGGCTTAGTTGTCTATAGCAAACAATCAGATTCCACCTTTCATTATCCAAAGGAGCTGCGAAAAATGAAAGATGGAATCTGATCGGTTGCTATGGGCAACAAAACCAGTTCTACTTTACACCAGTTTGGAAAATGATCCCGATCTTTTTAAATAAATCAGCTATTTTAAAGTTTGCAGAGAAGCAAAAAATGGCCCTTCCTGTCAACTCAGCTTTACCTTGTTATATCAATTTTTATAACATTTATCATTTATATTTCTGTATGCAGCATCTGCTACAGATCTACCAGTCTAGATCCGGTGCCAGCTCTGCAGATCCGGGTGCATGTCTCTGACTCGTACGAGTTTTCTCCGCTACCTTGCACTATCAGACACGCCAACAGCTTATGCTAACAAATGGAGCATAGAATCTGTTCCAATAAACAAATTCCAGCACTATTATCAGCGGCCCGATTTTTAATCATCTTCTATGTGAACTATAAATTATGGTTCTGCCGTGTGGGGAGATGTTACACCTACATAAATCATTATGGGTGTATTGGTCCAGTTTGAACGGGACCTGAAAAGAAAAAGGCGCAGCTTCGTGTTTCGGATTTTAATTCATCATCACAAAGTATGGGCTCATGCACCCCGCATCACGGATATGGACCTATTCACTTAAATGGGTCCACAATCCAGAAGGTCGGTGCAGAACAGAGGCACGGAACCCCACGGAAGCACGCCGTAGTTTTCTGTTTGTGTCTCAGCACTGCAAAAAGAACATGTTCTATTTTCTTGCGGTGCGGACGGATCATGGACCCTTTCAGGTTGAATGGGTCTGGATCGGTCTGTGGAATCCGCACGGATAGTGCCCATGCATTGGGGACCGCAAATTGCGGTCCCCAATGCACGGAACGGCCGAACAATGGCCGTGTGAATGAGCCCTAAAGCAAAGGACTTCAGGGGATGACTGAGAGGAAACATCAGGTGTTGAAAAAGTAACAAAAAGCCTCTCCTTAATGAAGAAGATATGATTAGTATAGCATCCAGACTCACCATGGACAGGACACCTGGTGAGTAAGGCTGGTTTCACAAGGGCGTTGCGGGAAAAGGTGCGGGTGCGTTGCGGGAACATGCACGATTTTTCAGCGCGAGTGCAAAACATTGTAATGCGATTTGCACGCGCGTGAGAAAAATCGGCATGTTTGGTACCCAAACCCGAACTTCTTCACAGAAGTTCGGGTTTGGGATCGGGGTTGTGTAGATTGCTATTATTTTCCCTTATAACATGGTTATAAGGGAAAATAATAGCATTCTCAATACAAAATGCATAGTACAATAGCGCTGGAGGGGTTAAAAAAAATTGAAAATAATTTAACTCACCTTAATCCATTTGTTCGCGCAGCCGGCATCTCTTCTGTCTTCTTCTTTGCTGTGTACAGGAAAAGGACCTGTGGTGACGTCACTCCGGTCATCACATGGTCCATCACATGATCTTTTACCATGGTGATGGATCATGTGATGGACCATGTGATGACCGGAGTGACGTCACCACAGGTCCTATTCCTGTACACAGCAAAGAAGAAGACAGAAGAGATGCCGGCTGCGCGAACAAGTGGATTAAGGTGAGTTAAATTATTTTATATTTTTTTTAACCCCTCCAGCCCTATTTTACTTAGCATTCTGTATCCAGAATGCTGATATTTTCCCTTACAACCATGTTATAAGGGAAAATAATAATGATCGGGTCCCCATCCCGATAGTCTCCTAGCAACCGTGCGTGAAAATCGCACCGCATCCGCACTTGCTTGCGGATGCATGTGATTTTCACGCAGCCCCATTCACTTCTATGGGGCCTGCGTTGTGTGAAAAACGCTGAATATAGAGCATGCTGCAATTTTCACGCAACGCACAAGTGATGCGTGAAAATCATCGCTCGTGTGCACAGCCCCATAGAAATAAATGGGTCCGGATTCAGTGCGGGTGCAATGCGTTTTCTTGCCACTTTACCAGAAAGCCAAGCAAAGGGGCATGTTGTGGGCAGGGAAGTGAGCAGCTATTAGGCCCAGCTCATTTCTCATTTTCCACACCGGTTTCACGTAGAAAATGGCTTAAATCTATGCAAGAGTTATGTTAAAGCTACTTTCACACCTGCGTTTGGTGCGGATCCGTCTGGTATCTGCACAGACGGATCCGCACCTATAAATGCAAACGCTTGGATCCGTTCAGAACGGATCCGTTTGCATTATCATGAACAAAAAAAAAAAAAATTATTATTATTTTTTTTTTTTGTTCATGATAATGCAAACGGATCCGTTCAGACTTTACATTGAAAGTCAATGGGGGACGGATCCGTTTGAAAATTGAGCCATACTGTGTCAACTTCAAACGGATCCGTCCCCATTGACTTACATTGTAAGTCTGGACGGATCCGTTCGCCTCCGCACGGCCAGGCGGACACCCGAACGCTGCAAGCAGCGTTCAGGTGTCCGTCTGTTGAGCGGAGCGGAGGACAAACGCTGCCAGACTGATGCATTCTGAGCGGATCCGCCTCCACTCAGAATGCATTAGGACTGGACGGATCCGTTCGGGGCCGCTTGTGAGAGCCTTCAAACGGAACTCACAAGCGGAGCCCCGAACGCTAGTGTGAAAGTAGCCTAAGTCTGTCGCATGGCCTGGTGGAGGAAGCGCCAAAATAATGTAGAAGCCTGCAGCACTACATAACTTTGGTGCTTCCTCCAGCAGAGCAGAGTGACTTAAGACCAGTGTGAAAAACGCTGATCTTAATAAATAAATTATTTTTGTGCCTTTCCTCTGTTATTCCTTCTAGAAATGTATGAATAAATAAACAACTGGGTGCTACCATTCCTCTCGTTAAAGGGATGCATCCCTATACAGTACGGAGGACCGTGTCAGAGTGTATAGATGTAAAGGGGTGCACCAAAGGTGGCCCACTGCCCCCGTGCCAACTATGCAAATGTGTGTGCTGTATGGGGAGGTAAGAGACCCAGGAGCCTGAAGGCTTCCAAAAGACAGATTGACAGAGCTTTCACTCTGTGTTGGCGGAGTACTTTCACTAGCCACAAGTCACAAACCTGCAGAAAGAGAGAGAGCTCCTCTTGTAACAGAGGTACCAGACTATCAGCGCCACTCGTCACTTGTGGGTAGGGATCACACTGTTGAAGTATACACTGCGTGCAGAATTATTAGGCAAATGAGTATTTTGACCACATCATCCTCTTTATGCATGTTGTCTTACTCCAAGCTGTATAGGCTCGAAAGCCTACTACCAATTAAGCATATTAGGTGATGTGCATCTCTGTAATGAGAAGATGGAACAGAAGACCGGCACTTCACAGGTGGAATCTTCAAACTTTTTGAGTGCATTCCTGTAAGATCCAATAGGAAATTCTACTGTAATTACATTTTTAATGTACTATATATTCTTTATTCATTCAGTCACAGAGAAAATGAAAATAATGAAGCATCTGAAAAAAGAAAAAAGAGCAGCAAGATTTAATATGTTGATATTTTGAGACAGCCAGTGGGTTATTTAGTTCTCAAATAGATGATTATTATTATCATTACATTGAATATGTTTATTGTAATTTCTAGATTTATTGTATCCCATGTCTACTATTGATTTCTCTTTTCTGTAATACTCTTAAAGATGTAATTGTATCACATACAGCATAGTACCTTGTTGCAACAATGTAGAGAATTGTTGCACCTTATGATGTGTATCTCCGTTCCCATGGTGATGTGACTTCATCACGTTCGACGCCCATGTAGGCGGCCTATTTAAATGTGTTTCATGCAATAGTTCATTATGCTTGACAAAGGCTCACACCTGAGCCGAAACACGTGTCGCATCTGTGCTATTTCCTCCTATGCTGAAATAAAAGTTTGAAGATTCCACCTGTGAAGTGCCGGTCTTCTGTTCCATATTGTAAGTGGGCTTTTCATACCCTGGACGCGTGCACCACGACTCTGCCAGAGGAGTGCCGACTGCTTTCCCCTTTTCTGTAATGTATATTAGGTGTGCATAATTATTAGGCAACTTCCTTTCCTTTGGCAAAATGGGTCAAAAGAAGGACTTGACAGGCTCAGAAAAGTCAAAAATAGTGAGATATCTTGCAGAGGGATGCAGCACTCTTAAAATTGCAAAGCTTCTGAAGCGTGATCATCGAACAATCAAGCGTTTCATTCAAAATAGTCAACAGGGTCGCAAGAAGCGTGTGGAAAAACCAAGGCGCAAAATAACTGCCCATGAACTGAGAAAAGTCAAGCGTGCAGCTGCCAAGATGCCACTTGCCACCAGTTTGGCCATATTTCAGAGCTGCAACATCACTGGAGTGCCCAAAAGCACAAGGTGTGCAATACTCAGAGACATGGCCAAGGTAAGAAAGGCTGAAAGACGACCACCACTGAACAAGACACACAAGCTGAAACGTCAAGACTGGGCCAAGAAATATCTCAAGACTGATTTTTCTAAGGTTTTATGGACTGATGAAATGAGAGTGAGTCTTGATGGGCCAGATGGATGGGCCCGTGGCTGGATTGGTAAAGGGCAGAGAGCTCCAGTCCGACTCAGACGCCAGCAAGGTGGAGGTGGAGTACTGGTTTGGGCTGGTATCATCAAAGATGAGCTTGTGGGGCCTTTTCGGGTTAAGGATGGAGTCAAGCTCAACTCCCAGTCCTACTGCCAGTTTCTGGAAGACACCTTCTTCAAGCAGTGGTACAGGAAGAAGTCTGCATCCTTCAAGAAAAACATGATTTTCATGCAGGACAATGCTCCATCACACGCGTCCAAGTACTCCACAGCGTGACTGGCAAGAAAGGGTATAAAAGAAAATCTAATGACATGGCCTCCTTGTTCACCTGATCTGAACCCCATTGAGAATCTGTGGTCCATCATCAAATGTGAGATTTACAAGGAGGGAAAACAGTACACCTCTCTGAACAGTGTCTGGGAGGCTGTGGTTGCTGCTGCACGCAATGTTGATGGTGAACAGATCAAAACACTGACAGAATCCATGGATGGCAGGCTTTTGAGTGTCCTTGCAAAGAAAGGTGGCTATATTGGTCACTGATTTGTTTTTGTTTTGTTTTTGAATGTCAGAAATGTATATTTGTGAATGTTGAGATGTTATATTGGTTTCACTGGTAAAAATAAATAATTGAAATGGGTATATATTTGTTTTTTGTTAAGTTGCCTAATAATTATGCACAGTAATAGTCACCTGCACACACAGATATCCCCCTAAAATAGCTAAAACTAAAAACAAACTAAAAACTACTTCCAAAAATATTCAGCTTTGATATTAATGAGTTTTTTGGGTTCATTGAGAACATGGTTGTTGTTCAATAATAAAATTAATCCTCAAAAATACAACTTGCCTAATAATTCTGCACTCCCTGTACTGTTGCTACCAATTTAAAGGAGTTGTCCAGCTCATTAAAAACCCATTAACAACCCTTTTTAAGTCTTACTGTGGACTGGGACTGAGTAAGTGATGCACTGGTCTGAGACCACACTCTAATTGGTGCTGACACTTTCCACTGTGAGGACCTTTGGTGTGATGGACAGTCCTCGGCATCAGAATGCCAGTGTCGAGTGTTATGTGTGCAACCAGCAATCGTGTGTGACTCTGTCTTGGGGAAGAAATAAATCAGTTGTTTGCATTAAGAAATGTGACCATGACTTTCAGTGTGTCCGTCGTCCTCCTTGATTTCCTCCACTCCATCACATAAGGACTCAACTCCAAATGGTAACAGCCTTGCAGCAATCATCTCTTCTCTCACCCCACCCCCATACAGACGTCATACATCACCTTGCAGGAGATTTTGCACTGGATCTAAATCAAGATGGCCGTGGCAGCCTCTTTGCGCTCAAATGGATAAGGTGAGTATTTTTTTTCACCGATTAACCCCTGAAAGTCCTAATTTTTTTAATCTCAGATGCTGCGATCAGTAATAAACGCGGCATCTGAGGGGTTCAATGACTAGAGGGAGGCACAATCGCCATTCCCCATCATTGTACCTGCTGCTTACAAAGAAATGTGCTTCATGACGAAAGAATTCATCATGAAGCGAATTTCTTTGTGAAATTTGGCAAAGCAGCCGAATCAAATTTTCCATAAGTTGACTCATCTCTAGTGATAACCAATCATATAATTGATAATTGTTCATATGATCTGCTCAATTTATGGCTTTTCATTTTCTTTTTTCTTCTCTTTTGTCTAACATTCTTAAATTGCTGATTGTATAAGATGTCTAATATGTGTGCAATAGACTTTGATAGGTGATAGCATGGGCATAACCAGGGTAGCAGGCACAGATACTCAGGTATTTTTACTCAGACATAAGGGCATGCAGTTAGTAATGACTATGGAAAGTGGTGTTTAAAACTGAACAAAGCACTATGCATTATCACTCTCTGTGGCAGAAAGGCTACTTTCACACTTGCGGCAGAGTGATCCAGCAAGCAGTTCCGTCGCCGGAACTGCCTGCCAGATCCGGCAATCTGCATGCAAACGGACAGCATTTGTAGACGGATCCGGCTCACAAATGCATTGCAAGAACGGATCCGTCTGTCCGTTTGTCATACGGACAAAGTGATCCGTTTCTATTTTTTTAAAACATTTTTAAAGGTCTGCGCATGCGCAGACCAGAAGGACGGATCCGGCATTGCGGTATTTTTAATGCCGGAGATGGCACTAATACATTTCAATGTAAATTAATGCCGGATACAGCATTCCGGCAAGTGTTCCGTAATTTTGGACGGAGATAAAACCGCAGCATGCTGCGGTATTATCTCCATCCTGAAAAGTCAAAAAGACTGAACTGAAGAAATCCTGATGCATCCTGAACGAATTGCTCTCCATTCAGAATGCATGTGAATAAAACTGATCAGTTATTTTCCGGTATTGAGCCCCTAGGATGGAACTCGGAAAAGAAAAACACTAGTGTGAAAGTGCCCTAACTTGGAGACTTTAAAAATAGTTCAGGATCTTGAGAGGCGCTGCCTGGACTCGAGTGAAAAAGACTTCAGGAACGATGTTCATAATAAAGAGTGATCTTTATTTGATAGTAGTCTACGCGTTTCAAGGTCTGATTTGCCCTCTTCGTCAGGACTATGAACATTAGGGGAGATCAGAACACATTTAAAAAGAGAGTTTTTGGCGCGGAGGCAAACACTCTTTTTGAATGTGTTCTGCTCCCCCTTAATATTCATGGCCCTGACGAAGAGGGCAATTCAGACCTTGAAACGCGTAGACTACTATCAAATAAAGATCACCCTTTATTATAAACATCGATCCTGAAGACTCCACTTTACCTGCTGACTGCCCTTGAGCAAACGCAGAGGACCACGGCTGCAGTCCAGGACAACTACCTGCTGGTCAGGACACCAAATAACCAGCCGAGCGATCTACAGTTGTTGTGACTTCTCACAACAACATCTGGTAAGCACATCCTTACCTTTTTACCTGACACTAAACAACTGATACCGCACATATGGCGCCCTATTCTCCCCATTTTTATTTTCACACATGTGGCAGTAACTTGCTGTATTATTCCTGTACTATAATATCATGTGTACATTATACCAGCATGTTGGTGTGTACATACTGACCTTTTTATTTACTTATTTATTTATCTATCTATCTCTGCGCTATATCATGTGGTGCATTCTGCTTTTCTTTGTCTACAATGCTTGTGCTATAATATCACAGAGTGGATGATTATTGTGCATATTATCTCACTGTAGTGATGTCACAGTGTGAATAATCCCTGTAGTATGACATTACTGTGAGCATTATTCTACTATTGTGACATCACTGTGTGCTTTATCCCTGTGCTGAGACATCACTGTGAGCGCTATCCACTATTGTGATGTCACTGTGCATATTATTATTATTATATATTAGTCATGGAGTGGGGCCCCATTCAAAGTTTTGCTATGGGGCTCCATAGATACTTGTTATGCCCCTGGGTGGTAGGTTGCCATTCTGGGACAATCTCTTTAAAGACCTGCGATCATTCTGTGCACAGTATGGTGCCTTTGTGATACACAGTATTTTCACCTAGAAACAATACAAAGCTTTTAAGGGGGAACACAAGGCAATGCAACGTCAAGGTGTTTTTCTTGTGGTTCTCCTATGAACTCCGTATAAAATCAGGGGCACATGGAGGCTCTGTGTGCCTAAAACACATGTATGGACTCGTAAAGCACCCTCTAAACAGGGTAGTCCTTCTACGTTTAGTAATTTTACAGATTCCCTAATACCGCCAAACTGCTTCCTCCGTGAATACCTAATCCAAACTGATCCTCTGATCCTCAGCTTTTGTATTTGTCTCCACAGGCATTTCTCTTGGAGGGGACAAACAATGAGTATGTAATGAATGCGGTCCTTGAATAACATCTAAAGATAACATGCATTGCATCGTGGTCACTGAACTACGTATAACAAGGATATGACCATGGGAAGGAATAGACTAGACCCAAAAAAAGTGTGTAGCTGACGAGTAGTAGGAACAAATGATTTACAGAAAAACTCCATAAATCCTGCACAAATTCATACCAATACTTATGCAGACAGATGTCTTTGGCATGTCCACAATCGGGACAAACATGCTTCCCCCTCTCCCCACCACTAGGCTGCTAATTGTTGTGGTGCCTCCATGCTCTTGATTCACACTTCTAATCCTGAGAATGGTAATGTTTTTATGATGCAACATATTTGCAGCAATTCTGGATCATTGGTTAAAAGATTTTTACGTTACACACTTGATCTTCTTTGTGCTACGGAATATAGCAGCGCTATATAAGTGCATAAAATAAAAAATTAAATGCTCATGGATACATTACGGTAGCCCTAAATACCCTAAAACCTTTGGTGGCATTATGCTCTAATCATGCTTGTATTATTACACATCAGAGCCAGGTCCTGCTCACTGTGTATATGTGATTTGTCACGGATGAATTTGCTGATAGCTGGAACTTATAAATAAACGACTGACTGGCTTGATCCCAAACCCTAAGAGCTCTCCCTGACTGCTATGCACATGCAAGGGTCTCAATGGTAGACGATTGCATGCTCATGTACCTAAGACTGTGTGACACCTGAAAACCCTATAATAGTGAGGGTACACGACCACCGGCTCCCTGCACTTAATACGGACGGAGTCAGGGTCACCTAGAATCAAGCCAGCAAGGAAACACAATAAAGGAAAATACTTATCTGAGCAAACAGCAGCAGCAGCCTCTAGCAGTGAACACTACATCCAGGAAGTAGTATAAACCGCAAAGTGAGGCAGTATGGGAGGGAATATAAAGGAAGACGATTAGTCTAAATAAGTGACACCTGGTAGAGGGAAAGGAGATGACAAAGTGAAACCAAAACAAAGAACGTCATACAAGAGGTAGAGAAGAACGTCTGTCAGACCTTCTCACAGAACTGGCAGTGACATGATTGTTCTGTCATAACTAGAGGAACTCTCTCAATGTGCAGCCTTAGGCCTCTTGCACATAAACGTTGTGCATCCGTTCAGTGCATTGAGATCCCCAATGCACAGGCAACATCCGTGCGGCGGCCGGGACGGATCGAGACCCATTCAACTTGAATAAGTTCTATTTTTTTGCGGTGCTGAGGCAATGACAGAAACACCACGGAAGCACTCCAAAGTGCTTCCATGGGGTTCCGATCCATGCTTCCGTTCCGCATCTCCGTGATTGGGGACCCATTTAAGTGAATGGGTCCGCATCCGGGCCGGCACCCGTGTATTGCGGACCCGCCGTATGTGGGCTGCAATTCGGCCATGGGCACACAACGTTTGTGTGCAAGAGGCCTTATTGAGACAGGTGCTTGGATGCTGTGCTTGTTTCTTGGGCAGTCATTATGCTGCCCAGTGACTTACGATCATTTCTACACCAGTGACTGCCATGTATCAGTGCGTGTCTGAACCCTGCCTGCTCTGCCGTCACAGTCCCCATTTGCCGCAGACATAAAGTACATTACACACGGTCTCAAAGAAGCAGGTATTATTGTACAGTCGTGGCCAAAAGTATTGAGAATTACATTAATATTGGAAATTGGAAAAGTTGCTGCTTAAGTTTTTATAATAGCAATTTGCATATACTCCAGAATGTTATGAAGAGTGATCAGATGAATTGCATAATCCTTCTTTGCCATGAAAATTAACTTAATCCCCAAAAAACTTTTCCACTGCATTTCATTGCTGTTATTAAAGGACCTGCTGAGATCATTTCAGTAATCGTCTTGTTAACTCAGGTGAGAATGTTGACGAGCACAAGGCTGGAGATCATTATGTTAGGCTGATTGGGTTAAAATGGCAGACTTGACATGTTAAAAGGAGGGTGATGCTTGAAATCATTGTTCTTCCATTGTTAACCATGGTGACCTGCAAAGAAACGCGTGCAGCCATCATTGCGTTGCATAAAAATGGCTTCACAGGCAAGGATATTGTGGCTACTAAGATTGCACCTCAATCAACAATTTATAGGATCATCAAGAACTTCAAGGAAAGAGGTTCAATTCTTGTTAAGAAGGCTTCAGGGCGTCCAAGAAAGTCGCCAGGATCGTCTCCTAAAGAGGATTCAGCTGCGGTATCTGAGTGCCACCAGTGCAGAGCTCAGGAATGGAAGCAGGCAGGTGCGCATCTGCACGCACAGTGAGGCGAAGACTTTTGGAAGATGGCTTGGTGTCAAGAAGGGCAGCAAAGAAGCCACTTCTCTCCAAAAAACAACCATCAGGGACAGATTGATCTTCTGCATAAATTATGGTGAATGGAGTGCTGATGACTGGGGCAAAGTCATATTCTCCGATGAAGCCACTTTCCGATTGTTTGGGGCATCTGGAAAAGGGCTTGTCCGGAGAAGAAAAGGTGAGCGCTACCATCAGTCCTGTGTCATGCCAACAGTAAAGCATCCTGAGACCATTCATGTGTGGGGTTGCTTCTCATCCAAGGGAGTGGGCTCACTCACAATTTTGCCCAAAAACACAGCCATGAATAAAGAATGGTACCAAAACACCCTCCAACAGCAACTTCTTCCAACAATCCAACAACAGTTTGGTGAAGAACAATGCATTTTCCAGCACGATGGAGAACCGTGCCATAAGGCAAAAGTGATAACTAAGTGGCTAGGGGACCAAAACATTGACATTTTGGGTCCATGGCCTGGAAACTCCCCAGATCTTAATCCCATTGAGAACTTGTGGTCAATCCTCAAGAGGCGGGTGGACAAACAAAAACCCACTCATTCTGACAAACTCCAAGAAGTGATTATGAAAGAATGGGTTGCTATCAGTCAGGAATTGGCCCAGAAGTTGATTGAGAGCATGCCCAGTCGAATTGCAGAGGTCCTGAAAAAAAAGGGCCAACACTGCAAATACTGACTCTTTGCATAAATGTCATGTAATTGTCGATAAAAGCCTTTGAAACGTATCAAGTGCGTGCAATTATATTTCACTACATCACAGAAACAACTGAAACAAAGATCTAAAAGCAGTTTAGCAGCAAACTTTGTGAAAACTAATATTTTTGTCATTCTCAAAACTTTTGGCCACGAGTGTATATGTACAAAATATGCACCTTTATCCGGGGCCAGCCCAAAATGGGATGGCTATGCCACAGGGAGGGGGCATTTTGTCATCTGCAGTGTGTTTTAGCACCAGATATTTTTTAAAGGCTCTTTGCCTGGCGTTTTTTTTTTTTTTTAAGTATGTGCCCCCCTGTGATGTCACTTTCTCTTTATAGCTGTATGGCAAAAAAACACTGGAAAAAGTGCCATGCAAAAGCACCATTAAAAATGCCAACACAGGAAATGAGAGGGAAATGGCAGAGCCAGAGCAGGTTACGATTTGTAAAAAAAATGCCACTGCAACAAAAGTCTGTTTGTCATGCTTTTAATATTTCCCATAGACTTCTATGCAACATCTAGAGCTGGTGATTTTTGGGCCAAAAATGCAGCAAAAAACACTAGCGTTGAGACAAAAAAAAATATTAGAAAAAGGGTGTGTTCACACGGAATTTGATTGCCGCACCAAAAAAGTGCTGAAAACAAATGTAGATCTTCCTATGTGAATTCATACTGCGCTTTTCTTTTCCCTTTGCACTTTTATAAACCACACCATGGAAAAAAGAAGGGAACTGTCCATTCTTGAAGCGGATTCCTATTGGAACAGGCAGGAATGAAAACTAATTTCCAAATCACATAAAAAATGTGAAAAAACACGTCAGAAAAAAAAACGCATCCCAAAAAATGCAGAATCTATGTCACTCTATGTCACAGAAAATACTCAATGTGAACAATCCCAAATGGTTGAATTGTGATCTCAGAACATGCCCTATTTTCTTGAACCACTTCCATCTGGATGTAGTGACCAGGGGTGGTCGGGACTACGGAAACAACGGGCGAGCTCTGCTGTTTCCGTAGTTCCCATGCAAAAAAATGGGAGCACTACTTCCAGGAGTGAACTAGCCATAGACCCTATCAGGAAGATTTCCAGGGGGCTAACCGAGCGCTCCCCTCAGGCTTCTGGGCCCCGTAGTGATTGCTACCTCTGCACCCCCTATAGCTACACCCCTGCCTGGTTGTTTTAGTAACTTGTAATATGCAGAAATGGTACAGCTCACTGTGCTATGCTGTTTCCATAACTCATGTTCTCTTGCTTTGGAGCTTGAGCAGCGGCATAGCATAGCCAGCTCAGCTGTATCTGTTGTTCCAACCACCTCTGGCCATTGCATCTAGGCTGGACATGTCAAGGCTAGTCATGTCTGGACATTTCAGAGATAGGTGTGGATCTAAAAGATGGGAGCTACATCTATTATACATTTCTGGAATATACTGTATATACAGTCCTGATCAAAAGTTTAAGACGACTTGAAAAATGGCAAAAAATCATATTTTACATTGTTGGATCTTAACAAGGTTCCAAGTAGAGCTTCAACATGCAACATGAAGAAATGAGAGTGAGACAAAACATTTTTTGAGCATTCAATTAATTGAAAATAACGATTAAACTGAAAATTTTAGGACCACATGCCTTTAAAAGGCCAAATCTGTGCAAAGATGTGGATTCATTGTCATTTTCTGTCACGTAGTCACACGTTGTGATGGCAAAGGCAAAAAAACTCTCCCTTTTTGAATGTGGTTGGATTGTTGAACTATATAAGCAGGGTCTCTCACAGCGCGCCATCGCTGCTGAGGTGGGACGCAGTAAGACAGTCATTTGGAATTTCTTAAATGATCCTGAGGGTTATGGAACAAAAAAGTCAAGTGGAAGAACCAAAAAAATTTCATCAGCACTGAGCCGGATTATCCAATTGGCTGTCTGTCAAGACACTGGACGATCCTCGACCCAAATTAAGGCCCTTACTGGTGCTGACTGCAGCCCTATAACCATCAGACGGGCTGGGCTTCAAAAACAAAAAACGTCTTCAAAGACCTAGTCTCCTTGAACGCCACAGAACTGCTCGTTTGGACTTTGCAAGAGAGCACCAAACATGGGACATTTAAAGGTGGAAAAAAGTTTTATTCTCTGAGATTTTTTTTTACCTTGATGGTCCTGATGGTTTCAAACGTTACTGGCATGACAAGCAGATCCCACCTGAGATGTTTTCTACGCGCCACAGTGGAGGGGGCACCATAATGGTCTGGGGTGATTTTTCCTTCAGCGGAACAATGGAGCTTCAGGAAGTGCAGGGGCGTCAAACGGCCGTTGGCTATGTCCATATGTTGCAAAGAGCATTCCTCATGACTGAGGGCCCTCGTCTGTGTGGTAACACAGGACAAGGGACTTCTTCCAGGAGGATAACATCACTCTTTTGGCCCATCCTGCGTGTTCCCCTGATCTAAATCCAATTGAGAACCTTTGTGGATGGATGGCAAGGGAGGTTTACAAAAATGGACAACAGTTTCAGACAGTAGATGGCCTTCGTGCGGCCGTCTTCCCCACTTGGAGAAATGTTCCCACTCACCTCATGGAAACGCTTGCAGCAAGCATGCCGAAACAAATTTTTGAAGTGATAAAGAATAACGGCAGAGCTACTCATTACTGAGATCATGTTTGGAAGTTGGATTTCTGTTTTGTGGGGGTTTAGTTTTTTTTTGGAGGTGTGGTCCTAAACGTTTGATCAGCTGAAAAACAGCCTGTTTCAGTTTATTCGTTGTTTTCATTAAATTGAATGCTCAAAAAATGTTTTGTCTCACTCCCATTTCTTCTTATTACATGTTGAAGCTCTACTTGGAACCTTGTTAAGATCCAGCCATGCTAAATATGATTTTTTGCCATTTTTCAAGTGGTCTTAAACTTTTGATCAGGGCTGTATGTTTTGATGGCTATACCCCTTTAAGTTTAATCATCTGTGCAGTGATCACCCACCAGAATGTAAAGATCGCTGAGCAACAGAAGGTAAAAAAGGTCTAAAAATCGACATGCATCTTAACGTCTACAGACATCCATAGACATTTCTACTGGAGAACAGACATTGAGGGTCATTTACCAAACATGAGCGTTTCACAACTGCGGAGGAAGGGCCAACCAATTTAGACGTGTACCCTCCTAATAAATTTGTTATATTTTCAGCTGCCCGTTTACCAGAAATGAAATCTACTTCATCCAGAAGCTGGAGTACATTTTGGGATGTAAAGTGCGGCAGTTTTATGGTGCACGTGTTCTTAAATGAGTCGGGCTGTGGTGGTCCCCACCCACTTTCTCACACTCAAGCTCCTCCAAATTTTTGTAAAAGAGTGAGAACTTTGTCACAAACCTGCACTTGTGACAAAATGTGCAACTTTTCTACTCCAGAAAACCGCCATAGAGCTAAGACATAGCTGAAAATGAAGAGACAGTGGATTGGGAACACAGTACTCATCAGCAAGTTCTTTGTGAGTTTTGACTATTAATCCTTATGAACTAAAACCTGGGGAAACGCATTTAGAGAAGCCGGTACACCGCAATCCCTCATTAGCCCATGAAAATGGTTTTCAGATGTCAGGAGTGAAATGAAGACTTGCATGCCCCCAGGCAGCGAGAAGGAGACTGAACTATTTCAACTGACAAGTCACAGGTAGAGAACAAAACCCCTTTGTCACCTTAGTCGGAGATGATGAAAGAACAATAGGCTCTTTTGTATCAGATATGGTCAAAAGCCATGATTTGAATTACCTTTGTTTCTCTTGATATTATATTTATCAAATATTCCACCGTAGTTAGTAATCTGGGACTTGATGGCGCTTATGGTTGCCAAATACAAGCATCCATCAATATGTGGATCTATTTGTACCTTTGCTTAAGGCCACCCAGTCACAAAACTCCTTTATAAAAGGTAACTGCTTCCACAAATGCATGCAGGTTACAGCCAACCTGGACAGACAGATTAAGCAAAATGACTATTTCCTGCTGCCATGAATGCAGTTGTCTAAATACTTCCAATTATCTACATTAAAAGACGCTGACAGAATGAATTACAAGAAAATACCTGCAGCATTTTCATAGCTCTATAGTAATTCCCCTTTAAATCAGTGACACGAGTTTAACTTGTAGACTATTTGCTTATCTAACTATACTTCCCATTAGATGATAAAGCGAGCATTATGATCTAAGCGCTCACACATACATATTGGAGAGGAAACCTAATCCTTAGATCTGTCATCAGAAGATGACTATGAGCAGACAATACACTGCACTCGGTGCTCCTGAGACTGCACTTTCCTGGTGTTTCTCTCCGTGTCCGCAGAGAATATGGATAATCTGATTGCAAGTCCTGCACTATATAATAATGAATGTTGCGGCTGTGCATGGCTACATTTATACAGTCACAGAGAATAATGCACTATAATGATAGATGCAAACATAACATATGGACTAAGCCCTCACTCTGATGATAAAATCTGAGACACTTGGTCAACACATTTTGATCAAAACACATCTGTGCCCACCTACCCAGTGCCAAGGTGGTCTCAGTTCAGGCGGCTACCTACGCTAAACCTACCTATGCCGTTATGTATCTACGGTATGTTCAGGAGCGCAGACCCCGCACATATGGTGTGTTGCTCCTAGTCACCTCTATGTGCATCCGCAGCCGATGAGAGGAGGAGCACACACCTACAGTATTTGTACCACCATAATCAAGGTCGCCTCTTAGGTAGATGGGGCAAAAGTGCACATGAATACTACTCCCAGTGTAGGAGCGCATTCACACTTGAAGGGGCCACTCCTTCAGGACAAATTTAACAAATCACGGAAAAAAATGGATACAGAACATCCTGCACGATACGATAGTAAATATGCAAATGTACATGGCTGCATTTATACAGTCACAGAAAATAATGCACTATAATAACAATTATACCATATGGACTAAGCCCTCACTCTGATGATAAAATCTGAGACACTTGGTCAATACATTTTGATCAAAACACATCTAAGCCCACCTACCCAGCGCCAAGGTGGTCTCAGTTCAGGCAGGTACCTACGCTAAACCTGCCTATGCTGTTATGCATTTATATTTAGGCGCGCAGACCCCGCACATATGGTGTGTTCCTCCTAGTCATCTCTATGTGCATCCGCAGCCAATGAGAGGAGGAGCACACACCTATATGTACCACCTCAATCAAGGTCGCCTCTTAGGTAGGTGGGGCAAAAGTGCACATGAATGCTACTCCCAGTGTAGGAGCGCATTCACACCTGAAGGTGCCACTACTTCAGGACAAATTAAACAAATCACGGAAAAAATAAATATATAAACATCCTGCACGATACGATAATGAATGTTGCGGCTGTGCATGGCTACATTTATACAGTCACAGAGAATAATGCACTATAATAATAATTATAACATATGGACTAAGCCCTCACTCTAATGATAAAATCTGAGACACTTGGTCAACACATTTTGATCAAAACACATCTAAGCCCACCTACCCAGCGCCAAGGTGGTCTCAGTTCAGGCGGGTACTTACGCTAAACCTGCCTATTATTATAGTGCATTATTTTCTGGGACTGTGCAACTCTGTCTAGAAGTAATTATATTATGATAAGGAGTGGAAGAGACATGAAACTCAAACTCCCTGATGGATATTGGAAATAATAGCAGATAGTTATGAGATGATTGTTATGCAAAAAGAAACACTCACTAATCAGCCGCAACCGAATAGAAATGAATTTTAGACTTTTTCTCTTTTGCATTGGGATTTGCATCCTCCCTAGTGTATGTTTATGGTAGTACTACTTCTTGTACAGTACTTTCTTTTTCTTTTTTTCTACAAATGAGACTTGATCAACCAGTGCACACAGTCAGCCCCAATAGACAGTGGTATGCCAATGGGAGAAGAGCTGCTTTCATACAGCTGGTCTTGTCTGGCACCTGCTGCTGGCTGCACGGGGCTCTGTGTGCAATGAGCCATAGTCAGCAAAAGCCTGAGCAGATCCGTTCTGTTCAGCTAGACTGGCGACACCTGCAGGCCAACAGTAAAAACTACAACTACCCATACAGACGGTGCTTTATGTAGGCGAAAGCCTAAAATACATTCAGGATAGTGCAAATCTGCCCGCCTGGTCTGCCTGAAAATACATTAAGCTGTTGTTTTGCAAGTATTTGTCACCATTAGAGAGGAAAAATAAGGAGAACTCAATAAGCTAATGGAAAAAGTCTCATGCGCTGCATATGTTTAGAGCAGATAAGGGATAATGGAAAATATTTGCTTTACAACCAGTAAATGCACTTTCAAATATAATAAATATCATATGACTTACTGCTGTTTCTTTTCTATATAAGCACGGGCTTATCTCTGCGAAATGGATAATAGGCTGACTATTACTCAGTCATACTCGTCCATTCCAAGAATCAGGTTTGCAGAAATAAATGGAACCTCTTGCTGCCACTTGCTGAATATATCTAATGCAACATTTGGGAAAGAAATTAGTCACTCCCTGAATAGGCAATCTGAGAAATGAGCTATAGCTGTGCTAAATATTACATCAAATGTATGGCAATGTCTCCCTCTTTCCTATGTGTTTTTATTGTGTTTCTCATTTCAACACTTGAAGGCATGGAGCTGATAGGTCTTGATCCACTCCAGGATTTGCCTGCTGCACAAGATGCCAGTAGCAGAGGAGTGAGGAGACCTCAGTAGGACTAGGGAGTAGGCTGGGCTTGTGAGCAGAGAGGCAGAGCTCAACTCCTCTCCAAATCCAGTTCAATGAGCAGCAGCAGCAGCAGCAGTCAGTGTGTGGAGAGCTGTGTGTTCCTGCTGGGAATCAGGAGAGATCACAGGAGTTTGGGTGAACCCTCTACCCCACTCAACACAGCCCTGATAGGACTTGTTCTCCTATGCCACTGAAGGAGACCTCACAGTGGAGTGATTGTGGAATCTGGATTGTACTAGAAGGAATAGCAGTTTCTGCATAGAGAAGAAAAGTGCAGCCTTTGCAGTAATATTGTGTCACGTGTAGTAATGACTAAGGATTGCTCAGGAGAACCCAGTGGATTGGAGAGAACCCTCTCAGTGGATTACTAATGGGACTCTATGTGAGCTAGCCCTGATTCTGCACTGCTTCTGCATGTTCCCAAGGTATGGTCTTCTGCTGTTTCTCTATTACTGTTGTGTGACTATTGCATGTGTCTCAAGGAATGAATGAAGATAGTGGTCATGCCCATGACTTCATGTGTAGAGATGAGGGGCACAGACCACAGCGGGGGGCACAGGCTGGTCCCTCTACCCATCGGTCTTCCCCTGGTTAGCAGCACCCTAGGCTGCTCTCTCTCAGATACAAAGACGGGGATGGTCTGGCTAGATCTTCTTCCTCTTCTATTGTGAGTGAATGGCTTGGAACCAAGCGTGGAAATGCGAGTGTTAAAGAAACTTGTGAGTGGCCCAAGGGTGGCTAATTGCTGCTGAACAGCTGATTGTGCCCCCCTGTCTGAGGGTTAGGGGGTGGTGGGCTCTCTACAGCAACGCAGACCCCGTCAGCGTTTACAGGCTCAGCAGAATGGAAGAGGTCGGCTGGAAGCTCCAAAGAAGTACTGATAGGGAATTTAGATTGTGAGCTCCACTGGGGACAGCGAGTGATGATAATGTCTGTAAAGCGCTGCGGAATATGTCAGCACTATATTATATATATATATACGCAAGTAAAATAAAAGAATCAGCCCATCACACAGAGCATAGTTCCTGCCCCCATCCAGGCCACTGCGAATGGTGTTGCTTATAACCTAAAATTCCCTAAAACAAGCATGTGCCAGGCTTCATCCTAACCCTGTGTGTAGTGAATAGGAAGCTGAATGGCTCTTTAGCCCTGGCACACCCACCTATGCATCTGTCTCTCCAGTGCATATTATCATGCATCGCAATTAGAGGCAACTCTGTGCCAACCAGAGATAATCCAGTCAGCTCGAGAGCTCGAAAAATCTGATTATGACCTAATATCATGCATATTGTGTGCATGTTACTGTAGTAAAATCAGGTCATCTGATAACTTTGTGTAGTGCATCTAAGAGCCATGAGAAGATGACGTGTGCCAGTGGTTAGAATATGACCAGGGCAATCTACAGTAGGCATGAAGTTTATATGTTCTTGTGGTTTTCCAGGGATACTCTCCTTTCTTAACACATTCCAGGGTTAATTGTCTTCCTAGGAAATTGCCTCCTACTGTGTGAGGACTGGGGGTGATGGAGTATGTTCTTTGCTGTACAGGGCTGCGGAATATGTTGGTGCTATATGTAATACAATAATCAGTAATCAATCCAGGACGATGCCAGCCAGAGTAGATGCCCTCAGAATGGGCTGTCCGATACACCCAGAGCCCGTTTGCTTGGCGCTCAAGCGCAAGGTAGCCGATGCTCTGCTTTCCCATGTGTATGAGAGGCAGTCAGCTGAGAGTAATGCTCTCTAAGTGCACTGGCTGTGAATTTAAAGGAGAGATGGTGGGAGCTCTGGGAACCTGGCTGCGAATCCCCCCATGTGTTGTTTTTCCCGGCTGCCTTCTGGAGCGTGGTTCTGCTTGGTACGTTTGTTGAAATGGAGCAGAAAGTCGGGGAGCTGGTGGGCTGCTTCCCTCCCTTCGGGGCCTTAAAGCAAAATGAGATCATTACAATCAAATACCCAGGATGGCTTTCGGCAAAGTATGGGTAGCTCTATGTCATCAATTACTGCAGGCTCTCGCATATCATGACTTGGTGCTAAGCACCCACTGGCAATGCCATGTTAAATCCAGAAAGCCATATGTGCAGAATTCTGTACCTTGAATTAATGGCCTGTTTTGAACGTAACCCCCTATAGCTATCCTACAATAGTACTGAGGGGCAGTGACATGGTGACCAGTCGGATATTTGTGCTTAATGGAGGAATCTAGCCAGTGCAGAACAAATGACTTCAGAGGAATAGGGACATTTAGGTTTTATTGATCGGATTAAGATAGATTTTTCTTTCCTTGGTAAAGTAGAAAACACACACGTGGTGCCTGGAAGATACAACAAAGGTTAATTGTGCAAAACCTCTGTGTCTGCTCTGTGTCTGCAGTACCTTGTAATCTGGACACCCAGCGGTTTCACTGCTCCTAGGAAGTCAATTGTGCCCACAGCAGTGAATCTCTTAATGGCAATACAATATAAAAGTGCTTATTTCCCTTAAGTGTGCTTCTGTTTTTAACCGCTCTGTCAGGAGTCTTTTCTTTATTGCTTTGGGAAGGTTTGATTTGTCTTTCCCATTTCCAAACTATCAAGCATGTAAAACAGAGAAGGTTTTGTTTAAATCTCCTCTGGATCAATGCTTTGCACTTAATACCCATGTGGCCATTTTCAGTCCTCCCTTTCTTTTTTATTGAATTTTGTATTAAAAGCACATTTTGCTGTGTTGTTGGTAAAGCCCAGGCACCAATTATAAAATATTAATAGCATGTATAGTGCTTACTGTATGTTTATTATAGGGCAGTCAACTGAAATAGAAAGGGCAGTGGTCTACAAGCACCGCCTGGTTAGCCCTTGCTGGCTTCTGTCCTGTCCCAGCTCAAGTGCTATAAAAGTTAATAATTAACTTTAACCAGACAGAACTGTGTCTCCAATCTTCAGTGGTAGATGCCATTGATTAACCTTTATCTGGAAGTTGTGGTCTTGTCCAGGATCCAAGAAGTTTTCATTTTCCTGTGAAGTGTAGATACTGGCAGTGCTGTGTAGATGGAGACCATGCTGTATAAATATTGGACTGTAGGATTGTGTATATTTTACTGCTACATTGTTTATCACGCCTTCAATAAAAACCATTGACACTTATCTTACTCAACTGGTGCCAAGAGAATTACTCTAACATTGATTAACCTAATACCTAGAGCTATCAGGTCACCCTACAAGCAAGAAAGATAACTTTGCTTGACCTATTGGTTCACTAGTTTGTTTTGAAACTGCTTATCACATTTAGTATTGCTTCCCCCAATAAGTACATTCAGTGTTTTCATTGCTAAATCCTAATGGATGTTCAAATTAGGCTGATAATCTGTAAGAAACATCTGCAAAAATGATCGCATTGTGCATGGATTAGAAGGAAGCGTTCATTTACAAGACTTAACCTGTATAAGCAAGGATCTAGGAATTGGACCTCCAAAGAACTCGTCCAGTTGTGACCACAGACTACCGGTCACATGCCCCATGCTCTTCAGTTGTTTAGTTTTGATCAGTTGAGTGATAAGCTTCAGCGAGCTCTTTACACTCACAAGAGACAGATGAAATGTATATCTGTGTACACACATTTTTTTAGGAAGCATGGATTTGGGAGACATTGCTACTTAAGGATAAAAGCAGATTGTGGCTCTTTCCTGGGCTGCTAATTGATGTGTGGGAGACTTGTCTGCTAAATGCATCTAGTGGACGGGGGTCTTTTAGGGTTAGTAGGTGCCTTGATTGCTAAAGCAGTCAGCGTGGATATCCTGTGATAAATCCAATGGTGCGTTTGGGGAAATGACAGCAGATTTGTTTGTTTGGTTGTTTCAAATTACAAAAGGAACTTCCATTTCAACGCTAGCTCCTCAGTCTGACATTTAAGTGGGGGCAGTGCAGACAGATAGGGCGACTGCCGCCCTTTGTTTACCTGTCACTCATCGTTATATCAAAGAGAGAATTAATTTATTTTGTGATAACACTTCACTGGAAAGAGGCCCTGTTGGAAGCATGCAAGAAAATTCCACACCCAACCTGCTTTCATTGTCTTTCTCCTGGTTTTTAAAAGACACAGCATGGAACGGTGGCCTCTGTAATTTAATACAGTTTCAATGACAGATTTTGGATAAAATGGCGGCATTTAAAGAGCAGCCCTGTGTACAGATAGGACTTTATGCTTCAGCATTTTTCACTGGCTAACAAAGCATGTGGAATGAAATGTAGGTTTTATTCAATGAGTTGTCTGTGGCTCCCCTGGTGGCGACACAGTGATTTGCAATGATGGATTACTCTTCAGTTCTCAACACTATTGCTTTTGTGCAAAGTTTTTGCATTTTTAGTTTAACATTCTACCGAGTAGTTCCTTTATTCAAGTGTTAAATGCGGACCCGCTGTCCTGTTTAGTTAATGAATAAATGAGTGGTTGATACGGTTTCATCACTGATGGAGTCCAGAGCATGGTTTCCTATGTTGCTTTGCTACTTGTGTTGGCAGCTAAATGAGTTAGTTAATTGGTAGACTTGGTGGTCTTCCTTTGGTAGAAGAACAATTATTAGAATAACTCTGACCACATGTTTTCTTTGTAAGCTGCAAACAAGCACATAGACCACCAAAGCCTTGTTGGGCATGTCATTATGACCATCTACCTACCCCCGTAATCCAACTGCTCTCATATATCACATCACTTGGATTGGCGGTTGCAGAAATGAACCGTATTAAAACAATTTTAATGAAACCTCTGGAGCATTAAGTGTTTGCAGACATGTCTGGATGCTGACCTATACAGTTATATATATAGAGTATATTTTTGGTCTTATAAGAAAATCAAATATCTTGTTAATAGGTAGATCTGTGACCGTGGAACAGTTATTTTATTAGCTGAATCTTACTGTCATACCTTTGTGATCTCATGAGTTTTTATGGATTGATAGGCAGCATTCAGACAAATATAGTTTATCTTTTTTGCTGTTGTGGATGAGATGGAACAGAACCCCTAGGAGATGTTTTGGTATAGTAGATTGGTCGTTCTAACATGGACATCATTTTACATTCTGGCTTTATCCATGATAAAGAACATATGGAGATTCTTGTCCTTTCTAATTGAAGCATGATGGTAGACACATATATTAGGAGGTAGACTTTCAACCTAGTCAGGGTAATATGGATAAATTGATTTCCTTTTAAGATGGTCATATACAAAGGTCATAGGAGAAGATTAATTTTGGAACACATAAGACGCCAAGAAGTATGAGACCAAGCTGATGGTCTTGGCTCGGCTGATTAGTTCATACTTCTGCTAAGGCTATTAGGCTTAAATCAGCAGATGTAGCAACTGAGCAGTTGTGAAGCATCGTAATTGGCTAATACTTATACTAAGAAGCAGATATAGCCACATCGCTTGTGTTGTTACAAGTTTGTATTCCATGTAAATCCCTATTTTGACCATAGTACCAGTGCTAGCCACTGGACGCACTATGCAATTACTACACTGCTTAAATAGGCTATGAAACATTTACAACTATTAGTGGTCTTTCACAAAAAAATGCTGCACATAATAATAATAATAAAATTTAGCCCTTCTCATTCTAGAGCAATAGTCAGCCAAATCAAAATATCATTTTCTTTAAATAATTGTAACTGTCAAATTGCTCCAACCAGATACAGTCTTAATCTTTCTCACATTTACATTTTATTATCCACTCTAAAATGTGTTCCAGTAGATTTGCATTCATGCATATAACGCTTCAGTCTTCATTAATTTTAAATAAGAGTTAAAAGACCCTCCAGCGATGAAGCCCTGGAATGAGGCACCGCATGGCTCTTCTGTCCATGGATTTGTATTGAGTGGCATTAGTGAGATCATTGGGCACCAAGAGAGCTCCATTCATAAAAGCTCCCGCCTTGCCTTCATACCTGTGTAATTTCCAGGTGGATTTTTACGAGGAACAAAGGTTTTTGACTTTGTGGTTCCAGTTTTTAAAAAACAAACTTTCAGATAATGGCATGTAACTCTGATATATTGACTGTTGAAATCCATATTCGGCGTTTGTGTTTGTAGCTGACATTGCTTTACATGCTTTGCTCTTTAGTTAATTCCTTCAGCATCTTCAAATGATGGCCTAGCAAGCTATCTAGACCGTAAGCCTGATCTTCATCTATTAATCATGGAAACTACTTTCTTATGCGGTTGCCATAGCGGCAGTGCCTCAGATAGTGTTGGGGTGCCTTGGGGAAGGCTCTCTCTATAAGAGGACTTGCAAGCCTTGCAGTTATTTTGGCAGTAGCATAGCTTGAAAAGAACAGAGAGCAATCTCCAACATTATTCAGTATTGGATTAAAAGAGGCAACTCCTAGATGTGTCTCTGTGGACCTTGTTATGTGAACATCCAGCTGATATGTATTTTTCTGGAGTATTTTTTTTTCTTTGTTCTCGTGAAATGAAAAGAGGAAACACAGTTCAGAGAGTAGAGGTGACTTTAATCTATCAGCAAGAACAGGGAATGCGTTTTATCACTCCCAGTGATAAATTTCCAGGCTAATGACAGAATTTAGGCCTCGCAGGGAAATTCTACCAATTTTGTTGCGTAAACACATCACAGTCCGAGCTCTGACATAAGCTGCTCTTTGTCTCCTTCGTGTTTACTTGGAGATGCCAAAAATCAGCCTCATTTTTTTTATTTAGTCCCTTTCCATAGACAGCTGGATGACAACAGGATATAAGTAGTTAATTTAACCTTTGGCTGATATTAAGCATTATTTGAACTCAATGACTCTCATGCAAGCTAGTTAGTCTAGCTATTATCTTCTTAACTAGCATGACTCATTTCACTGAGAAATAAATAATTTGCCTTTACATTTTTCTTGATGGTGGTGACGTATTGGGGACACATGTTTTTCCTGTATTTTGGTCTGCCTTGCCTTGTGTGTAGGGAGATATATTAATGAATTCAACCCCTGCTGCGTTCGGCTTGCCATCTGCTCCCATTTTCCAAGACCTTTACTTAAATGGGTAGTGTCAGTCGCTCCAGGTGTAATCAGTATGGATCCTATTGTTTCTTTTTTTTCTTTAGGATGTTCCTTTAAGCAACTGGCCTTATCCGCCAGAAGGATGAAATTACATAGGGTAAGAATCCCATTGCTCATTCATTCAATATCTGCTTAGACAGTCTCCATTACTGAAGAGATAGGGTTTAGTGCCTTTATAGGAGTATGACATGGAGGCTGTAATCTTACCTCTGGTGCCGAATATGTCTTCACTTCAACCATAGTTAAATAATCCATAAACAGCTTCTGAGTATTGTATTATTTCACTACATTACGGAATTGGACATTTTCATTGTGACTTTAATCCAAGAAACGTAGCTCCTATTTCAAGTCTTATGGTATGGAACTGTGACTGTGGAGTATTGAATAGATGTTTATTGGTCCTCGGTGAAAAGCTTCCTGAGACTAATTGAAGTCCCAGGCCAAGTGTTGGATTGTTCAAGTTCCTGGTTGTCACAGTGGTGTAAATACCACAAATTTGTATTTCTTACTTTTAGCTATAATTGCATTCAATCTATCGTTGCCAACAATATCTGTTAGAGAAAAGATTAGAATTTCTTCAGTGGGATCAGTGATGCAAACTTTTAGAATACAGTATATCCAGGTTTCATGAGCGTCTAAATTAACCTGACTCAACAGGCAGGAGATTACTAGAAGCACATTTAGAAGAACATCACATTCTAAAGTTTTGAAGATACAGAAGGATCCTACAGAAGCATAACTTGAGACTCTGGGGCCCTAAACACAAAATGTGCTAAAGGCCCCTCAACAACTGTTTAAAAGGATTCTCAAAGACTTGCGTATTAATGACCTATTCTTAAAGCCCCCATACACATGATGGCCCCTTTATATGTAATGACGTACAAGCAGATTTTTGGGAAGGTAGCGTTCCTTCCCGACAATCTGCTGTTTGCTAGTGGCGGAGACCATTACATTTACATGCACCGATATCGTCCAGCTATTGCCACCCCTCTTCCCTTTACTGTCTTGTTGTTTCTGTATCCGGTCACTGTATCTGGCGTATATGCTACACGCAGCTTTTTTGGTCCGGCCAAAAGTCAGCATATATTCCAGTAAATGTCCGGATTATCGCTGGATCCCATTACAGTGATTAGGGATCTGGTGGTGCATGTTGGTATCTGGCTATGCCAGATACGGTGAACTCTGGCAGTCTGTTCCTCCGGCGAAACAGACTGACAAAGTTTACAGCACAGATGTGAACCCAAGTCTTAAAGGGGTTTTTCTGTATATCTTATCTATGTGTGTATATGCGCTTTGGTTTTCATTCAAAGCATTCAGGGGTATTTCTTACCAGTTAATTAAGCAAAATGGTGATTGGAGTGATAGGTTGAGGTGAGTTGTTATGGAGTATACTGTTCTAGGAACAAAACAGGAAACATTACCCATACAGCATGCTGAATTACTTATGTTGCATTTTTCACCTAAGCGATCGTTTACAAGTGGTTGAAATCTTATTTTTACCATCTAAATTGTCTTTTTAATTGCAGTGTACTTTACATCATTTTTAGATTGGCATTCAGAAACATAACATGGCCTTTTAGTTGTAAAGGTGGATTTTAATTGCATTCTTTCTGTTGAAAATCACATGCTTTTGTTGGTTGAGTTGAAATGTTATTCCAGCACTCACCGGTAAGCTTGTCAATAAATATTGTATTAGCCGTCTGAACTCTGTATGCAGAAAACAAGTGATTGATTGTAAAATGACATATTCTTGCTTCTGGAACAGCGTGCATTGGACAAACCTGTTATTTTATGGCATTGTGCCTCAGTATTAAAGGACAGGCTGAATATGCAAAATAAACTATTCAATTTTATCACAATGTAAGTCGATATTATATAAAACGAGCCAGCAATAGATTCTCAAATAGGTACATAAATGTTTCTGGAGATATGTCAGAAGAGTCAACATGGCCACCAGAATTCTAGACTTCCTCAAGTAAATGACACTCAGCCGTGGCAGACTGAAATGCTTTCTTACATGGAATAATAGATATATTAATATTGATGTCTTGTAAGTTTTCATTAAAGAGGACATGTCCCCGCAAAATGCAATGCAGTCTGCAGGCAGCGTGTCATAGAGCAGCAGGAGCTGAGTAGATTGATATAATGTCTGTGGGAAAAGATTCAGCAAAACTTATATAATTATACATTTATATCTCTGCTTTTTCTAACTTAAAGGGTTTGTGCCATAAACTACCTTTCACTCTAAAGTGTATTTTCAACAATTACTCTAAATCTCATTCCTCCTCCCATTTTTTTTATTTTTTTTTTATTTACCTCTTTTGCAGTTTTCGCCTATTCCCCATGTTCCTGGTTTCTCATGTGACTGCTGTCCCATCATGCCTTTGGGCAGTGAGATCTGACACCAGCAGATCATGTGACACTAACCACACCCCTTGTTCTTACCAATGAGGCTTCCTACCTCCAACAATATAAGGCTCCAATGCAGGGCATTACCAACAGCAACTGAAAATTGATTTGCCACAGGTTACAATGATAAGCTAATAACTTTAGAATAAGGTAGTTTTAATAAATGGTCATATTTGGGAAAAGTCATCTAGCGACAATATCTGTTCGGCGGGATACATTTATATTAGTGGCACAACTCCTTTAAGACCAACTCCATGAACCATTGTCAGTATACGGGGGAGGTATTGCCAATGACTGACAGCTATCTCTGTATACACACTTACACAGAGAATGCTATTAATCACTGGAGAGGTTAGAAAAAGCAGAGATATGAATGTCTAATTTACAAGTTTTACAGAATCTCTTCCCATATCAATCTGCTCAGCTCCTCCCGCTCTATAACATGCTGCCTGCAGATTGCATTAAATTGTATGGTGACATCCTCTTTCAGCATCATGTCTAATATATATAGTATGCACTCCTGGTGGCAGTGTAATCTGTGCCTATAGCTGATATGATGCCTGCAGGCTTCTCAACATTCACATTAAGCTCCATTCTCATTAGATTGCTTTAGTAATATAATATACAAGAAATGGGTTACACCCTGGGGTTTCCGCTCATGTCAGAGAAATGAGATAGGTCAATTCAGGTTTTATTGAACAACCCTTTGATCCCTATTTCCATCCACTTATTTGGTGACATTAAAGGGGCTTTATGTCAAAAGCTTTGTATGATATATTTGTTAGAGATGTCAGTGCAGTACCAAAGGGTTCCATAAGTCCCTGTTACTTCAGAATTGCATGAACCCTTATGTGTGGTCACCTCTTCATCCATTAATGCTGAACAGGGCACTATCAATCCTTAGATCAATGGGGTTCTCTGCTGCTCGATCCCCAGGCAGCCAATCAGTATATCTGAAAACTCATTTAGGTCCAACTAACTTTGCATTGCATGTCTGCTATTAGTTGCTGTTGTATTTTTCCTTTTTTTTTATCAGTATGCTATTGTTTTGTCGAAATACAAGTTTTAACACTGGCCAATGTAAATACATATTTGCTTTTCATTCCATTATACATATAATGCTCCCCCTTCTACCGTTGAAAATCTGGAGGCTTCAAAAGAAAGTGCAATATTTTAAAGCCAATAAAACAGGATAATGTGGCTTTTATTGTGACTTGCTACCCTAGAATCCCAGACGCCAAAATTCTTTGGGGAGTAGTCTCGCGCTTTTAAGCACCACAGTAGTGTTTGATCTCGCCGTCTGACTTTACCGTAGCCTGCAATTAGCACCCAAACCTCAGCTACTATGAAAAGAAAACATGTGCTGACTTATCCTACTCACTGTGCAATGAATGAATGAACTAACCTTGGAAAATGGATCTGTCTTGGTCATATTACAAAAATAGCAAAGCTGACCAAACCATAGTCTTGGCAGCATGGCTTCACCTGAGAACCTTTTTCTCCAATATTTCTCTTAAAATTCATATTGTACATGGATTTAAAGTTTATGCAACATTTGTGGTTGAATCAAGTCCCTTATTTGTTAGCCTTTAACCAACTGAGTATTGTTCTGGAAACTAACCACATACATAAGATAAGTGCAGTCCAAAACAAGTAGCTTGGAAAAACCCTATAATTATTAATTTATCAAATTCTACTAAAATGATCAGATTGTCAATAGCAATCAAATGTGCATGGGGTTCTTCACCGCTTTTAATTTTGTAATTTGATTTCCACCCATGCATCCGTAGAAAAGTGACTCAGAAACATGCTCTGTTCCCCATACATGTATGATATACAGTGAAACTTTTTAAGATTGCCATCCAAAATTTCATGAAAATATGATTATGCCTAGCATGTAATGGAGCGCAAAATGTATCACAGAAAGTCTGGTCTAGATGCATGAGTGGTCTCAAAGAGGTGGTCTAAGGGTGAATTCAAAGAAGTCCCAATGCTAATTTGGCTCTTGTTGCTAAAACAAAAAGTCACTGTTTCACTGGTTCATCCACGTTTTTGATTGGCCAATAATATGCATTTAATGAACAATTTGATTAACAGGATTTCGCAAAAAACCTCTAGTATAGAATACTACTAATATAGCAATATCTACAGAAGGAAGTAATAGATATATAATGAATGCACAATTCATATGGCAGCCATTACCTAATGACATGTTTTTACTTTTAATTCAACCTGACACTAAGGGCTATATTACACCAACAGATTATCTGACAAATTTCCTGACCAATTATTGGTCAGATGGCCGTTTACACACACACAGATCAGATATTGGTCAGATAATATCTTGGTGTAAAGCAGGGTAATTTAGTAAAAAATCAATATAATCTATACTGTCAGTTACAAGTTATCTGCCTTATGCTGAAAGACCATTGACCATTGAAGGAGTTGATAGCTATAGGGCAAATTTGTGCCTTTCTTTTTTCAAAGGGAAAGGCCAGGCTCCTGATATTGAATTATCCTCAGGATAGGTCATTGAAAGCTGATGGATGAGGGTCTGACAGCCCTCTCTCTCACTGACCAGCTGTTCCCTGTAGCTTCCAATGTTGGAACTGGCTCTTGAATAAAGCAGGAAGTACAGCTCCATTTAAAGTGTAGTGGCTGGGCTGGGCTACTGAAGCTCATCTACCATTGACGTGAATAGTAACTTGGAACGACCACTACACTTTGAAAGGAGCTGTGCATCCTGTTCCATTCAAAGTGTTAATTCCATAACCAGAAGCTGCAGAGAATGGCTGATCAGTGGGGGTGCAGGGTGTTTGGTCCCCACTGATTGAATATTAAAAATCCCTTTAAAGGTTAAGGCTGGCCATACACGCTAGATAGCTGTTGAACAATCTTTCAGCCCACAGCTATCTCTCCAGACCCCCCACCCTCATAAACATGCACTAGTGGGGAGACAGAAGTAGCCACTGCCTGACAACTGCCTGACAAGAGGACAGGGAATGGTAAATCTCAAGAGCCTGATTTTTCCTTCTACTGATCACAGATGTTGAGGGAGAGATGGATGGCCTATCCTACTAAAATCGGTAGTTTTGGCCTACATACATCTAAAGTGTGCGGCCTAGTTAAGTCCACATGTGGCTGGAGATCTTGCCCTAAATCCGCAGTAATTCCACAGCAAATGCATTATGCTGCAGATTTAAGAACACAGATTCTGCGCGAACACAAAAAAAAAATCCCCAATGTGTCAGTTTACCCAAATAGTCCCTAATATGCCAGGTGATATGCATAGCTTATTCAATGTAATCAAATATTTTTTACTTTGTTCCATTTGAACAAAACTGTTTTTAATAATTGCTAATCTCCTTTATTCAGGGAGGTAATTATGCATGTGGCTTTCCTGTCTAGAATAATGTGGTAGCGTCTTCTTTTTCAACTATGCAGAAACAGAATATGTTTCTCAGAGGAAGAAATACATTTTCAAATCTGCTGACAATGGTTATTACAGTCCTGGAAGCTTACCGAACCATAAGACAATAGAGCTGTGATGATCTGGTTGTTGCAGAGCAGGTCTAACAAAGCACTCCCTTGTTTTAAGGGAGTTGGAGTATGAAATTGTTGGCGTGCTGTCTTAGCCACATCATATCTTCTGAGCAACACCTCACTCTGCATACTGTGTGCTCCACAACAGCTCCTGGCATGAAATATGCAATAAGAACTTAACATTAAGCTTCTCGGATGCCCTTTTGAACAGGGGAAAAAGCGCATATCATGTGCTAGCATCTAAATTTTATTCCAATGTGTGAACAACACATTTTAAAGCTTACAAATGTTGTAGGATCTAACCACAAACTTGAGAATTATCTGTACTTTCTAATTAGCTGATGTTGTCTTCTAAGCTTGGGAACAGATGATTTTAGTCAGCTCTCTTGCATCATCACCATATTTTCATTTTTTGGAATAAGGCTTAGCTGGGTACACGGAGAGTAGACTTAATAGTCTATACTTGGAGGAAAAACACCTATTTATATGTGGTCACCATGACCCTAATGTCCAATTTCATCAGTCTCTAATTGGATAGATTCAGGTGTCTTGGTGTGGTAAGATAAAGGCCATGTGTGGTTATTATCTAATGAATGTGATTATTACCTAGTCCTATAGGGAGGTTTGTTATTTACAGCACCTGAACTACCTATAGTTAGCAGTATAACAAATATTAACTAAATCTGCCAGAGTAGGCAGAATGCTGACAGATTAAGGGTCTGCCTGTCTTTTCCAAGAAAGCAAAAGCTTTTTGCAATGCTATCAATGCCAATCTGGAGATTCAGCTGAATTTAAGAGAAAACAGCACTTTTTCACATATGCTGGTAGGCTAGGACATGCATGATTGAATTTCATGGACAGTTGACTTCTAAACTGAGATATATTGTTCTATAGAGATTCCAATTTCAATAAGTAAGGCCAAATGCACACAGTAGCAATGTTATATGGTTCAGCAGGCACTCCGTATGCTTCTTTATGGTGCCTATGTGATACATGATTTCATTCTGCTGCTGCATTTACTTGGAATATGGAAGATTATAGAATATGTGTATGAAATTGGAGATATATGAAGGTACAGTATAGCCACGTAGACTATTAATGCCATAATATGGCTCCATACAAGTCAGAGGTTTGCAGAGCTTCAATATGCCATTTGGCATATGAGGCCCCCCTACACATCGCGCAAGTCAGCCAAACCAACCATTTTTGGAGGGACCATCCAACAAACTAATGTGTATGAGATGCTTTCGACTCTCCCAACAGAAGGTTTGGGCGTGTTGAATTGCAACACTATATTTTTTTCTCCCAGGAGATAAGTCACCACCAGAAGTGTCTGCTTTCACCTCTCTCTAAAAACACATACATGCTTGACCTAGCTGAGTATGTTTGTGTGTGGTGAAGTAGGGAAGATGGTTGCTGGTCAAACACTCATTTGAAGGTCTATGGACAACTTTTGGCTCAGAGATATTTATGTTTGCATTTGAAATTCAGTTCCTGAGCAGAAATCTCAGGGACTTTTACTGTACAAATAGTTGTGTTTGTCAAAATATGGGAGATCTTGAGGACCACTGCAATCAAGGACTAAATAGTAAATGACAGCACTGAGAGGACTCCAAATTCTAGTTAAATTAGTTTTATTAGCTAAGATAAGTGATCTTAAAGACGTCTATACACATTGGTTTATTGTTGGCTGATTCTGAAGAGAATAGGGGGTTCAACCAACAGTCTAAAGTATATGGGGAGCTCCCAACTCTCCTCTGACAAATGATGTTGAGGAAGAGAAGGATGAGCCAAAGTGAATATTTTTATCTGATCCTTTTGTTCTACTGGGAGATAAGCCACCGCCAGAAGTGTCTAGCAGTGGCTTTCTCCTCGCTACCCATTGAATATATACTGTATATACAGTACAGACCAAAAGTTTGGACACACCTTCTCATTCAAAGAGTTTTCTTTATTTTCATGACTATGAAAATTGTAGATTCACACTGAAGGCATCAAAACTATGAATTAACACATGTGGAATTATATACATAACAAACAAATGTGAAACAACTGAAAATATGTCATATTCTAGGTTCTTCAAAGTAGCCACCTTTTGCTTTGATTACTGCTTTGCACACTCTTGGCATTCTCTTGATGAGCTTCAAGAGGTAGTCCCCTTCACAGGTGTGTCCTGTCAGGTTTAATAAGTGGGATTTCTTGCCTTATAAATGGGGTTGGGACCATCAGTTGCGTTGAGGGGAAGTCAGGTGGATACACAGCTGATAGTCCTACTGAATAGACTGTTAGAATTTGTATTATGGCAAGAAAAAAGCAGCTAAGTAAAGAAAAACGAGTGGCCATCATTACTTTAAGAAATGAAGGTCAGTCAGTCAGCCGAAAAATTGGGAAAACTTTGAAAGTAAGGGCTATTTGACCATGAAGGAGAGTGATGGGGTGCTGCGCCAGATGACCTGGCCTCCACAGTCACCGGACCTGAACCCAATCGAGATGGTTTGGGGTGAGCTGGACCGCAGAGTGAAGGCAAAAGGGCCAACAAGTGCTAAGCATCTCTGGGAACTCCTTCAAGACCATTTCAGGTGACTACCTCTTGAAGCTCATCAAGAGAATGCCAAGAGTGTGCAAAGCAGTAATCAAAACAAAAGGTGGCTACTTTGAAGAACCTAGAATATGACATATTTTCAGTTGTTTCACACTTGTTTGTTATGTATATAATTCCACATGTGTTAATTCATAATTTTGATGCCTTCATAGTCATGAAAATAAAGAAAACTCTTTGAATGAGAAGGTGTGTCCAAACTTTTGGTCTGTACTGTACATTTGGCCAAATTGAATGTTTTGAATATAGTGGATTTGGGAGGGAGTTGGGACAGATAGGTGTCAACCAGATGTTATTGAATATGTATGGCCGTCTAAATCCACTGCATTTGAAGATCCCCCTCACGAGCAACAATTATAAATGCAAGACAAACATATGTCTATGGTTTAAAATTCGTTCATTTTCATATGTACATAAAACACATTCTATTAGCCGATGTTCATGATGAAATGTTTGGAAAGCCTGGCTCTCATCTCACTGGGAGCAGCAGCGAGGCAGAGTTATGATTGCTGGAGATTTTCGCAAATTCTCAAAGCTTGTGCTCATTGACCCCAGAAGATGAGTTATTTCTGGTCAGTGGACATGTTCTCATGTAACAAATTCTCAGACATAACCTTTAGTTTACCTTTGCTGACAATTACCAAATGTGTGATTACTAAATTGTGAAAGTAAGGGAACTGGAATAAGCATGTTACATGTAAAGCAACAAATACAAGGAAACTGTACTTCTAGGTTTTTATTTCCCCCGTAGCTAATAGCTGTAGCTAACATGTTAGCAGATCCATTCAGATTCCCAGAGCTAATTCATATTGTTCATTATGAAGCTATTGACATTGAATGACTTCTATTGGGTGAGGGTCCTGCATGGAAAATGTGTTGACCTACTAAAGTAGAATGAAATGTATTCACTCCAGCCTTGGATGCATTATGTCTGGAACAGACTCAAGGATTGGCAAATGAATGATGGCTTTCCTCATTACTGCAGCAGATGGAAAGTGATATTGTTCAGTAAGAACACAGATGACCTTTTCCCTTATGGTTCAATATATGTTCCTGTAATGGCTTAACTTGTCCCTCGATCGTAGAGGTTTTTAGAATATATTAAGAAAAAGGGTAATGACAGTAAAGTACGAACCTGGTTGACAGTGAAGTCCCTAGCAATTTCAATGCAGTTAATAAATGGATTGTATGAGATTAGAAAAAGGGTTCTAGGAACAGCACCACACTTGCCCATATGCTTTTGCTAGGTTTGCACTTCTGCCCCATGTACTTCAATGAGGCTGAGCTGCAATACTCGACCCATGGGCAAGTGTGGTGCTTTTTCTTGAAACATATCTTTTTTCTTTTCTTATAAAACCCCTTTTAAATTAAGTACAGCCTTAGGGGTCTTGAACATGGGGTGAGTTCTCTATGCAGATAATACTGTGGTCTAATGTGCATTCAGAAGACAGGACTCTAGCTAATGATATTCCAGACATGAATCAATGTTTTTTAGTACAGTATTTGTACTTTCGCATCTTGACTTGCCTCCGACAACTGCCTCTTCTGTCTACCTTGCAAGCTGAACCAGATAGTGAATATCAGGAGCACCAAGCACTTACCCTTGTTATGTCGTACTCGTGCCTTCACTGCTTTTGCTGATGCATATTGCTTTTAGTCAGCAATGTAATTTTAGATTTACGATAGATGAATTTAGAATGCTTAGGCATGCACATTAATTGTGTCAGCATAACTGTTTTTGTTTTTTTGCACAGGAATGCAGAGGGATCATAGTTCTTAAATCTTAACTCATTTCATGGCATGCTCTTAACTCATTTCATGGCATGGTCAGAACTCTGGAAACTGAAATTTAATGTGGATAAGTGCAAGATAATGCACCTGGGGCGTAAAAACCCAAGGGCAGAATATAGAATATTTGACACAGTCCTGACCTCAGTATCTGAGGAAAGGGATTTAGGAGTAATTATTTCAGAAGACTTAAAGGTGGGAAGACAATGTAATAGAGCAGCACGAAATGCCAGCAGAATGCTTGGATGTATAGGGAGAGGTATAAGCAGTAGAAAGAGTGAAGTGCTTATGCCGCTGTACAGAACACTGGTGAGACCTCACTTGGAGTATTGTGCGCAGTACTGGAGGCTATATCTCCAGAAGGATATAGATACTCTAGAGAGAGTTCAGAGAAGAGCTACTAAACTAGTACATGGATTGCAGGATAAAACGAAGAAAAGAAGAGACAGAGGGGATATGATAGAAACTTTTAAATACATAAAGGGAATCAACTCGGTAAAGGAAGAGAGCATATTTAAAAGAAGAAAAACTACCACAAGAGGACACAGTTTTAAATTAGAGGGGCAAAGGTTTAAAAGTAATATAAGGAAGTATTACTTTACTGAGAGAGTAGTGGATGCATGGAATAGCCTTCCTGCAGAAGTGGTAGCTGCAAATACAGTGAAGGGGTTTAAGCATGCATGGGATAGGCATAAGGCCATCCTTCATATAAGATAGGGCCGGGGGCTATCCATAGTATTCAGTATATTGGGCAGACTAGATGGGCCAAATGGTTCTTATCTGCCGACACATTCTATGTTTCTATGTTTCTATGCTGTTTTTTGTATATCAGACCTGAGAGCAAACTGAAAAATGAATTCAGACCTCAGACTATTCTCAAAAATTAATTCAGTACTTACTGATTCCTGGTCTTGCCTCAAACTCCTAATGCTGGATGTTGCTGGCCAGTTATTTTGGAGAAAAGAATGGACCCCATTACATTGCACGACCTGTTATTTTCTCCAATAGTAACTACTGACTGGGGCCCTGCTGACAAGTTTCTACCTTTTAAAAGCACCCTCCTGTGCTCCAATCCCCCTGCCACTGCAATTTTGATGTCATCTTCTTGGCTGCAGTGATCATATGCCCATGTACTGCATTAGACGACTGCAGCCAATCGCTGGCCTCATGAGACCAATGAAACCATTGATTGACAACCAGTCAACCCCTTTAAGTAGGAGGCGGATGTTGGCGGTGGCGAGTAGGGTAAGTGGGGGGAGGCAAGAGGTAGTGGTCCAATGTGCAGGGACATAAGTTAGCAGGCCCTAAGGAAGGAGGCAGCAGCATGGACACAAGGTGACAGGGATACACAGATAAAGTAGCAAAGTGTACAGGAACAATGGAGTGATGGATATAGAATACTGCAGGGGAGAATTCACACTTTGGCAGAGTTGCTATGGGGTGCTGGTGGTATACAGTAGGTGACAGAGGCTCTTTTAAGAGGGAAGGGCAGGGAGGACAGACGATGGCAGGATATAAAAAAAAAAGCACACTATCCTGCTCCCGACTTATACTACATCACATCTGTAGTGGCAGGGTGAACAAGGGGGACAAGCAGGCAGCAGGGTCAGTACCGGCACTCCCACAGTCTACCCTACATAGTACCATACAACTTACAGTGTGCAGCACTCAGCAGCCTGTCAGACACAGACATGATTACTTACTGTAAAAGCTGCTGCTTGCTGTGGATACTGGATGTCTCTTTTAAGGTCCCAGTGGTCTAAGTATGGTGGTCTCACTCCCTCCACTGCATTCTATGAGAACCCCACCTCCTCCTCATCACCATTCTCATCTTCTCCACTCCTCATAGGGCTATGCAGGTCATGTCAACGTGAAGGACGAGACAGCAGCATCAGCCTGTAAGTTTGATTGGGGGGGGGGCATACTAGCGCTAAATGCAGTGAGCAGCAGGTAGTGTAGGTGTGCCCCCCTTTTTTTTTACATGTTTGGTATGGGCTCCTGACACCTGTACTGCCATTACTTCCCTGATAGTTCACACTTTTGGTCTTTATGTTTTACTCGCAGTTTGATGCTGCACATAGGATTTTGATTGTGATATATGTGTTTTGTTATACAGCAGATTGGAAAGATTATATGTCTCAGTCTTTTCAATACTGTTGGGACCATGGAATCCTGATGTTCGTTTGGCTCTTTTGTTAGTACATTAAAGTCTGGGGGCATTTATGACTATGTTTACTCTAGAATTCCTGCTTCACATTTTTTAACTTTTAGAATTTTTATACCTGTCACTCCAGTTTTGAAATGTGGGTAAAGAAGTGGATGTGCTTAGCTAGATTAATTACTTTCACTCTAGATTTTGTCACAAAAAAAGTCACAAAACCACCCATTGGGGGAGAGGGGGGGTGTTGGCATAAAAAAAAAACTGTGGAGTTGCATTTCTAGACAAAAGTGCAACATATTTAGCAAACAATGTGGAACATTTGATACATTTTGTGCAAATTTTGCCGCTGCAGACTCGAGAAAATGCGACTTCAAATATTATACTTTAAGAGATTTTCTCAGCATGTATGCCAACAGACCTTATTTGTTAGGCATTTTATTGTATTTTTTACAGTTTTTGAATTGTTTGTGTTACATTATTTTTCACCTAAAAGAGCCCATAAATATTAATATCCATTAATATTCAGTAAATTAGGATCTATATGTTGATTACCGTATTCTTCCACTATTGAAATTCTGTTCGCAATGTCACAATATAACCATAAAAGAAGTGCTTAGGAAATGTTCTCCATTATTAACTTTATGGAAATGCTGGAATTGCAGTCTCATGTGCCAGCTTTCAGCTCCGAATGCAACTTCTCAAACAACCATTAAAATATGTATTCTTGTTTTGAATATGTAATTATTGCATAACTGTTTCGGGTGGCAGTGTCAAGAGGTTTTATATTAGCACTGTGTCTGCCTGATATAAACGAGCAGATAATTCACGTGTCCATATTCATTCTCATTTAACTGAAAACCATTATTATTGTCTGCAGTGTACGATTTTTTGTAGCCCATTGTTAAAGCAGATTGTAGAAGATTGTTTTGTTTGGATGCTTTTGTGTTCCGGTTGTCTGGTTGGAAAAAATGTAATGAACAATTCTACATGTGTTCTTCCTATTATTATTATTATTTATTTATTTATTTATTTATTTTGGAACCATTTGAAAAACTATTTATTAAGCAGTCTTCATTCTTTTTGTCAATGTTTGTGCTAAATCCAAATACTAGTTTGATTTGTGAAATCTTCAAAGGGCCTGAGATGCACAGTTGAACAGTCACCTATTAATAATGGTTCTTCTATTTTATACATTGAAATATGCACATGCTGAAATAATTCTGAATTATATCCAATATATGCTTATGTCCTAAGGCTTTAACAAAGCAAAAAGCCCATAAATCTGGAGCTGATAAATTATTATTATTATTATTATTATTATTATTATTATTATTTTTGAAGGAAGGTTAATTGGTCATATACTTTGGGTGCCTGTCGTCTGAATGATCATTTGGCTGATAATTATTAATCCTAGGCATCATAATCTTGGTTAAATGCTCGATCCTGCCATCAGGACATCACTTCCCCTCATGCACATTAGATGGTTGGCCATTTCCACAGAAAACATTGGGTCATCTGATGTTAATCTAATATTAATGGCCACTTTTAGACCCCTTCAGGAGCCAGTTTACTAAGGTCATATAGAACTTCTATCAATCCCTATAGAAAACAACCCACAAATGTAGGCACCAAAAGCAAATTTCTATGCACATTGGCCTTCTAGCTTCTGCCATTTTTTCAGCCCTGCCATAAATTTTGACTAGAGATGAGCGAATCATAAAAAAATTGACTTGGGTTTATTTGGCTGAAATGGACGACCAATTCGTCTTAGATCCTAATAGATTCTACCCAAACTGAAAGTGCTCCAAGGGACCTGAAAATTGGTGTGTGACACCATTAAGTCTTCTAGGACTCATATTTTTTCTATTGTCTCTCACTTTTTCTCTCTCTCTCTTCACCTCCCAATTCTCAAATCACCAAGTTCAGATTTACAAAATTCTGCATTTTTGGAACTTTAGGTAAACCCATAAACATTTGTTCACACTAGATCTGGCTGTTCATTTTATTAAAATGTAATAGTCTAAGGGACCTTTAAGTGTTACAGATTTCTGAAAAGGGCATCTGTAAAAGGCAACCCCCATGCCTTATAAGCTCCAAGCGTAAGATTTCACAGTGAGTTGAATTTGGTTTATTATTTAAATTAATTGATAGAATCCATTTAACTGGCTTCCTAGTGCAATGTATTTATGCTGATGTGCCCGGCAGCCTGCTATTAATTCATAAGACTATTGCCAAGTTTACTGAAAATTCGTGTTCACCCAGGCACAAGTTACATATTTTAAGATATTGTGTTTAATTAAAGTCTTCGATTTAAATGAGAAGTAGGAATTGATACGAATTGGAATTCAGACTTGTCAAGAAGTTGTCATTCAGTGTAAAATAATGGCTGTCATGCTGGCTGACGACTGCGTGGTATAGTGCAGTACTTAGGCATTTCTGGATGTCGAAAGAGCAGTTAAAATATTCAATGTCAGGGGATTACATTTTAGAAGGAAATGTTAATGGTTGACCTGTATGTGTCAAAAGGCTCAGGGTATTTGCAAATTGGAGTGCATTGATTTGCATCTCAGCTTATCACCAGTGAAACGATATACTCTTTTTAAACAGTCCACAAGAACTGTCTAGCCTTTGAATGGTTCTCAATAGTCAAATAGAAACATTAGTCAAGGAATATGCCTTGACTTGCAGCATTGTATAGACCGGTTACTCTTTAGGATAAAATCCTAATATTTCTTGAGATGTGACTATAGGTAGCATTGAGTTTTAAAGCTGGTACTATCTGTGTATTTTAAAGAATTTGCCCTAAAAAAAATTTGCTTACCATTGATACTGCACCCCCACTACATGTAACGGATATTTTAAAATCTATTTTTGAAGGAGTTTCAATTATTTATGGTTAAAATACTCCATTCCATGCAGACGACGGGTCATACACCCACGTGCTCTCTTTCCTTGGTAAGTAATAGATATATAATATTACAGTAAGTTAAATTATGTAAATTACTACACAATTTAAATAAAGAACCAAGCTAAAATGTGATTTGCCTTATTCTTTTGGTTCATCTCAAGATCTAAAGGTTGTATGGTTTTGTGAAAGAAAAATTATCCATAGCAACACCTCCTTCATTAATACCTAAGATAGCGAGTCCTGAACACCAGCAACACATCTTTTCTGGGAAGGAGCTGTTTCTAATTAATCATCTGCTTAGTTTTTTTCTTGGACTTCTTTTTAATGAAGAGTGTAAATCCCTAAATTATTACAGATTACTATGGTTGTGCCAGGTTTTCTTATGATTCAAGAATGTGGAACATGTCCAAACGTATGGCTACATTCATGTACGGATTGAGAATTTCCCTGTTTATATCCGGTTTCAGGGTTTAATATGTGGATGTAGTCACTTTCAATAATGTTGGAGATCAATAGCGCTGAAATGTATATTGTAATGTACAGCGGGGAGGATGAGAATAGGCACAACTTATTTCACTCACTTTTGACTCAAAGTTTTGGCAGCATTATGTTGCCTGTTACCATTACACTGTATATGCTGAATGTAGACCGAAGCCAAAATGCTGTTTTAGTATAATAAAAATTCTTTCACAAGAGTATGAGAGCCAAGTTGAGAACAAGTTAGATTACTTTGCGTATGAAACAGTATCACTATGTCATATACACCTGTGAACTTGCACATCGGTATGGTGTGTTCGTGGCATGGATATGGCTGACCTTGTGAACTGATAACTGATATGAACAAGCTACATTGTCATTTTAGCAGTAGAGCTTTTTTGGACAAACTTCAAAAATTATATTGGAATCTTCATATAAATCAAGTAACCTTAGAAATACATTACCGAACAGAGCCCAGAGCTGCATTTACAATTCTGCTGGCTGATATTAGAAACACTCAGCACTCCCTTAACAACATAACTGAAATCCAAAAATGAAGTGGGACAGCTGGTTGTCCTAAAGCCAATGAAAGTGCATTGCCTTGCATAAAAGCTACGCTTTTCAGAATGCAAATCACAGGAATGCTGGTGGATTTGTCAATGCAAAGACTAGAATGAAGGCTATAACGTGGCATATAATACGGGACAACTAATGCGAATGGTAGGTAATTATATTCAATATGTAAAATGGTGTCCAAATCTAAACACACACTTTTAATGGGTTTCTCATGATGCATTGCATCCAGCAGAGAATAGCTTTGGACATATGGCACCAAAGGGGGCGTGGATGACTCTGTGCCCTGAGCCCTGTCATGTATGTGAACCTTGGGGGTGATAATTTATTATTTAATTTCATTAAATTTTTTAAATCTATACCTTAAAATTTCTTATGGAAGAAAATGCAGGCTTGCCAAGCAGCATTAGAACACAGCCTGAATACCATCTAGTATATACATGGAAGCATGATGGCATGACAGGACAACACCGCCATTACCGGAGACTTTCTCAAATCGGTAAAAAAAAAAATCCTCTTCTTTTCTGTTGTCAGTAAACACAATGATTATATTCAAAACAGGAAGAGAGAACATTAATAAAGGCAAAGGCATGAACACATTTTTTATCGCTAAATATATTTAATAAATCCCGTGTTAGTGTTTGTTTATGACCCATGTCTGAATTGGCTTATTCATGGTGCAGTGCTCCTTGGAACGTGATAGCATTCAGAATGTAAGAGCTTTGATTGTTTCCCTTCTACTACGACTTGCATGGAAAACAGTCCTGATTAAAAGAGCTGGGACAAGTTGAATTGGCGATGCTCGGTGCTATTGAATCCATTGTCTCCCCATTTCAATTGAGAACCCATATCTCATTTATAGCACAATATCTGGTAGAATTGTTTACTTCAATAAGACAACACGCTTTCTTGTCTCTCTATTCTTGTCTTTTATCACTGCTGTTGCATGTACAATCATAACTCTCATCTCAGATATTCTGTTCTTTCATGAAATGGGACACAGAATTATGTATGACTGCCATACTAATGAGCCAAGCAGACAAAGCTCGCAATGTCTCCAATATCTTGTCCTCTGACTACACTTTGCTAATGGTTTGGGAGCTTTTAGGATTTGAAGCAAATGAGAGGTTTCTGTTTCTTATGACCCAACTGTGAAAGATTTAAGAGATTAATATCCATCTGGTTTATTATTGATTTTGATAAACAGTAGAATAATAGAAGATTGTATGGTCACATTTAGGAACTAGATCTATGTAATGTTGGGTAAGGCACATATGCAATGCAAGTCAAACAGGAATTTAGAAAATCTTATTATGGGATTTGTTTGTTAAAGAACGGATGTGGATTAATCTTTCTCTGTGTACATAAAAAAAAAAATCTATTCATATTCTGTAGAGGGTTGTTCTGTTAAAATGGTTTTCTAATACTTGTATACTGATGACCAGGCCTTGGGATAGGTCATCAGCATCTGATCGGTTGGTGTCCCCACTGATCGGCTGTTTGAGAAAGCAACGGCGCTCGCAGTAGTGCCATGGCCTTCTTACAGTTTAATCTAGGCCATGTGACGTCATGTTAATCAATTAAATGGCCTAAGTGCAACTCAACCTCATTGTAGCGAATAGAGCTGAGCTGCCATACCAAGCACAGCCACTATATAATGTGCGCTGCTGTGCTTGGTGAGCTGTGAGAAGGCCACATTGCTACTTTGAGCGCTGGTGCCTTCTCAAAAAGTTGATCGGCGGGGTCCCAGGTGTCAGAACCCCACCAATCAGATACTGATGACGTATCATGTATATGTGAGGAGTGTGCCGACTTTCCTTGATTGGGGATGTTGCGGTAAAGAACGATCAGGCAAACACTGTATCCATTTCTTCTCAAGAAAGTTATGCTGCACCAGAGGTGTTTTAAAGTGTCTTACTAAAGTCTTCTCATTAAGAACTCATGCTTGGGGGGCAAACTTAGTGTGTTTTTTTGTATGGTGGAATCAGGAAGAATGGCTGCCAGCCAAACGAATATTTGGCCAACAGCTATTGAAGGTGGGTACCTTAGATGCAGTGAGAAGAATTGTCATCTACAGTCTTTATATCTTCTATCTGTAATTATACATAGTACAATGATTTTGCAGTTAGAGGTTTAAGGCCCTTTTACATAGGCCGATGATTAGTTGAACGAAGGGCCATACAAATGCTTATACCTAACCAACTCCTTGTGTAAATATGCTCAACGATCAGCCTACAAATGAGCATTGATCGTTTGTCAGCTGATGTGGACATAAAAATCATAGTTTGTCAGCAGCATACCGACTTGTGTAAGCAGGAGACGTGCTGCTAACAGATGCAAACTGTATACAAGATGTTTGCCGCAAGTTTACGAAACGGGTGCAGACTCATTCATTTTCAATGGGGCTGCAAAAGAAGCGGATAGCACACCGTGTGCTGTCCGCATTCGCACTTCTGTCCTGCCCCCCACAAAAAATTGAACATGTCCTATTCTTGTCTGCAGCCATGGACAAGAAAAGGCATTTCTATCATAGTGCCGGGTATGTGCGGTCTGAAAAATACGGAACGCACATGTCCGGTATCCGTGTTTTGCAGATCCTGTAATTTGCGGACTGCAAAACAGTTGCGGGCGTGTGAATGGAACCTTAAATGAAGCACCAGTATAGGGTGTCAAACCTGAAGGCTGCAACATTGTTTTCAGGACTGGAATAACCCCAAGTGTCAGTTTGGCTATGCCCCTAAAAATTTGCTGCAGACATCTAACGTTGGAATGTTTTTTTTCCCTTCTATGTCTATGAAAGCTCTGGGTCACTAAAAATATCTCATTGGTACCTAAAATGGTCTAAATGAACTCCACAGTCTAGCACCCAATGGATCCCATTGACCATAATGGGATCTGTTGCGTTTCTGACATACATAGAATTATTTTGCCAAAGTACTGCTGTGGGCAGCTGTATTTTTGTGGTTTTTATTTTTTTATGCCTGAATTTGTGTTGGAGGCTATTGCCAGAATCTCTGCCATAGATGTGAAGCTAGGTCAAAAGTCCTTGCAAGATATACTTCATCACCATGTGGAGATGGAGGTTTGTTGGTAGCATAATCTTATTATTTGAGATATGTCTTACAGAACTATGTAAGATTATGAGAATCATTGTGTGGGAGGTAAAGGGTAGAAAAGACTTATTTGCTGTCATAGTGCATAGGTTGTTCAAAGACTGGCAGATGGCTCCCCAACCCCTGATTTTGGTGAGATATATACTACTTGGCCTCTCTTACTGTTTTAGTACATTTAAAACTATATGATTTGCAATCACTGATGACGACTGAAGGGTACATAGTTCCTTTACAGACAAATGTATTGAAGGACATTTGTCAGCAGATGTGTACCTATGAAACTGGCTGACCTGTCAGTCAAAGTGCAGAGGGCGTGGCATTTGCAGAGAGAGCAGAGCTTCTAGGAGTAACGGCAACGCCCCGTTGCTCTTAGAGGCTCATTTGCATATATTAAGACTTACTTTTTCTCAGCAATGTAGAGACATATGAACACGGGACTAAAACAGATGCCATTAGCTGCCAAGGGCACGTGCAACAGGTCAGCCAGTTTTATAGGTACAAATCTGCTGACAGATGCCCATGAAATTTTTTCCTGCGGCCATTGTAGACCCTTTACAGATACAATATAATAGGACAATGTAGTTAATATTCCTCTGTATAACCTTTTACAGTGTCATGTAAACATTGCTGACGTTGAGAAATACATGATCGACCTACATTGTTAAATCAGTTCCTTAAAAGCAAGAGCCTCTATGTACTTTGACAGCTAACCTTTTACAACGATATTAGACTTTTAGTTTGTGCAAATGGACCAATATTTCACCTCTGAGAAAACTGCAGAAGTTTCAAGTGGTCAAAAACAATGATACAGAATGTGATATAATTACTTGTCTGACTGTGTCATGGGGGTATTGTACAATTATTATTATGCATAGCCTTCATAAAGGAGCAATGTGTTCCCCAGCTCATAATGTTCTTATTAGTCTTCTGATGTCAGTGTACATAAGGAAAAGATGACAAAGCTGTCGTTGTTTTCCCTTATGCCTTAAAATCCTTTTATCAAAAAATGAATTTCCAGTAGAAAGTCAATATTGGACCCCAGTAATCAGATTTGTGTGTGTAAACGATATAATCTTAGACAACCTCTGGAAGAGTAGGCTCATATTATTCATGTATACCATATGACATTGAAGACAGGAGCAGAGTGTGTAATATTCACTGGAAGCAAAGGGGATATTGATCAGTTTGTAAACGATCAGTATGGCTGGTTTAATAGGGTTAATCCTGCTGACATATGCTGTTCGTCCCCATACAGATTCATGTTATGCCGGCAACACATCCAGATTTACACAAGGCAAGGTTCTGCTGGCAAACGATAAATTTATGTGTTATATAAAAGATGGGCATTTGCTTGTTGCTTGGGCATTTGAGCACTGCCTGCAGCGTTTTGCTGTCCGCTTGACGAAACTGAGCCAAATGGATCCGTCCTGGCACACAATGTAAGTCAATGGGGACGGATCCGTTTTCACTGACACAATCTGACACAATAGAAAACGGATCCGTCTCCCATTGACTTTCAATGGAGTTCATGATGGATCCGTCTTGGCTATGATAAAGATAATACAAACGGATCCGTTCATGACGGATGCATTCGGTTGTATTATTGTAACGGATCCGTTTTTGTAGATCCATGACGGATCCGCCCAAAACGCATCTGTAAGCACAAAACAATTGGATTTATTTTATTAGAATGAATGCTCAGTTAAAATGACAATGTAATAGCAGAACTGCGTCTACGATGCATCGAGCATAACATCATGCTAATGACCTTTCAAAAGCAATTGGAAAACAGATTTCTTTTGGAAACATAACTGAGCCATTTAGACATCTGTCTGATAGAAGGACTGTAAGTATTTTAGCTCTGCAATTATTATTTTTAATTTTTTTTTGCTGGTCCCTGACTCTTGGCACTGACATGTTCACCACTACTAAGTGAATCGGGCAGTTCTGAAGGGACAATGTAATCTACATGGCATAGATTTCTGCCATACCTGACTTTTAAGGTACTGCAAATGATAAGTGGTATGACTGGTGCCATATCCTATCTGGGCAAACAGAGACTGGCTGAAGTGCTGGAGAACTTTATCAAACACGGAAATCCTATTACTGCAGACATAATTGCAGTCTGTTTTCTGTTTGTTCTGCCGAGTGCGGCATCAAATACGTTTACTTTGAAACTTTGAAGTTCAGATGCTAAGAACTGTAGCTTTGTGTATTTCCTTCAGTTATCAGAGGTAGCAGAGATATGGGTGACTGTAGACATGCCATTGTATAAATCATCGCTGGCAGGTTCAAGGTGAACAGTGCCAAGATGTGGGATGAGTGCCTCTGTAACCTATTACTGGCTGCACCTGATTTGGGAAAGGAGTTTTTTGTTTTGTTTTTCAAGAAAGTAAATTATTCTGTTTGAACAACTTTAGGTCAAAGTGTTTTCACCCATGAAAATTTGACTCTATGATTTGGGTGTTCATACTGTATTATGGCTGTGAAAGGATTGAACTGCAGTATAATGAAGGAGAAGATTTTTATCTGAAAATGTTATTCTCATTCTGCTGGGGACAGTAAGGCCTAGTTCACACAAACTTTTTTTTGCGAGTGTACGGGCCGTTTTTTTGTGTTCCGTATACGGTCCGTATACGGAACCATTCATTTCAATGGTTCCGCATTAAAAACGGAATGTGTTCCGTAAGCATTCCATTTTTCCGTTCCGTTGAAGGATAGAACATGTCCTATTATTGCCCGCAAATCACGTTCCGTGGCTCCATTCAAGTCAATGGGTCCGCAAAAAAAACGGAACACATACGGAAATGCATCCGTATGTCTTCCGTATCCGTTCCGTTTTTGCTAAACCATCTATTGAAAATGTTATGCCCAGCCCAATTTTTTCTATGTAATTACTGTATACTGTACATGGCATACGGAAAAGCGGAACGGAAACGGAAACACAACGGAACTCAAAAACGGAACAACGGATCCGTGAAAAAACGGACCGCAAAAAACTATAAAAGCCATACGTTCGTGTGAACTAGGCCTAAGTGTATGTTCACAAGTCATATTTTGCCACCAGAAACTGAGGCAGTAATGCGAGGCTGACCTTTGGGCTTCTGCTTTGGTTTTGCAATTTGTATGCCACAGTCCATTCAATAGGGCTAATCTGTGTGTGGAGACCTGCTATGGTTAGCAGCTTTTTTTTTACTGCATATACAGTGCGATTCAAAAAGGATGGTGCAAAAGTAAAAGCTCTGAAAAATGAAAGCTTTGCCTGGTTGCTATGGCCAATTAAATCAGTGTCCTTTTAGACTGTTGGAATTTGCCCCTTTGTACGCAAGTTAGTTTAAATGTCTACACAAAGGCAGATGGGTTTAAGATGGGGACAGCATCAAGAGAAATATTTTTGCATTTTGGAATTTGCAAAACGAGGTCTGTTATGACAGTACAGAGACACTTTAAGAATAAATTTGGTAAATGTTCTCTGCATTTCTTATTGGGTGAAGTAAATCAAAACCACTGGCTGTTTGTCATGGGGAAAGTTCAGGCAGTCCAAAAAAAGCTTCATTAGGGACAGTGAAAAGTATAAATTCTTCAGGAGCTGAAACCGGATAATAAACCAAAATGCCATGACTTTTGCGTTGACTTGCAGGGCCAATTGGGAGAGGAAAACTGTTCAGTGATGAGGATACCTTTCATCTCAATAGGAAGGTCAACACAACGTTAGAATCTAGGGCTCAGGAAACTCCCGCTTCCTTATGAAGCACATGAAGGGCTCACCCAAAGTAAACTTTTTCTGTGCAATGTGCAGGCACAAAGTCTACGGCTCCTGCTTTTTTTCCCCCAATGATACTGTCAATGGCCTCTCCTACCTGGAAATGTTAAGGGATTGGCATATGCCACAGATAGACATTTGTAAGATCTTTCTCTATCAGCAGGATGGTGCTCTCCCTCATTTTCCATTAGATGTTCCTGAATGATACTGTACCCAAACGTTGGATCTGCCTTGCCAGGATAAACTATTGACTAATCTTGCTCTGGCCTTCACAATGACCAGATCTAACACCCTACAACTTCTTTCTGTGTGGCTACGTCAAGAATTTTGTGTATCTGACCCCCAAGACACAGGATCTGAAGAACCTGAGACAATGCAGCACTGAAAAAGTGGAGGCCGTATTCGAGGATATGCTGGCACTGGACAGAACTGGACTACACCTAGACATCTGCCATGTCACCAGTGGAGCTTACATAAAACATATTTAGTGTATAGGTAAAACTTGGATACATAGTGTGTTTTGTCTTGTTAATAAATTTGTGTCATGTTCTTTAGTGTTGAGCACAAATTTTTGAATAGCGAATTTTTATCGCAAATATCGCCACTTCGAGAATTCGTGAATATTTAGAATCTAGTGCTACATATTCGTTATAATGAATATTCAGCATTTTTTTTCTATCTGAACACATGATTCCTCTCTGCTTCTTGCTTGTGGGCCAATGAGAAGGAAGCAATGTCAAGTTCACAACAATACTTAGTGCACCAATCAGTAATCTGTAGTCAGATCTGCCAAAATGTGAAGTTGCACGTAGTGCGGAAAAATATTCTAATCACTGCCGAATAGCGCAATCACTAATATATTGGAGCACTTGACTCTATCTGCATATAAAGCTATTGTAATGTTCTGCCGTGCCAACCATTTTCTCCAGTCTCAGGAGAAACTCATGAAACTTCTAGCAGTTTGAAAAATGTAGCCAAAGTGACCCACGCCTGTATTTAGCGTTACGAATTCGCATTACATGATTTTTACATTGCCGATTTTTCGCATTCAATAAAATGATCTTGAATTCTCAAAATTCGCGAATATATGACGAATATTCTACAAAATATTCATGAAATATCACAAATTCTAATATAGCCCCTGCCGCTCATCACTGTTCTCCAAGTTTATAATTTTGCGCCATTCTTTTTGAATCAACCCTTATATAAAAGGAAAAATTACACTGCAATTTTCTTTCTTTATTGAATGTGACCTCTGACATTAATGAATGAGTTTATTGAATATATATTTTCTTCATTTGTTAGAATTAGTGGATTTAAACCTCAACAGAGAAGATGTAGTAGATTGGTCTGTGCCAATAATCTATACGTGTTGCAGAATTAGTCTAGTGAAGAAGGGCCTCTTATTTTAATTAGCCTACATTAGTGAATGAGGAAAACAATGGTAGTAAGGCGTTCAGACTGCTGCATTAATCAATTCTGCCATTGAAGTATTGACATTCAGACGCTGCAATAACATCACATTGTTTTAAAGAAGGCAAATTGATTTTTCCTTGCAAAGAGTTACTGCTTTTCTTTTTACCTCCTATTTGTTCACCAATTCATGAACCATTCTTTGTATTCTTTGTCATGTTGGCATTGTTACTTATTCCATTGGGAATGACATGTGACAAATATTAAGTGGCTAAATTGAAAAAGTGCCCTTTACTTGTCTGGTAAACTAGTGTGGTAAAGCAGAAGGTTGGGATTTCAAAACATTGTCAAATGCCATAAAAATCTGGACTAATCATAACTAGATTATAAATTACTAGAATGCATACAATCCTATGCAAATTCATAAAAATGGGAAATCTTAAAATGCTGACTCAGTAATGGTGTCTCATTTATATGGCTATGTTATACAGTATAACTGTCTGGACCCCAAGAATTTAAATTTAAAGGGTACCTAAATTTTCACGCAAAGTGTGGGCTGTACAGCAGGGCTTCTCATAGCAGTCTGCACCTTCTGCTTGCATCTGCTCCGCTTCTACGGCAGGCGGGCGGAGTACACATCCTATTAACTTTTTTTGGATCCGTACTCCAGATCCTTTATAAGCAAAGCAGAGCTAATGCAAGCAGAAGGTGCAGATCACTCTGGGGGCCACTGCACCTTTTGTGGCTTGCGTGAAGGTTTAGGTACCCTTTAATACCCCATACACTTGCATTATTGATAGTTATATGATGGCTATGGGGTGGCTGCTAGTGCCCTTGATGTAGTTTGATTTGCTGTGATGAATTTTATTACCACCTCCTCAATTATTATTATTATTTTTATTACATTTATCCTGATAGAAAAGGAATATTAATATGTAGTAATGGGGTAAATATTACCGTACCAGCTATAATATGGCTTTGCTATCTTCTGTATATGGCTTGCCTTCCTCTTAATCACTCCATCCTGCCTCCAGTCCATTAAACAGATGTGGTCATTTACAGTAAATCTCAGATTCCTTAGATTATATTTGTACTTGCCTGCACCAGCATCCCATCTCAATCCTCGAAGCAGGCAGCCAGACCTGACCACTCAATGCATCATCATTAACCTCAAACCAAAAAGAGGTTTACATTCGTAGGTTTAGCGTCCAAGTCCTTAACCATATATTCTCCTCTGCTCTGTGTTCTGTGTTTCAAATTATTATTATTTTACACCGTAACATTGGTTTACGTATAAAATGCATAAAGCATTATCCCCAAGTACCAAGACAATAACTAGACGCCAGCAGACTATACAGATGTTGTGTGCGGGGAGTGACACCTGCGAGGCATTAGCTTGCTCTAATAACATTATCATGCTCAGCTCCACAACATAAATACTGTAGATTCATCTCTTCACATTTAGGCTCTAGAAAAAGCCATTAAGCAGTCACCACATTCTACATAACATATTATGATGTAGCTATAAAAGGCATCTCGGCCATATTGTTGAAGCTGCATTTATTGACCTCTCCAAGGCCCGTGTCGCAGCTGATGGCAATATTCACTGGAAAGCAATTAGCTGCTTATAAATAGCTTGGGATATTCTACCCGGCACTTAACTCTGTCTTTGCTGGGAGACATGCTCTGAACATATCAAATGCTATATGATAATTAAAAATGAGAGCGTGGGGATCAAAAAATATTTTTTTACACTTAGTTATATAATGTTGAATATTAATATTATAATGGCAGCTTAGTAGTTTCTAATATTGCCGATGCTGCTTTACTTACAGGCTAATTTTTTTTACTCTACATACAAGGTCTCACAATGATGAAATTTAGTTTTACCTTCATCATCAACATATATGGTTCATATGCACTTCCTATTTAAATTATAGGCATTTTTAATTTAAGTTACTCAATGAAGCCCACTTCTAGAATCCTTAGGGCTCACAGTCACTAGCAGTTTGTAGTTCAGTGCAACCTCAGGGTTGTACAGAATCAGAATATGGCACTTCTGAAAATCTATAGTTCCCTAGAATAATTATGTATGCCTTTGATATCATACAGACGCATATAGGCCCTGATTTATGAAGATCGGCATGTGCTATGTCAGTCTTGTGCCTGTCCATGCACCAGACTGAAATCTACTCTAGCTCGTAACTGGCATAGATTTGGGTCATCATTGATGCCAGTTTATGGCGTAAATGATGATAAATGTGTCAGTATCCATAGGCCACACCTATACGCCATCTTTTGAAAACTGGCAAGGGTGGCTTAAAAATGCCAGTTGCCACAAAATCAACTGGGTTTTGAATTGTCAATGCCACTGTCCATAACCTCTGGCAGCTGTTTATCTCCTTTAAGAAAGAAAGGAATAGTCATTGAAATACAACATGTCTGGTCTTTCAGGGGAGACCAGGGGTTGGCCATTCCCACCTAAATAAATCAGCTCAGCTGACATCACATTTATGTGTGTGGACACCTTTACAAAAGAACGATACAAGAAATAAAAGATTAATTGTTCATTACAAAAATACTATTACAGCTTTGATCTTCTGGTTGCTAGGGTTTCACTGCCTAACAACCAGTCTTTATCTCTCGAAAGAACTGTCATTTAATTGAGGACATAGTTAGTACTCCTAGTGATAAGTTGGTGTCTGGCAACCTACCATTGCTAAGACCCCCATAAACATTGATGTACTGTCGGGAACAGCGGGTTCAGCATACACTAATGAATGTGGGGAGCCCTGCTTGAGAAGGATCAAGCAAAATGAATATTTTTGCCCGATCCATTTGTTCTCCCAGGAGATAAGTTGCCTTCTCGTCTCTCCCCATTGAATACACATACTGTAAATGCTCATCCGGGCTGAATGTGTATGGGGGAAGCTAGGAGGAAGTTAGGATATTGGCTGGCTACTGGTCGTTCGGCCTGCAGCTCTTGAATGTGTATAGCCAGCTTTTCTTATAAAATAGATGCTCCCTTGAGTAGATAAGTGAATACTATACATTTATCGATGTGTTAAGGTTACATATAAGACCACTGCACAGGTAAATCAAGGATAAACTAACAAAGTAATCGGGGAATTAAGTCTTTAGGGCGGATATGCCTTTAAATCCTGAATTTAATCTGGATTAATTTACATTTCACTATAAAAGCCAAGATTCTTTCACTCATGAACATGATCACTGCCTGCTTTGTATGCTTGCTCGTGTTACAGACAAAATAATATCACATGCCATGAAGAGTTTTTCAATTTGCTTAGTTTGAATGCCTTATGAGGTCATTGATGAAAATTGCTAATTATCATTACATTTTCAATATTTAAGGGCAGTAGCATAACCCTCTTGCATCTAACCATTGTGATCTCTTCCATGAAGCTCTGTAAACCGAGTACAAAAGAACACCAGCTCTGTCACACCATGCTTGCTTGAAAAAAGCTGGTCAAACATTCATTTGTTTCTTGTATTAGGCATCCGGCAGTCTAGTGCTGACTAAGAACATCTTGTTGTTGACAGTATATAACCCACAGGGAACACTAACAGTGTGCGCTTTTCAGAGAAGTCGAAAACTGGGATTTTGCCAGGTTGCTCCATGGAGTGTTTGACCTTTTCCTAGCAAATTCTTGTAATATTGAAACTTTTTCTATTGTCCAACCTTACAAAAAGTGAAGTTGCACAAACTGGTCCTCCATGCGTTTAACTCTTTGTTGTTCTATATGTGCTTCATTTATATTTAGTGTATATTAGGGCCAATAACAAGCCGCTGGGATGAGAGTATATATACCTACACATTGTCCACATGTCTGCCAAATGTAGACAAACCCTGTTAGCCATAGCCTCAAGATCAGCACTCTGGGGCCATATAAAACATGCACAATATTAGAATGTTTGTAGACCTTTTTACATAGTCATACAGAACCCAATTAAGGTCCTCCTATGAGTCCATGTCTCATCTCTGACTAAAGTCCACCTCTTCAAAAATCCCTATAAATGACTAGATTAGCAGTCAAAATGACAGCTAAACTGACTATTAATCAGATGTGTTTGGCATACTACCAATATGCAAAGCTTGTGTTTCATGAAGCTGGCAAAGTAGAATTCTGCCACCCACTGCGAAGACCTCCAGCTGGCGATGTTCATGATTTGTGAGATCCTGATTCCTTTATAACAGAGAGGCAGTAACTGGTCTTTATGTGTTGATTTTATGTCAATAGATTGAATACCTTGTTAAGCCAAGTCACTTCAACCAGGTTCTGGTAATTATTCTGATGTTAATTTTCATTTGCTTATCAGTCGGCTTAATAGATTGTCAAAATTAACTCTGATACTGCGTATTGCAAATATATAGCATATGTCATACAATTTTTAAGCTAATTATTATTATTGAATAAATTAACTATGCACATTAGATGTACCAAAGGCCTCTTTATTTTGAGAGTCATTGGACTAGGTTCGTTTCATTGCAATTAACTTTTCCAGTTGACCAAAGCAGGTCCAATTCAACAATGGACATTACCAGCAATTGAAAAAGATCAAATATCTATCTTGTCGACTAATGCGGGACTAATAAATTATTAATAAATTATTTAAAAAGTCTGTATCAGTAGCAACTGCCGAAACCCCCCCTGTAGTGCTGAGGCACTTGTTGCCTTTGCTTAGCTTTTTCTGGATGGCCACATGGTCTGCTTTAGTTTTTAAAGTGGTTTTCTAAGTGTTTAATACCGATGATCTATCCTCAGGATAAGTCATCAGCATGTGATCAGTGGGGGTCCGACATCCAGCACACCTTCCGATCAGCTGTTTGAAGAGGCTGCGGCACTTTGGTGAGCTGAAATATTGGACAGCTTGATATTGCAGTTCAGCCCTATTGACTGAGTGGTATCTAGGCCATGCGATAGGTGAACATGATGTCACTGGCCTAGGAAGAGGCTGCAGCTGTGGTCTCTTCAAACAGCTTATCGATGGGGGTGCTGGGAGTTGGACCCCCACCAATCAGATACTGATAACTTTTCCTAAGGATGGGTCAATAGTATTAAACACTCGGACAAACCCTTTAATGGGTCAGCCATGCATCCTCTGAACCTCAGCAAAGCCAACAGGAGATTAAGTGGGTGGCCACTTTCCTAGCACATCTGCTGCTTTGTTTCAGTAACTTAAAATTGTTGAAAACCCACCAATTGGTGGTATATCCTAGTGATTATTTCTCCAATCTCTGAAAGAAAAAGATACTGTATTTTCATCTCTGTCTATATTATGACCTAATGCACGTACCAGAGTATAGTTTCAATTAGGCCTTGCATGTTTTTATGCCTTGTGATAGTAAATTAAATTCTCTTATGTTAAGGCTTTCTGCACTGTATTGTTCTACTACGACCTACTCTGCAACCAATCTCTAAGGAATTTGATGCAATTTTTATACTTCTATAAATGAGAACGCATTTACGCCTAGACTGTCACACTTGTGGTTTGTAACAAAAATCCCTAGTTAATTGTACTCGAAGCCTCAGAGATTGACTCATTACTGTGCTTTCTAACCCTTAATATAAGGACTCGTAATGAAAGCCCTCAGCTCTTCTCCAACAAGCACTGTATAAACACCTGTCAGTGGAAGGCCACTTATATTTATATGTCTTTGTCCAGATAGGAGATATGGTAACAACAGCAGTTCTTCTCCCTGCATGGACTTGTCTGGTTGAATTGTTCAAGCTTAACTGAGCCCAGAGACACCTGAAAAAACAGACTGCTACTGACACAAATGGAGCTTTGGTTCTATATATAAATGCTGTACTCCCCTGTCAAACACACTCGTGTCAGTGAACTGGAGCGGTGATGCTCATATAAAAGCAGATAAACCATTGATATATGCCCTATTAAGGTAGGTTCAGTTAATATAGTGGTGCAGAGGTCCCTAGCTCTAGATCCTGCTCGCCCCCAGGGCTGCCGGTGGACCACATCCTCCATTATATACAGTGTATAATTTTTTCCCCCTTCTCCATTGTACATAATAGATGATCATATGGACTCACAGTAGCAAGTAAAGCCATGGTCATCTTGTATCAGTATTCAAGTAATTCAGTATTCAAAGGGGTTTTCCAGGACTTTGACAACCTAGGTCATTAGTATCTCATTGGTGGGATTCTGTCTCCTGGCACCTCGCTAATCAGCTATTGGAAGTGGCAATGGCACGCCGGTGACTGCTGTGGCCTTATCCTTGGCCACTACTATGACATCTATCTTCAAGTGATTGGGATTGAGCTGCAATGTCAATCAATGCCAAGCACAGCCTGAGGATAGAATATCAATATTTAATTACTGGACAATTCCTTTAATATAGTTTTCCAAGAATGTTTTCAACTGTGCAAAAGTCACACATGTATAATAACAATACTGCTTTTTTTTCTTAGGGTTTTTATGTAATCTTATTATATGTTGATGAAATGTTGATAACAAGGAGAACAGCGTCTTTACTGGCACACCCACTCCCCGGTGACATTTAAAGTGGTTATTTGCCTTGACTAGGGCAATGTGTGATTAAGTCGTCTGCGAGCCGGTGGCATCGAGCCATACAGCTGATTTTAATGAGAGGAGTTGTACAGCTAAAGCAGTCTATTTAAAGGAGCATTGCCAGCTGGGACCTGAGTGAACCAATGTAGGTGCAACATGCAGCCGGTGCATCAAAGTGATTAGCATCTGTTTATTCTGTTTTGATCTTGCGCTACCTACAGAGTTGTGTTTTCTTCTGATGAAACTTGCTTTTAACTATATATTGCACTTGACATAAGGCAAAGACAAAGATCAATATGAAAATGCCAATCATGGAAACAGCTCTAGAAATTTTTTAAGCTGCTCATCTCCTGAATATGGTGACCACCAGAGATGAGCAGCTCAATTTCAAATCAGTCGGATTTGACCCAAATTTTGTACAAAGTTGTCTCAGAATCCAAATAAAAAAAGAAGAAAGTGAGAGACTAGACAAAAACAATATGAGTCCTAGGAGACCTCAGTGTGCCATACACAAATCTTCAGGCTAGTTGGGGCACCTTCAAATCAGATAGCTGTCCATCAGCAGTCTATATGTCCATCATGTAGAATACTAGCCACTGCCATTTTACAGGGTTTATTCACATGCCATAATGCTGGATTCCTAAATAGCATTGTGCTGCATTTAGTTGGCTTTTTATTTTAGCTCAAGATGCTACAGCCAGATGTTGACATGCACAGCATTTTTTATTTTTTTTGCCATTCTTATAGTAGTTTTGGGGTCAGTAGCCTTTTTTTTAACACAGCATGCTCTAGCAATGAAATTTTTCCATAGGTGTGTCTACAAAAAGACGACAAAAATGGATGTTTAAAATGTAATAAAATAAATTCATGATGTTTTTAATAATATTTTAAAACAAAGACAAAATAATTTGTGTATAAGAGGCCTAAGGCTATTTTCATATCTCTGTTGTCTCCGGCAGGGTGTTTCGGCAGAGAATGCCAGGAATCGGCGGGACAAAAACCACTGCATCCAGCATTTTTTGTCCGGCCGATTTCCATCATATTTGGCGTATCTCCGCCGGACCCCATTACAGTCAATGGGGTCCAGCAGGCAGCAGTATGAAACCTACTAAAGTTGTTATCTTACATCCTTATTTTCAGTGTTAGTAAAAATGGAATAAAAATTTCTAGTTCGTAAAAAATCACAGCATGGAGCACTTCATGTACTTCTTGACTTCTGCAGTGGAAACCATAATATAGAATGTCACGTATATAAAAACTGCACATCTGGTTTGTATGACGTACTACTGTGGTTCCAGTAGTGCAGATTAATGAACTGTGCCATGTAATTACATTAGTAATTAATATCTGCAGCTATATACCATTGTAAGCCTTGTCACTTGCATAAAGCAAGCTGCATTATAGAAGCAACAATGCAGGAAGACAGTGCTGTCATGTCATGTTCTATTCTAATTAGCTGAGTGGATATTTGAAACTAACTGGTATAAAGCAAAAGGAGACCCGGTGTTCTCTTTCATTAAGCTAATTTCCAGGGCTTCACTTCTAAGGTCTAAGTGCCAATCCAGTTCTCCACCTAGCAATGAGGACATTGAATGATAAATGGTTAATTAAGGCCATACATTTAAAGGAATGTGGACTGCTTGCGGTGGAGTGCCTTCATTTTAATGCATTTATTCTTGTCTCATTATATCTAATAACTGATGATACTTTTAATCTCATTAAGCAGAAACCTACTGATCAACTTTTCCTCAAAAAAGAAAAAAAGTAACAGCACTTACGAATCTATAGCAAAAAGTGTCTATGGTGGTGGTGCCCGCAGTATTGGATACCAGTCTGTGGCATCCCCAAATCATCCAGAATAAATCAAAAATAAAACTGCAGCACTCGCCGGTCGTCAATTCATGCTGGTTTAGTCACCAAAAATTGTGACGTTTCGACCTCTCGGTCTTTCTCAAGCAAACAAGCATACTGATCATCTTTTCCGGCTGCATTTCCTTGGCAATAAAAGATCAGGATAAATGAATATATACATTCATTACTGAAACTAAAATACATTTATTACTACACACAAAGTGGCAGATGATGGTCCAAATTTAGCCTGTCATGCAATGTATATGTAGTTTCAGCTGACCACAGGTGAATCTTCCAACCACACAGATCACATTTTTGTAGCCACAGTCTACTGTTGGCCATCACAATTGTTTATGAACAATTTTCAGTGGATCAGAATGGCCAAAATCTGCCACTTTAGCTGACTTTAATTCATATGTGTATGAGTAGCATTACAAGATTATGCATTATTGTTCCCAATGGGGGTTGTGATTCTGAGCATTCATTCTTTAGCTATATAATGGACTTGTGCATATGTTCCTAGTCTCGTCATTAGTCTTGAGTGAATAAAGCTTTGTATCATAGATCCGAAGTCGATTAGTTCAAACACTTAATTTCAATGCTGTACAGAGACCTGTCTTTGTACAACATTAAAATGTATTGCCTCCGTGGAGGCAAAGTTTGTTTCCCCTGAAGTTGTGCAAGACTTTCGTGCATGAATTTCGTATTCATTCTGTTATCTCTAAAAACATTGAAAATTCGGAATCCGAAGTCGGGTTTTGTACCGCCTGGTACCTTGGTACCAAACCTGACTTCGGAATGCTAATTTTAAATGTTTTTAAAGATGCATAAATGAGTACCGAATTAATTCACCGAAGTCTTGCGCGACTTCAGATTAAACCAATTTTGCCTCCATGGAGGCAATGCATTTTAATGCTGTACAGAGACAGGTCTAGGATCCAAAGCTTGATTCTCTCAACACTAGTCATAACCCCTGACGGCATTACCCATGTACTGTAGGTCATATATTGAATAATGATAAATTGGAAATTACCTCTCAAAAGTAATCTCTAGAAAAAAACTGACCAACTCTACTGTCAAGTTCAAAAGAGGGCTGCTGGACTACATACTGTGTGTGGGTATGGCCACACAGTCAGATTTCTTGATGCAGTTTTGGAAGCCAAAACCAGGAATGAATAAAAAAAAAAAAGAGGAGACATTGTATCTGTCCTATATACTGTATCTCCTTTTATGATTCACCCCTAATGTTGGCTTCAAAAACTGCATGCAGAAACCTGACCGTGTGTTCGTACCCTAATTGTTGGACCACCAGAGGATTCTCTGATGGAGCATTTTGACCCTGAATGAACAACTTGAAAAAGCTACAGATATCCAGGGACAAGTACAGTGCTGGAATTATATACTCTTCAAAACCATGACATACATAGACCCATCACAGTCCTAAACCTCAAGGGAACAGCTTAAGCCTTAGTGTAGTATTTTAGAATGTACAAATATTGTTTTCAAATACTTTTGGTCCTGGTAATTTTTAGGATATAATATATATTTTTTTAAATAATTCACTAACTTTATAGGGGTATTATTGTTAGTTGTGAGACGTGAGTTTAATATTTCTGCTTTGTGGTAGCACTAAATTCAGATGATGTGAACATTTAGATACCTCAGCCACAGTAGAGCCCTCTGCAGTGTTTATCTTGAGTGTCTTGGGAAAATTTTGAATCCTAATGATTTTCCAAATGGGATCTTTACAAACACATTGTATATGGAAAACCTCTTCTTATAGTTATATTATTTTACTAAAACAGCAGAGCCATCTCTAATAGAAAAACACAGCTGTAGTTTGCTTGTCCCAAAGAACTGCTCCTTTGCACAATGCACAACTAAGTCCAAGCTAAATTCTGTTTATTCAATTTTCTGGGAAGAAAGAAAGAAAGGTTTCTCTGAACTTGGATATATCCTGTTAAAACCTCAGCTTACACGTTTCCCTGAGAAGTCTTGTTATGGTCAGATTTAAGAATTAATTAAATTAGTAGTTAAAAATCTGCTTTTGATCTACTGTTTGCTGTCATTAAACTCTTTGGAAAAAATATAGTTGGTTATAGCATGACAGTGTTTGTTACTACATCTATAAGATCAATGAGGAGATCTGTCCCCCACACGAAAATATTGAAGTTTCTGACTTGTCCTCTTTAAGGAATTGTTTTAATATTTTATTCTATTATATTTCTAAGTCCCTCAGTGGCAAGCAGTGAAGCAAAACATTTCAGTACCCATAAAAGTTGTAACCAAGCCTTCCATAGACCATGTGTAGCCCTAGATTTACAATAGTTCATGGAAAACAAGGGGAAAGAGAGGTGTGTGAAGTGTATAAAACTATAATTTTATAGATATACACTAAAAACAGGAGTGAAAACCTAATAGAGCATTCCCAATATGGAATGATGCAACGCTTGAAAGCTCAAAGGACATAAACACATAGGTCACATATGTCTCACCAGTGGAGCACATATACATTCCCCTGTGGGCGATAGCGGGTGGTGTAGGTTTCGGCTCACATCCATCTCTAGCCTACCCCTGCTGTTCATAACCTATGTGTTTAAGTCCTCTGAGTGTTCAAGCGTTGCATCGTTCCATATTGGGAATGCTCTATTACGTTTTCACTCCTGTTTCCCCTGTTTTTAGTGTATATCAGGGCTGGCCAACCTGCTGCTCTCCAGCTGTTGTAAAACTACAATTCCCACCATGCCCTGCTGTAGGCTGATAGCTGTAAGCAGTCTAGGCATGCTGGGAGTTGTAGTTTTCCAACAGCTGGAGAGCCGCCGGTTGGCAAATTCCTGGTGTATATCAATAAAATTATAGTTTTATACACTTCACACACCTCTCTTTCCCCTTGTTTTCCGTGAACTAATTTATTCAGTGAGAGGTGGCACCTTACTTATATTATAGTCCGTGAATTGCTAGATTTACAAAAGTCACATTCCATAACAATACAGGGGTATATCCAACTGAGGTGAGTACTGAGCCAAATAACATGAAATACCCTCCACACCACTCTCTCACCTTAGGGAACTGTGCTTCTCTTGGTACCAAGGGCCCCACCAGCAACCCTTAAGGTGTCCCTACAAATTTGTCTAAAGTTGATCAAAACAAATGAAATTTAACAACTAAAATGTGTATGTCCACATCTGCAGCAAGCGTTCACCAGATGTTTGTGCAACTGCTGCTCAACCATCAGCCTACTACTTATGTGTATGGTCACCTTTAAATATAGAAAGTTTAAGACATCAATATTGTATCCAAATTACTACATTAAGGGTACTTTCACACTTGCGGCAGAGCATTCCGGCAGGCAGTTCCGTCGCCGGAACTGCCTGCCGGATCCGGCAATCCGGACGCAAACGGATGGCATTTGTCAGACGGATCCGGATGCGGATCCGTCTGACAAATGCATTGAAATACCGGATCCGTCTCTCCGGTGTCATCCGGAAAAACGGATCCGGTATTTTTTTTCCCCACAGATCTAAAGGTCTGCGCGTGTGCGGACCGGAAGAACGGATCCGTCAATTCGGCAATTTTAATGTCAGATCCGGCACTAATACTTTTCAATAGAAATTAATGTTCAGGATTTTTGTCCGGAGAGAAAACTGCAGCATGCTGCGGTATTTTCTCCGGCCAAAAAACAAAAGAGGGACTGAACTGATGCATCATGAACGGAATGATCTCCATTCAGAATGCATTAGGATAAAACTGATCAGTTTTTTTCTGGTATTGAGCTCCTGTGACAGAACTCAATACCGGAAAAGAAAAACGCTAGTGTGAAAGTACCCTAAGGCTACTTTCACACTAGCGTTTTTTGCGGATCTGTCATGGATCTGTAAAAACTTTACAATAATACAACTGCATGTATCTGTCATGAACTTATCCAGTTGTATTATGTCTTCTATAGCCATGACGGATCCGTCTTAAACACCATTGAAAGTCAATGCAGGACGGATCCGTTTTCTATTGTGCCAGATTGTGTCAGAGAAAATGGATCCATCCCCAGTCACTTACATTGTGTGCCAGAATGGATCAGTTTGGCTCTGCTTTGTCAGGCAGGCAGCGTTTTAGTGTGTGCCTCCAGAGCAGAATGATCGGTTTTGGACCGCTTGTGAGAGCCCTGAACGGATCTCACAAACGGAAATCCAAAAGGCTAGTGTGAAAGTAGCCTAAGGCACAAAAAGGGTACAGGATGATGATGCTTCTGACACATACAGTTGCAAGAAAAAGTATGTGAACCCTTTGGAATTATATGGATTTCTGCACAAATTGGTCATAAAATGTGATCTGATCTTTATCTAAGTCACAACAATAGACAATCACAGTCTGCTTAAACTAATAACACACAAAGAATTAAATGTTACCATGTTTTTATTGAACACACCATGTGAACATTCACAGTGCAGGTGGAAAAAGTATGTGAACCCTTGGATTTAATAACTGGTTGAACCTCCTTTGGCAGCAATAACTTCAACCAAACTTTTCCTGTAGTTGCAGATCAGACGTGCACAACAGTCAGGAGTAATTCTTGACCATTCCTCTTTACAGAATTGTTTCAGTTCAACAGTATTCTTGGGGTGTCTGGTGTGAATCGCTTTCTTGAGGTCATGCCACAGCATCTCAATCGGGTTGAGGTCAGGACTCTGACTGGGCCACTCCTGAAGTCGTATTTTCTTCTGTTGTTGATTTACTTCTATGCTTTGGGTTGTTGTCCTGTTGCAACACCCATCTTCTGTTGAGCTTCAGCTGGTGGACAGATGGCCTTAAGTTCTCCTCCAAAATATCTTGATAAACTTGGGAATTCATTTTTCCTTCGATGATAGCAATACGTCCAGGCCCTGACGCAGCAAAGGAGCCCCAAACCATGATGCCCCCACCACCATACTTCACAGTTGGGATGAGGTTTTGATGTTGGTGTTCTGTGCCTCTTTTTCTTCACACATAGTGTTGTGTGTTTCTTCCAAACAACTCAACTTTGGTTTCATCTGTCTACAGAATATTTTGCCAGTACTGCTGTGGAACATCCAGGTGCTCTTGTGCAAACTGTAAACGTACAGCAATGTTTTTTTGGACAGCAGTGGCTTCCTGTCTGGTATCCTCCCATGAAATCCATTCTTGTTTAGTGTTTTACTTATCGTAGATTCGCTCACAGGGATGTTAGCATATGCCAGAGACTTTTGTAAGTCTTTAGCTGACACTCTAGGATTCTTCTTCACCTCATTGAGCAGTCTGCACTGTGCTTGTGCAGACATCTTTACAGGACGGCCACTCCTAGGGAGAGTAGCAGCAGTGCTGAACTTTCTCCATTTATAGACAATTTGTCTTACCGTGGACTGATGAACAGCAAGGCTTTTGGAGATACTTTTATAACTCTTTCCAGCTTTATGTAAGTCAACAATTCTAAATCGTAGGTCTTCTGAGAGCTCTTTTGTACGAGGCATCATTCACATCAGGCAATGCTTCTTGTAAAAAGCAAACCCAGAACTGGTGTGTGTTTTTTATAGGGCAGGGCAGCTGTAACCAACACCTTCAATCTCATCTCATTGATTTGACTCCAGTTGGCTGACACCTCACTCCAATTAGCTCTTGGAGATGTCATTAGTCTAGGGGTTCACATACTTTTTCTACCTGCATTGTGAATGTTTACATGGTTTGTTTATTAGAAACATGGTAACATTTAATTCTTTGTGTGTTATTAGTTTAAGCAGACCGTGATTTTCTATTGTTGTGACTTAGATGAAGATCAGATCACATTTTATGACCAATTTGTGCAGAAATCTATATCATTCCAAAGGGTTCACATACTTTTTCTTGCAACTGTAGGGCCCAAAAATGTTGGTGCCAACATTTTCAAAATAAATGATTATGGTGAATGTACTGGTATGTATGGAAAATGTGTTGTGTGACTGAAATGTCGCTAACTGTATTACAATGGAGTAATTTAGATGCCATGATAAGTCAGTGGTTAGTAGTGTTGGGCGCGAATATTTGAATCGCGAATTTTAATCGTGAATATTGCCACTTTAAGAATTCGTGAATATTTAGAATATAGTGCTATATATTCGTATTCTCGAATATTCTAGATTTTTTTTTTTATCTGCATCATTAATTGTCGATTTGCGCAATCGCAAATATATTTGAGCACTCTATCTGCATATAAAGCTATTGTAATGTTCTGCCCTGCCAACCATTTTCTCCAGTCTCAGGAAACTTCTAGCAGCTTGAAAAATGTAGCAATAGTGACCCATGCCTGTATTGCGCGCGCAATACGCGCATATTACATTGCCAATTTTCGCAAATAATTGCGAATTCGCAAATATATGACGAATATTCACCCAAATATTCGCAAAATATCGCAAATTTGAATATTGCCCCTGCCACTCATCACTAGTGGTTAGCACTGGTGCCTTCCACCGCTGAGGTCCTAGGTTCAATTCCGACCAAGTACAACATCTGTATGGAGTTTGTATGTTCTCCCCATGTTTGCGTGGGTTTCCTCTGGGTACTCTGGTTTCCTCCCACACTCCAAAGACACACTGATAGGGACCTTAGATTGTGAGCCCCATTGGGGACAGCTTGATGCTAGTGTCTGTAAAGGGTTGTGGAGTATAGCAGTGCTAGAGAAGTGCATAAAATAAATAATAAATACCACAAACCCAAATCCTTGGACTTTTAGGATAACATAAAAACTGCAATGGCCACCATATTGGCCATCAACTTTGAAAATACAGTTAATGCATTATCCATATGCAAATCTATCCAATGCACCACCTTTTAAAGAGTACCTCTTTTTCAATTATTTCAATGCAATTTTGATATACAGTACAGACCAAAAGTTTGGACACACCTTCTCATTCAAAGATTCTTTATTTTCATGACTATGAAAATTGTAGATTCACACTGAAGGCATCAAAACTATGAATTAACACATGTGGAATTATATACATAACAAACAAGTGTGAAACAACTGAAAATATGTCATATTCTAGATTCTTCAAAGTAGCTACCTTTTGCTTTGATTACTGCTTTGCACACTCTTGGCATTCTCTTGATGAGCTTCAAGAGGTAGTCCCCTGAAATGGTTTTCACTTCACAGGTGTGCCCTGTCAGGTTTAATAAGTGGGATTTCTTGCCTTATAAATGGGGTTGGGACCATCAGTTGCGTTGAGGAGAAGTCAGGTGGATACACAGCTGATAGTCCTATTGAATAGACTGTTTAGAATTTGTATTATGGCAAGAAAAAAGCAGCTAAGTAAAGAAAAATGAGTGGCCATCATTACTTTAAGAAATGAAGGTCAGTCAGTCAGCCAAAAAATTGGGAAAACTTTGAAAGTAAGGGCTATTTGACCATGAAGGAGAGTGATGGGGTGCTGCGCCAGATGACCTGGCCTCCACAGTCACCGGACCTGAACCCAATCGAGATGGTTTGGGGTGAGCTGGACCGCAGAGTGAAGGCAAAAGGGCCAACAAGTGCTAAGCATCTCTGGGAACTCCTTCAAGACTGTTGGAAGACCATTTCAGGTGACTACCTCTTAAAGCTCATCAAGAGAATTCCAAGAGTGTGCAAAGCAAAAGGTGGCTACTTTGAAGAACCTAGAATATGACATATTTTCAGTTGTTTCACACTTGTTTGTTATATATATAATTCCACATGTGTTAATTCATAGTTTTGATGCCTTCATAGTCATGAAAATAAAGAAAACTCTTTGAATGAGAAGGTGTGTCCAAACTTTTGGTCTGTACTGTATCTCTATGAAGTTTTCCTGTACGTTAAATTATTAGCTAGTCCAAACATGTAGTATAAGTATTTTAATAATCGAATGCTCCATGATGCGCAAGCTACTGCTTCCTATTCATTTACTTAATTGGTGATGGCGTTCCATGTCTAATGAGAGCAAGAATAATAGCAGCTAAATTTTGGCTCACATAAGCCATGCTATTGTACTTATAGACAAAAACTCAAGTTCACAGTAAATGCTATGCATTCTCAAACGCAATTAAGTCTCATTTATTTTTAGCATGCAAAATTTCCCCTTAATCATCCACTTTGTTGTCTGTGCATTTGATTGTTATTAGCTTGAGCCTGGAACATGAAAGCACTTGTAAAGAATCAGTTTGCACTTCCTGCTATAGGTTGTTACATTGAAGTGACTCATTTGAAGGCAAAATGTCCTTATAGTGTTATGTTTGTGTTTTATTTGATTCTTACCAGTAATCATGAATTTTGCTGCAGAAAGCCAAAAAATATCTCTTTTAAAGGGGTTGCCTCATCTGAGACTTTGGTGGCATATCGCAAGAAATGTCAGATAGGTGCTGGTCCACTTTTTGGACCCGATCCTATATTCAGAACGGGACTCTCGAAGTGAATTGGAGACAAGCCCTCCATTCATTTCTATGGAACTGCCGAAAGTAGCCATCCGGTGGTATCTCTAGCATTTCCATTGAAGTGAATGAAGCAGTGGCTGCGCTTGCGTGGCGCACTCTCTTTCACTTTTGAGTGCCCATTCTGGAGATAGCCACTGAGGCAACCCCTTTAACTAAAGCTTATCTTCATCTACAATCAAAACGCTATCAGAACATACAAATCTTTGATTGGTCAGTTTTGTTTTGGCTCATAGAAAGGCTATCTATAGAGCAGCTTCATTGTTATATGTGTTAATTTTGAAGTGTAAAAAGGCAACATAAGCTTTCCCATACTTCTGAATGACAAATTGCCTTGTTAGAAGCCTTCAAGGGATGGGCAGAGGCAAAACCTGAAGTGTCTATGCCCTTTACAAAATTTGCAACACATGTGTAATTCATGGTTCTGGTCTACTCAACTGGGCCCGTTTCCAGGCCTCAGATGATACTGCAACCCCTGCATCCCCTATAGTTACACTGCTGGGACTGGGCAATATAAAAATGTACCTAAACAGGGTTATTCAGATGTCTAGGAAAGATGGGTCATGTAATGGCTAGTTTAAAAAACTTGATAGAAAATGACCACTTGAACCATAATAAATATTATTGTGTAGGCAATCATTAAAGTAGGTTCAGCTATGGTAAGGATACATGACTATGATAGGAACCACATAGTTGCTTCTATGCAGTCAATTAATGGTGGCTTTTGGAATCTAAATGTTTTGGCTAGAGCTATAGAGAGTCCCAATCAGATATTTTGCAGTAGTTGGAGTGCAAACCACAGTATTGCTTCCCAGCATAGAGGTTGCATTGCAGTCATGCCAAATGCCATTGTGTCCTGTACCTTGTCAAGCCAATGGAAGAAACCAATGATATTGTATGATTCGGAGTAATACTTTAGCAGTTCCATTCTCTTTTCTCAGTTTAGACACGGTAACAGAGAACACAGTCCTTTTCTGCTAATTTGTGCGACACTATTGTGATAAATGACGCCAATAATGTGTTCACAGATGCTTTCTCCCCCAGCAAAAACACAAACGCAGAAACTAGAATGTAGTTTGTACCTCGTGTAAGTCCTATGGGATATGATTTGAGACATTGTTATAAGCAAGATTTGTTGTTTCAGTCTTATTCCTGATAACAACAGGTGTGCTATTGTTGGAGCCAGCTGTCAGGAGACTAATAATTAGGCCTAATTAGAATTAACTGGTTTGACTGGATACATGAAAATGATAATCAAAGCAGTGGAAATGTCTAGGCTGGCACTCCTATATTTATACCAGTGTTTATGCAATAACCACCTTGACGGATAGAGTGTTTGAGGGATCAGCTTTAGAAACTTCTCTTCCAGATGTGAAGTGGCACTCCTTTACTTCATTTGCCCCTTTGTCATTTGTTGACTTGTGCTTCTTTTTGCATTATTTTCCAATATAAAGGATTTTATAAATTTTATGGCTTCTGGTTTTTGTATCTTTATTCAGTTACTTTAAATTAAGAGAAGGACAAGGATTTGCAGAGAATAGATAACAGTTCCATTTTGGTAATTCATATAAGGTCCAGTGTGCAATCTGCAACTGAATTGATGATCTTGAAGTAATTGAACATATTTCCTTCAAAGTCTCAGCTCTAAAGATGATGATGATGTTGGGGGAAAAATAATGTATTGGATGGTAATGTTTGATAATTTTATTTTACCAGGAGAAAAGCCACCTCCAGAGGTCTTGGCAGTGGCTTTCTTCTCTGTTCTCTTTAAAAACACATTCATGGTCAGCTGACCATGTATGTCTATAAGGGAATCGGGAGAGATAGTTGTGGGATGAACAAACATTTGGCTCACAGCTATTGACGATGTTGGGCACTTTCATTGTCTTCAAAGGTCTTATGTGATTTTTAATTAAGTTGTCTATGACCATAAACAAGCCAAATCTTGAGACTGTACAGCAACTTTTGGTATGTATTTTTAATTTATCTGTGAAATTCAGTCATTACATATAAAGAACAATTTGCAATCCATGTGTGCCCACACATGCCAGGTATTTGGTAATAAACAATGAGCTGCTTCAATACGGCAAACATCCATTAGAAGGCCACCCCCTGTTTTAATTTGGGCTTATTTTATTCTTCTCTGGCCTTGCTATGCTGTGACATGTATGATACAAACTAGTTAATAAATTCCATACCATACACCACAGGGAACTAATCAGTGAAAAATTGATATGTAGACCGAATTCCAATGGTGTGCTGACTTCTGTGACACAGCATGTGCTCCATTTGAAACCATGATGTGTTCAGACCTGTAATTAGACATAGGGTTCATACAGTGTAGGAGGCGAGTGCACCATTATTAAATAAGTCTATCAGGCATGGCATTTGGTTTTCTCATTTCCTTTGCAATGAAGCAGTGTTTAAATGTCTGCTTGTACAGATAAATTACATATTGCTAGATACTGTAGAGGACCTGTGGAAGCTTCGCCATGATAATGATAAAGCCAGTAGAGGTTTAGACGATAACTAGGAGATGAACACAGGAACAATTTAATTACAGTGATAAAACAAGATTCCGTGCAGATCAAGGGGTAAATGAGATGTTAGTAAAAAATAAGAATAGTCGAATGTTCAGTAAACAAGTTTGGACAATAAGAGAAGCACAAAATAATCTTGAAGAAAAAAAGAACTCCTCAGGCATAATGTTATGCCAGGCAACAAGATTTTCCTGCTTTATCTTGGTTTCCATTTTATAAACCCACATTAGCCTCTGTTCATATCTGCCTTGTTCATTATTGTTGTTCTGCTCCTTCATAAAAACAAAACAACGAAAATGACAGCAGTGGTTGACACCGGTTGCACCTGATGGACCTTATTGACTATAATGATGTTCATCTTTTTAGTGGACATAACAGCTCATCATGCTGCACTGTAATATTTTTTCTACCATGTTTGATGGAATCTGCAAAGAAGACTCCTAAAGATGTTTTCTGGGGGAGCAGATGCCAAAGGACACCAATAGGACTTTTCCATTGTATATCTGAAATCTGGTGTGTAATATATGGCAAGCATTTGTTGGTAACGGCGATTTACCAATATGTAGCAAATGTGTCCTTTTTTTCACTGATCATCTGCTGCTGGGGACAGCTAGGCTTGTGAAATGTCATTGATGATACATAGGACCATCTTTCATGACATTTCTGCTGTTGAGTGTATAGGTGTCCTAAGCTGGCTATGCGCAAAAAAAACTGGCACCTCCAATACAATTGTCCACTAAGGTCTTTTGCTTCTGTAGAGTATCTCTTCTCTGAATGATAGTACCATGACTGAGAAGCACATACACTTCCTTTGTTGATTTGCCTATAGGAAGGTGCAGGGGTGCCTTTCTGCTGCCTGAGGAGAAAACTGATACATGGCCCCCCTCCAATGCCAACTTCTTAACCTAACTCCTTTGCCACAATAAAAGCGCTTATTGACCATGGCCCTTCTGCTGCCCCCCTCTTGCCCCTACCTGGTGCTGCCTGAGGCGATCACCTCATTGGTGGTGCACCCCTGGGAAGGTGACCATACAAATAAGATTGAAGGGTAATAGGTTGATGGTTGAAAAATGGTTAGATTAACAATTGTCCTGTTAAATTAACATTATGCCAACACAGCCATACAAATTATAGTCTAAATATGTAGAATGGAGGGGGCATAACAAGTAATCATGGGGCCTCATAGCAAAACGTTGAGAGTGGCCCCATTCCATCATGATGACTTTCAGCAACATTCTCAAAAAAGCTTATGATTGGTCTCCCTTAGGCTCATGTGAATGAGAACATTTATGTCATAGTACATAGGTAATGCACTAAGTGATGTGATAATAGTGAAATAATATACACAGTAATGTCACAGTACAGAGATAATAAAGGCAATTGTGTACAGGAATAATCTACTCATTGAACACTGAAATTATACAAGCAGTAATGTTGCATGGTAGTATAATGCACATATGATGTCACATACAGGAATAATAGTGATGTCACAGCACAAGTAGAATGCAGAAAGTAATGCCGCACAGAAGGGATAATACAAACAACAGAAGTGACCATGAGGTGCCATAGTAAAACTTAGAATGGGGGTCTATTCAATTTTTCATTTCAGCTACATCCATGTTGAATGGCACCAGGCAAAGGACAAAAAAAATCTTTATGACAAGGTCGTTAAAGGACTGGCATCCTATAGGACTAATGATAATGGCCTATCATCGGTTGGCTAAAACTTTTTTATAAAATTTCACCTGACGAATGATCGTTTTGGTTGAATCCATTTTGACCAGCTTTAGACTAATGTGCATGGCCATCTAAAAGGAAAATTTAGCTTGTATCATATATCATGAATTGTGCAAATACTCATTTCAGTGAAGAAACCAATGGCAGGATTAGGCTACCTTCACTCAACTGGAAAAAAGGCAGTTTTTTTCACTAATGGCTTTCTTAACCGCCTCCGGACCGCCTAACGCATGATCGCGTTCCGGAGGCGGCTCACCCAGGCAGAGTCACGCATCTATGCGTCATCTCGCGAGACGCGTTCACAATAACTGCAGGTAAACGAGTGGATCTACAGCCTGCCAGCGGCGATTGTTCGCTGGCAGGCTGTAGATGCGATTTTTTTAACCCCTAACAGGTACATTAGACGCTGTTTTGATAACAGCGTCTAATATACCTGCTACCTGGTCCTCTGGTGGTCCCTTTTGCTTGGATCGACCACCAGAGGACACAGGCAGCTCTGTAATAATTAGCACCAAGCACCACACTACACTACACCCCCCTGTCACTTATTAACCCCTAATTAACCCCTGATCACCCCATATAAACTCCCTGATCATCTCCCTGTCATTGATCACCCCCCTGTCATTGATCACCCCCCTGTAAGCCTCCATTCAGACGTCCGTATGTGTTTTGCGGATCCGATCCATGGATCCGTGGATCCGTAAAACACATACGGACGTCTGAATGGAGCCTTACAAGGGGGTGATCAATGACAGGGGGGTGATCACCCCACATAGACTCCCTGATCACCCCCTGTCATTTATCACCCCCCTGTCATTGATCACCCCCCTGTAAGGCTCCATTCCATGGATCCGTGGATCCGCAAAACACATACAGACCTCTGAATGGAGCCTTACAGGGGGGTGATCAATGACAGGGGGGTGATCAATGACAGGGGGGTGATCAATGACAGGGGGTAATCAATGACACTGGGGTGATCAGGGAGTCTATATGGGGTGATCACCCCACCGTCATTGATCACCCCCCTGTAAGGCTCCATTCAGACGTCCGTATGTGTTTTGCGGATCCGTGGATCCGCAAAACACGGACACCGCAGATCCGCAAAACACATACGGACGTCTGAATGGAGCCTTACAGGGGGGTGATCAATGACAGGGGGGTGATTACCCCATATAGACTCCCTGATCACCCCCCTGTCATTGATCACCCCCCTGTAAGGCTCCATTCAGACATTTTTTTGTCACAAGTTAGTTATTTTTTTTAGTTTTTAGTTTTTTCTTACAAAGTCTCATATTCCACTAACTTGTGACAAAAAATAAAATCTCACATGAACTCACCATACCCCTCACGGAATCCAAATGCGTAAAATTTTTTAGACATTTATATTCCAGACTTCTTCTCACGCTTTAGGGCCCCTGAAATGCCAGGGCAGTATAAATACCCCACATGTGACCCCATTTCGGAAAGAAGACACCCCAAGGTATTCGCTGAGGGGCATATTGAGTCCATGAAAGATTGAACTTTTTGTCCCAAGTTAGCGGAAAGGGAGACATTGTGAGAAAAAAAAATATCAATTTCCGCTAACTTGTGGCAACAAAAAAAAATCTTTTATGAACTCGCCATGCCCCTCATTGAATACCTTGGGGTGTCTTCTTTCCAAAATGGGGTCACATGTGGGGTATTTATACTGCCCTGGCATTTTAGGGGCCCTAAAGCGTGAGAAGAAGTCTGGGATCCAAATGTCTAAAAATGCCCTCCTAAAAGGAATTTGGGCCCCTTTGCGCATCTAGGCTGCAAAAAAGTGTCACACATGTGGTATCGCCGTACTCAGGAGAAGTTGGGGAATGTGTTTTGGGGTGTCATTTTACATATACCAATGCAGGGTGAGATAAATATCTCGGTCAAATGCCAACTTTGTATAAAAAACATGGGAAAAGTTGTCTTTTGCCGAGATATTTCTCTCACCCAGCATGGGTATATGTAAAAAGACACCCTAAAACACATTGCCCAACTTCTCCTGAGTACGGAGATACCAGATGTGTGACACTTTTTTGCAGCCTAGGTGGGTAAATTGGCCCACATTCCAAATAGCACTTTTCGGATTTCACAGGTCAATTTTTACACATTTTGATTTCAACTTCTTCTCACGCATTAGGGCCCCTAAAATGCCAGGGCAGTATAACTACCCCACAAGTGACCCCATTTTAGAAAGAAGACACCCCAAGGTATTCCGTGATGGGCATAGTCAGTTCATGGAAGTTTTTATTTTTTGTCACAAGTTAGTGGAATATGAGACTTTGTAAGAAAAAAAAAAAATCATCATTTTCCGCTAACTTGTGACAAAAAATAAAAAGTTCTATGAACTCACTATGCCCATCAGCGAATACCTTAGGGTGTCTACTTTCCGAAATGGGGTCATTTGTGGGGTTTTTCTACTGTCTGGGCATTGTAGAACCTCAGGAAACATGACAGGTGCTCAGAAAGTCTGAGCTGCTTCAAAAATTTCGTTAAATTTCGATTAATAACAAAAAAAGTAAAAATGTCAGCAGCAATGAAATACCACCAAATGAAAGCTCTATTAGTGAGAAGAAAAGGAGGTAAAATTCATTTGGGTGGTAAGTTGCATGACCGAGCAATAAACTGTGAAATTAGGGTAGTGCAGAAGTGTAAAAAGTGGTCTGGTCATTAAGGGGGTTTAAGCTAGGGGGGTTGAGGTGGTTAAAATGGGCATTAAAAACGTCACCCTTCAATTGTATGGGGGCTATTGATCATGAAAATAGACAAAATATGATATGTCCTATTTTATGATGGCCGTTATTCATAGGGTGTCAAAGAAACGGTCGTATGAATAACCCCATAGACTACCATTGTTCTTAAAGCATCCATGTGATGGCTTTCGTGTGAATGTAGCCCGGTTGTACCTTCTGTCTCAGTCATGTCATTATATTCTGTTTTCCTCAGACTGTCTCCATTGTACCAGGGTGTTCACATGAATGGTTTTCCACTCACTGGTAAATTTGCACTTTTCCCTAAAGATTTGTCAAAGTTTTTGCCCTGCGTCCAGGTAAGATATATATATTTTGTATACAGGCAGCTTCCTGAGTTCCTTTAAAGAATGTTGTTCTTTGTGTTTCCTTATAAACAGGATGTAGGGCTGTGAATTTGTCCGTGGGACAGGTTTTACAGAAGAGGTTAAGTTACAGCTTAATTCTGAATGAAATGTGTGTATGCATTATTATACACGCTGGGTTCTTCGACTTCTATTACTCGCTCCATTCATGCAGTCTACCTGCGTTTGCTGGATTAGGTATATAGAATTTTTTTTTTTTATGACAAAGGATTAGTGATGATTCACAGGAGCTGTTCTGTGGGGTTAGTGCTGTAGGGAGTATTGGCGCTTCATGCAGGCTGGATAATTGGTGGCAGCCGAAGGCTTGCAGGTCTTCTGCAGTAGAGCACAGCCAGCTAGATTGAAAACCAAATTTGTTTTATTAGATCTTAGTGCATTGATATGTGTGTTCTCTAGAAGCATAATTTATTATCTTCATTACCAACTGCCGAGTTTCTAGCACATCTTGACATGTGGGGGTTATATCTATGATGACTTAATCTGCTTCTACAAAAGCTGTCCAACGTCAGTAGCCAACCCCCGAGCTAAAAGTGAAATGTGGCCATGGTGTTGGCTTGTGGTTAATGGACGTTTTTTTCTTCAAAATCCTGTTATTCCTTGTCGATTTACATCCCAGAATGAACCTTTTTGTTTTTGCACGTAGTGATTACAATGTAACAGACACTGGCTTCCCAGCGAGCCGTCCATTGTTGCTATGGAAATAATTCAGTTTGAGGAGCGTGATACCACTGATTCAATTAATGAGCCATTTCAGAGGAGACTTCCATAATGTCACATAGTAAATAAGTAGAAATTTGAAAGGAGAGAGATTACATCCTTTGGTGACAGAACAATGGAGGTAAAGGTGAAGATTTACATAACCCTACTTCTTAGCTCCTCTTTGGTCTTCGCTGTATAGAACTTTACAGTTGAGGTCCTTGCATATGATTTGAGATTCAAATTATTTCTGAATGTCACTTTCTATGATGGCTGAAATTCAATTGTCGATTCAAACTCAAAGACCATTCCATAGATTGGAACCACAGATGGTGAACTTGTTTTATTTAAACATGTTGATCACATTTTTCACATTACAAATGTATCTATTTTTCAAAAATTCCATCCATTACGGCACTTTTTTATGAGGACGAGACCGATTGTGCTATACATCCTTATCTTTATCCTTAATTAGAATTCCAGAACTGTAGTAAGCTGTAGGCTTAAGGGTGTATTAGACACCCCAATGCTGTAGACAATAGTCGGGAGGGAAGCGTTCCCTCCCGGCAATCGTCAGATAGCTAGCAGAGGACACAGCTGCTACTACATGCAACGATGTCCTCTGTGGCATCGTTCGTCCCCATGCAGGGCAGTGGTGTGCCGGAGGCAGATCACAATTACACAGCGTGATCTGCCATCGGCACCAATGTGATTTTTAAGCATGCTTAAAAATCACAATTTCCCGATGAACAAGCTGGCATTTTGAGGCACTATTAGACTGACAGATGATCTCTAAGGAGTGTTCATAGGAACACTCGTTAGCGATCATCTGCCAGAAAATCTGTTAGTCTAATACACCCTTTAAGCTAGTTTCACATCTCCAGCATTGTGATCTGGCAGCCAGTTCCGGCAGAGAATTGGCTGGACAGAAATCGCAGTGTGAAGCGGTTTCTGTCGGTTCAATTCTCACCATTTTTGCCGGATAATGGCCTGATCTCTGCCGGACCCTATTATAGTTAATGGGGCCGGCGGGCACTCTGGTTGCATTTGGCAGTGCCGGAGCCAGAATTGCTGCCGGAGATGTGAAACTAGCCTTACATAGGAGCATGAGGTATCATGGGCTATGTAAGGCTAACTGTAATTTGTAGTAGTGATTGTAGTCCAATATCTGCTATCAATGCAAGTGACCAAAAATAGCTAAAGCTACTTTCACACTCGCATTCTGGGCGGATCTGTCATGGATCTGCAAAAACTGTTCCGTTACGATAATACAACCGCATACATCCGTCATGAATGGATCCCTTTGTATTATTTGTAACATAGCCAAGACGGATCCGTCTTGAACTCTATTGAAAGTCAATGGGAGACGGATCCATTTCCTATTGTGCCAGATTGTGTCAGAGAAAACGGATCCATCCTCATTGACTTACATTGTGTGCCAGGACGGATCCGTTTGGCTCAGTTTCGTCAAGCGGACAGCAAAACGCTGCAGGCAACATTTTGGTGTTCGCCTCCAGAGCGGAATGGAGACTGATCGGAGGCAAACTGATGATCCTTTTCCATTCAGAATGCATTATGGCAAAACTGATCCGTTTTGGACCGCTTGTGAGAGCCCTGAACGGATCTCACAAAGGGATAGCCAAAACGTGAGTGTGAAAGTAGCCGAAATAAAATAGTCCAGGTTGTCCTGTATGTGAAAAAAAAGGGTTTCCTTTTTTATTATACAAGAAACAGCTCTGTTGGGGTCCCTATACAACACAAATTTACACTAGCATTTTGTGTGTCTGTAAAAAATTCCAGAATAGCCATGTACATCTTTTTTGTCAGTCTACTTTCACACTCGCGTTTTAGCTTTCCTTTTGTGAGATCCGTTCAGGGCTCTTACAAGCGGTCCAAAATGGATCAGTTTGCATTCTAATGCATTCTGAATGGAAAAGGATCCGCTCAGTTTGCATCAGTTCAGTCTCCATTCCGCTTTGAAGACAGACACCAAAACGCTTCTTGTCCGTCTGATGAAACTGAGCCAAACGGATCCGTCCTGGCACACAATGTAAGTCAATAGGGACGGATCTGTTTTCAATGACACAATATGGCACAATAGAAAACGGATCCGTCCTGGCACACAATGTAAGTCAATAGGGACGGATCCGTTTTCACTGACACAATCTGGCACAATAGAAAACAGATCTGTCCCCCATTAACTTTTAATGGTGTTCAAGACGTCTTGGCGATGTTAAAGATAATACAAATGGATCAGTTCAGAACGGATGCAGACGGTTGTATTATCTGAACGGATCCGTCCATGACAGATCCGCACAAATCGTGAGTGTGAAAGTAGCCTCATTTTGTAGTTTTTACCGTATTTGTGTGAGTTTTTTGGCCATTTTTTGATAACTGTGTGTTTATCCACTAGCATCTGCTATAAGACGTTTTTCCCCTGTGGAGAAGGTAATGTGATAATGCCTGAAAAAATAGCAAGATTTCCAGCATGCTGCTTTATTAAGTAGTAGCCAGACAAAAAGAGAAAAAAACACACCACCTGATGAACAAAAAACGCCAATTCCTGTGTGACCTGCGTTCCATATTTCTCATAGACTTTCGGCTGACATCTGGACAAGGCTTATTTACCGTAATAAATGCAGCCTCTAAAAATGACAGAAATGACAGCAAAGACCTACATGTGAATGAACCCACCCAAAAAGTCTGCTCAGACAGCGGGTTTTCTCCACCATGGAGTCTGCAGCAGAAATCGGAGGCTGTCTATTCATTTTCTGCTGCGTTCAGTTTGACGTGCCGCGGGTCTGCACACAGATTTAGTCTTATTACATGGGGCTAATTTACATGTGGCCACTTGGAAACCACAGCAAAAATTGACTTCAAAACTTTTTTTTCTACAATGTGGATGCCAAATGTGTGACTGAAAAAACTCTTTGGCTAACTGCACACTGGGTGGCTTTGTATGCAGAAAATCGACACTATTTATTGCGGATTTTGTGCAGTTTTAATGTTGTCTTTGGTGTGGATTTTCTGTGAATTTTAACAACCCCCTTGAAGTCTATGGGGAAACCACACTACTTCAGTTACAGATCTGCACAAACAAGTGACATGCTGCAGATTTTAGAAGCTGCATGGTAGGTCAATTTCTGTACGTAAAAAATACGCACTATGGGAATCCTTTATGAACTGATATACACCATTTTTGTGGTGTATATCAGTTGCAGATTTTGTCGCACATCATGGTGCAGCAAAATCAGTGACATTTCTCCGCTCACCACTCTCATTCATCATTGTCTACGCCTGTTTTTTTGCTTAGTAAATGGCTTAAATCTACTCCAGAAAAGGAGCTGGTGTAGATTTAAATTTGTTGACTGGCATGCTGGCGGAAGCACCAAAGTTACGTAGAGACCACAAAACTTTGGCGCTTCCTCCAGCAGTACAGAAACAATTAATAATGGCATGTAAGTTGACTGTCTAAATGAATGAGCCCCTATGTACATGAAATTTGTCAAATCTTATTCACTTTGCTGGTACTATATTACGCTGTGGTTTTTCTGCATGAAAATCTTTGCGGAAAAAAAACGCGCATAATCAACATTGTGTGCAGTTATCCTTTGTGTGGATTTCATCAAACTGGTGCAAAGTAGAATTGGCTTAGTTGGCCATAGCAACCAATCAGATTCCACCTTTTATTTTCCAAAGCAGCTGTGAAAAATGAAAGGTGGAATCTGACCGGTTGCTATGGGCAACTAGGCCAGGTCTACTTTACACCAGTTTGATAAATCTCCCCCACAGTGTTCATACGTGGCAGAACTGTACAAAATCTCATGCACACGGTGCAGATTTTAAATCTTCAGCATGTCAGTTTATGCAATGCTTGGGTAAAATCTACAACAAATCTCCATGTAACACTTGGATTTTGCTGCCCATTGATTGCCCATTCATTATGGATTTTGTAATTTTGTGAATCTAGCAACTTTCCATTCCAAGGTAAAGTCCTAAATGTACAGAGACATATAATTAGATCATATGGGTGGAGACAGGGTTACCAACCAGAATTTTTCTTTTTTCTGGACAACTTATCCCAAAATCACGGACAGCCGAAATTTTTTACGGACAAATTGGAAAACCATAATAAATGATAAAGATTATACATGTCTATAGCCTAATATACTGATAAGAACTCATTACCAGCATTTGCTGTGAGCGTTAAAATAATAATAATAATTAACCCAAAATAACCTAGTCAGGTACCACCAGTCTCAAAAAAAATCTCAAATCATTTTTTTCCCGTTTACTGGAAAAAAAGTTGCCTATTTTTACGGATGGTCCAGAAATTTCTGGACGGTTCGCAACCCTGGGTGTAGATCAGGGGTCAGCAACCTACAGCTGTTGTGAAACTACAACCCCAGCATACTCCATTCACTTCTACGGGGGAGCAGCCAAACACATGTGCATGCCGGGAGTTGTAGTTTTACCACAGTTGGAGTGCTGGAGGTTGCTAATCCCAGGTGTAGAGGAATACATGAAAGAGAGGAGAAACTGCAACGCTCACCTGTGTTCGCTAATGGGAGGCACGGATTAAAGCCCGGACTTGGCTGAAGTGATGTGAAGAAATAGGATAAAATCCAGCTTCCCATAAAAACAATAACTTTATTTCTTTAGCGGTAAAAGCATATACATTGACACCAAAAAAGTATACACGTTTCGGACAATTTAATCTTAGTCCTTAATCATGACATAATGATCAATGATCTTGATCAATGATCAAGATGAATACATGGTATGCTTTGCTCGCACATCTCGCTGTCTGAGCCTAGTTTTTTTAACAACCTTTATGCAATGTGTTAATGCTGCACGCAGACAGTAAAGAAAGTTGAGCTTATCTGCGGCTAATCCTGCCCTGATATGCCTTTTGCAAGTAGGGCATTCTCCAAAACTGCTTAGATCTTCACTGTGAGTGGGACACATACAAAACCATTGACAACGTACAATACAGCAGTTTCTGGTAGTAGGCTTAGTAACACCTTTTAACCTTAGTAGGCGCCAGGTAAAATAGGTATAGTAAAACTATACCGCAATATTGTAGAATAATATTTATAATGAGCGTTAGCGCTGAGCCGGGAATGATTGCCACATTGAGAATGAGGTATTTGGTTTATACAGCTGGTTGATTTTACGGTTATCTAGATTTTGCTCTCTACCGGCCTGTTCGTACAATTCTCCTTTGTGCCTTTTATTATTTCAAGCTTTCCACTGGATGGTCTACATTACAGTCTGCTGTTTGTACTTGATAACGTGCTAAACATGATGAAATTGGCAGTGAGAAATAAGTTGATCTTCGTCCAGATTATCTAAAAACATCATTTATCAGAGCCAAGAAGAGTTTAAGAGAGAGAACGTGTCTATGAAATGTCATCTTTCTTGTTATACCATATTATACCATGTACCAGGTCAGTGGAGCAGAGAGTCTCCTACAAAGAAATCATCAAAGCCACATTGATAGAGGATAGTGCAAGAACAATGGGCAACCTAGCCAGAGGTAGAGCAAAGTCCCTTACACCAAGTTATAGCTGTCTTCCTCCTACATAATATGATATTATTGTAAAGGGCAGTAATGTAGGTCACTCGTCTGCTTGGTCCCCTTCCCCCAGGCAATGTTTTCAGCCTACGCTGATTACCGCTTAGCACATTCATTATGTATGTAGTAATGGGAGAACTGGCAGATCACACGGTTATCACCAGCTATATGGAATATGACATTGCTAAAATGGATTTTATGAAGAGAAATAAAAGAATAAAGTTTTCAAGTAAATCTGCTAATTTTCTTTGTATTCCAATAGTGTGATTTGCATCCCAAGATATATTTTAAGGCCTTTTGTGTTATCGTTTACAGTGAAGCTTAATTTTATGTCAATTGCAGTGTCAATAGTAGTACCAAAATTAAAGATGGGCAAAGTTTTGAAAAAATTTGATTAGGCCGAAGTTCACCAAGAAATTTGATTTGTTACGAATTAATTAGTCACAAATTACTATAAATCAGGTATACCCAGGCAACTCTGCTTTAGGGTATGGCCACACAGAGCGGCTGTGCTGTGGGCAGGTTGTGGCCATACAGCGGTGAAGACCCGTGCGGCCAATTAGCCTACAGCTGCCTTTCATTTAATAATGAAGACCGCACTGTATAGCAAGTCTTCATTGTTAATGACCGTGCAACACCGTTAAACAGGGGCTGTTGCTGGTGTGAAGTTTGGCTGGTTAGGTTGGGGGGACAATATGTTGGCATATCCACTTCTCCAACCCCAGTTCTCTCCTGCCCTACAGTTGGGAGCCCTTCTTTTGCCATCTGCTTTTCCTCGTTTTCCACATCATCTAATATCAATGAGAATATGTCATCAGGAACATCCAGTGCCTCCTCTCTCTGCATCTTGCTGACTTTTTTAGGACATGAAGACTTTAAAGGATGATTTGGAAGAAGTAAAGCCAGCAAAAGATGAGGATGGTCATTAGGGATGAGCGAATTGACTTCGGATGAAACATCCAAAGTCGATTTGCATAAAACTTTGTTCTAATACTGTACAGAGCAGTATCTCTGTACAGTATTAGAATGTATTGGCTCCGATGATCCAATGTTATTGCTTTGTGAAGTCTCGCGAGACTTCGTGTAATAACTTCATAAATTAATTTGTACTGTAAAAAAACATATCCCGAACTTGGGTTCGGTTTCAAGTGAAAGCAAAAACTTCAGCTCATCGGAGCCAATACTTTCTAATACTGTACGGAGCTCCTGCTCCGTACAGTATTAGAACAAATTTTTATGCGAATCGACTTCGGATGTTTCATCCAAAGTCAATTCGCTCATCCCTAATGGTCATCATTAAAACCTGGCACCCCTAAGTAATGCAGACTGGATGGTATTGGTTGGCACGTTGGACACTGGAATAATAAAGGCTTCCATCTTATTGGTATTGAATTATTTTATTAATTGTTTTCAGCAACGCTGTCCGTAGCGCATGAGCAATTGCCAAGTCTATCCCTCTGCTCGGCTCAGGGACAGTGGCGGAGACTGCACGGGATGAGGGTTTTAAAAGGCTGTGACATCACAGGGGATAACTATCTGCTGCTGCATGGGATTATGGGTGATCTGCCATTTTAGCAAAACTTGATTAGTTACCACAAAGCACAAGGAAATTTTGATTTGTTGCGGTGTCGGACCCCCATGATCAGATACTGATGACCTATCCAGTGGAAAGGTCATCAGTTAAAAAATGTCAGAAAGCTATAGCCATATATGTCACTGTCACTTTAAGATTACTAATGCAGGCTTGGCGTTAAAGCTTGAAGTGAATTGTATACTGTCCCAGGAGACCCCAGAATGTCATCCACAACTTTTTTTCAGGTGGAATTTATTTGGACCCCCGAATTGAATTGCCAGACCACTTTGGCTGAATTTAATCTGAGTGAAATTTCAAGAGACTCAATCATCTCTACTGATAACAATTCTAACCACATGCCAAACTGGACCCTTCCGCTCAGTATATGATACTGTTTTTGGTAGCCAGTATTCTCTCCATGCATAATCTGATGTCAAACTCTCAGGTAGATTATGAGTGTTTGTACGCAGTACATTGAGCGAATACAGACTGCCATTGGCATTTCCCTTATATAATGTCTAAAATTACTATAAAGCAAACTTGTCCTGTCAACACAGTATATTCTAGGGGTGTTATGCAGATTTGTGTGTTGTTTTTATGGCATGTTATACAGTGTATTTCAGGTATGAGATGTAATATGAGCTCAAGTGTATGAATTTCATACATTTTTGTTCACGCTCATGTTGGTTTCATTATAACATGTTGCTTTAGTTAAACTATTTTTAGTCAAATAGAACTGCATGGGAGAGGGCGGAGGTGTCTGCAATCTGGAAAAGACACACAAAAACACGTATACTCACACACATGTACAGATTTACACATATACACAAATATGCTAATATACAATATATATATATATATACACATTGTACTATGTTTCTAGTCATGAATTTATATTGAGCTCTGGATGAATTTGTGCAAGGAACAGGACAACATAAAGCTTCTAATAATAATTCACATGTGAGAGACAAGCTCTATAGAAAGCATTCAGAGGAAAAAAGCATGAAAATTTTACACCCAGCTAAGCGTAATCTTCTAAAAAACCTTCATTGAATAATAATTATAACAGGTGCTGAATTGTCAGTCATCATTCAAAAAGTCTGCCTCTGAATCTCCAACTAGCCTTCCTGTCCACAGCAACCAATCACTGTGATAATGTGGAATCAATAAAGCATCACTGTGATTGGTTGCTGTGGGCAATAAAGGGCTAGTACTTCCCATTTAAATGGAATGGCAGACACGCCGGAGTGTATGGGACTGCCTGAGATAGCAGAGAGCTTGTACTCTAGTGTGATAATGGGACAACCAGGGGATGACTGGACTTAGAGCCTACAGGGAACTTTCCGAGTGGACCGATGCGTAGAGGGCTGCTAGAGCCTGCCTTTATGGCTGCTGACCGGATTCATAAACATCTGATGCTCTTAGCACCATGTACTTATGCACTAAACTGGCAGCATGTGTTATTTGGTTCTGCTCAGGCAGTATTTTTTGCTGTACTGTGGTATTTGGTTCTGCTGGGGTGGTATTTTGTCCTACTCTAAGGTCTTGCTGGCCCCACCTACTTCTATTGGTCGTGCCTATAAATGTTGGCCCGTCATTTGGACTTGCCTTTTAGGTTTTTTTCCAGGGCCACTTTAAAGGGGTTGTCCAGCCATCATATTGATGATCTAACGTCAGCATAGGTTATCAACATTTGATCGGCAGGGGTCCCATGCGAGCACCACTTCCTCTTCATTACACTATGTCTCGTCTCCTGTGGAGCGGTGGCGTAGTGTAATAAAAAGCACTTGTATTACACTGCATTTCCAAGACAAAGTGCTGTGTAATGAACAGGTGTTGCTCTGATCAGTTGATCAGAGGGGGTGCCAGGAGTTGGACCGCTGGTGATCAGATATTGATGTCCTATCCTGATGATAGTTCATCAATATTAACAGCTGAATAACCCCTTCAAATGCCTAGTTTGCTTTTGTCGACAACCCCTTTATCTAAGAAACCATAATAATGTGTGCATAATAATGTTTGGATGACATTAATACATATTAATAATCTATATGCTTTGCCAGAACCTTCCTGATAACTGGCTTTTAAGGGCATCAAAAATTCTCCACAATGGTATTTTTATACCTAGTCACCAGCTCTTCACTCTCTTCTTGGCATCTCTAGATGTATAGGGCTGTAGTCGGAGTACTCAAAAATTATCCATTTAGTAACATGGAACTGCTGATATGCTTCAGGATACTAATACCATATTAAGGTCTGATATACAGGTCTAAACCTACTCAATAGTCACATATATTGAACCAGATCTGAACCAATCTGGCCAAAAAGATCCACATCCCTATAGTGATAGAAAGTTATATTACTATCAGGTGACACTTTACACCATGAGTGTTTTCAGGGAATGCTTGGTTCTCCGTTACAGGTAGTATCCCTTTATCTTTTGTTTTACAATATAGTACAGAAAGTGTTTGAAGTATTGAAAGCTTCATCAAAAGTGGTTGGCATGACGTGGTTGAAAGGTGTTAAAGGTGAGCAGGATATCACTTAGAAATTCAGTGTTTGATTGCAACACGTACAAAGGGTTTTGCAGCCTCACACAAGGGTTTTATTTCTTGTTATATGAGCGTCACCCTTCTTTCACTGAGTTGAATAAGCAGGTTTTGTTATTTCTGTGCATGAGTTATAATAACGCCTTGGGATTTTCACCCGACTATAATTCCCCCTTTTTGAAAAGCATCTCTGAACGAAAACATGAGAAGTGGAGAGGAACAGATGCTTTATCAAAAACTGGAAGCTGCTTTCTCATTTCTATTTCGGCTATATATCAATGCAAATATCAGTGAACAGGTGGCTCATGGGATCCCAGGAGACTTTTTACAGTAAAGGTTACAACCAGAATCGATCGCCTTTAGCCGCTTTCAATTTCAGTGTGGGCTGTTTGTCTTCGCTGCCCAAAGTGGCAGCATCTCATTAGAACTGCATTTATTAAGGTTCCCAGTGTCTGTTAAGAAGCCAAGATGCAACCTGCTTACTGATATATTTTCTGATAACAGATGTCCTGAATAAAGAAGGTTTTATTGAGTAAAAGACTGATAAGTCTCTCTACTGATGAGAAAACTCTGGTTTCAGGAAGGTAACCAGAATGGCAAATCTGCTTTATTATAATGATTTTATAATGGGATATTGTAGCAAAACCTGGAAAGCCAAGTGACAATACCTAGGGGGAGGTATTTTATAGACTAGGAAAAAATTAGATATCAAGAAATTCATTACAGGGTGCATTACCAAAACAGTTTTTTCTGCAGCAGTTGCATGTGAAATGAGGCTAAACGTTTGTAAGCTGTTAACATTTTCAGAAAATGTAGACGGAACTTTACCTGTAAAACAGGAAAAATATAATTATATGGTAATTCTTAAAGGATTATCCAGCATTTTAATATTTATTACTTATCCTTAGGATAGGCTATCAATATTAACGTCTCTGACAACCCCTCTAACAGTAAAACATGATTTCAAGAAGAAATGTACCTCCATTGTAAGTCTAAAGTGATACAATGTGTCCTACTGTATTACAATACAATGGCTGCCAAATGCTTCACACGTGGCTTATCTTTGAGAAAGCAGTAGAATCGGACAAGCCTTTTTAACCTTCAGAGCAGACACTCAAAGTGTTTTATGGCATCCAAAAAATTTAATGAAGTTTGAAGATCCCTCTGATACTGGTTGATCTACCAAAGTAATATATTGTGTAATGGGGCAGAGGAGGCCTTATCATTTCATACATCTTTTATTTGAATTTTCCATTATTTTTGTCAAAAATTTTAAAATACAAATTCAAACCTATGTTGCATTGAATCTTTTGTCTACATATGGGCCTAACCAACCTTAAGCTGATGACAGACATTAGAAGAACTCGGGCCTCGGTGGATAACTCATTTCTAGGCTGGTATCATTACTTGGAGCAAGATCATTAAGGAAGTTAGCGAAGGAGAAAAAAAAAATGACTGCAAGTGTTTAGTTGAACAGACATGTCAACAATTGTGATAGGTCCTCTTTAAGATCTAATTAACCATGAATTGTTTGTAATTTTAGGGAATCGGTCACTTTTTACATGCAGTCTTAAGGCGATTGTCGGGAAGGAAGCTATTACATGCAGCGATCTCCTCCTCATATCATCGCTCTTCCCTATACTGAATCATTCTTTGCCAGCAGCAGATAGAGATTAGATATCACAATCTGCCACCTGCAGATGATGATTTTTTAACCTGTCAAAAGATCTAGATTACCATATGAACAAGCCAAAGTATTAGACTGCCAGAAGATCGCTAACGAGCATTACTACAAACGATTATTAGTGATCATCTGCTGTCAATAGACAGGTGTAATACAGACTTTATCTGTGGCAGTCTGTTATAGAGCTGAGCAGATTGATTTACAGTTTTGTAGGTAAAGATTAGATGTATTAGGAGGAATTGTACCCACATGGAAACCTTTGAGATGGAAGCACAGAAAATGAAGGATCAATTTCAGAAGAAAAAGTACCCACTACCACTACTAGAAAAATCAATAGACAAAATTCGCCAGGTGGATCGCCAATCTTTTTTTGAAGAAAGAGTGAAAACCAATGAACCTCAAATACATAGTGTGGAAAATACTATTAGACTAATATTACCATTTAGTCCCCAATATAAAAAAATAAGATCGATCGTCCAAAAACATTGGCACTTTATACAAAGTGATAAAATACTAGGACCATTGATATCCCCTACACCAAATATTATATTTACCAAGGCTCCCAATCTAAATATACTGGTAGCCCCTACAGTGAAAATGAAAAATACCACCATTACCAAAACACCCACCTTGATAAGTTGGATGGGCCTCTCGGGTTTTCACCGGTGCGACAGATGTGTATGGTGTCGATTGACCAAATTTTCAAAAATCACTCACTCCATCACATCTTCCGCGAATAGTCACGTGCATAAAATCAAGGACTTTATGACATGTGACACTAGTAGTGTAATATACATGTTCCAATGTCCGCGTAAATTACAATACGTGGGGAGGACCAAAAGACCTCTTAAAAGACGTATTGCAGAACATATGAACAATATAAGAAAAGGGTACGAGACCCATTCTTTGTCTAAACATTATAAAACACATCACAATCAGGATCCTGCAGGTTCAGTATTTATGGCACTTGAAAAGGTCCCTATACATTGGAGAGGAGGCAACCACATCTTTAGAATGTCTAGACTTGAATCTAAAAGAATTTATGAACTGGGCACCCTCCTCCCCAATGGACTTAATGCGGACCTCGAAATTTTTGGATTCTTATGAACTTGGTATTGATGTGGTACGCTCTTTGCTGACGAGAAATGGCAGTCGGGCTTTTTTACCAGCACTACCATCTCCCTTCCGCACTTAGTGTCCACATCCATTGCTTCTGCCAAAATATCAACAAAGTGAGACCAGCTCAAACAAGACCACCACTTGATAATATGAGTGACCATAAATTATTTAAACCGAATAACAATATTTATACATAATCAATTTTTTCTTGTAAATATATGTTGGCTAACATATTAAGGGTTAATAACTTTTATGGGAATTATATAATATACTTTTTATGTACACCTTTTATAAATTTAAAGAGAAAGAAAAAATAATTATATATATCTATCGTTTCTTTCATCTTTTCGATATCTGCTCTTACTTGAAGGTTACCTTGTGGATCTATATAATGACAAAGAGCAGATCCTCTTTGCCTCGTAGTAACTATAATTAACTGAAATTGTACATCATTAGTTTGGTTTACAAGACCTAACACATCCTATATTTGGTCATCTAGGTAGTCAGTGGAGTTAAACTTAAAACTTTCATTTTCTGGTCTTCAGATAGATAAGAAGTCTCTACAATTTATGTCAGCAAGCTCTAGTCACGGTACCGGAATCGCTAAATAAGCCATAGTCTTTGAACTCCCAGGACTGTGAGTACAAATCCAACAGTTTTTATAATTGTCTGCATCTGTCATATTTTTTTTTAACATGACCTGATGATGCCTAATAAGGGCATTATCCCAGTCACTTTTTAGGTTCACATGTAGAGCTTGAATGCTCAGACCCAGGAGTAGAAGTGCAAGGACCTCCATGCTCAGGGTTGGACACCTTTTTTGCAATGTGAGGCATGAATCCAGTTAGGCTTTCCTTACACCTTTACAGAGGTTGCAGTTTTCAACAGGACTTGGAAGGGACCATCAAATCTGGGCTCAAAGGTTTTCCTCACTTGCCTCTTTATCACCACCCAATCTCCAGGTTTAAGACTGTGTGTGCCTTCTACTGAACCAGGGTCTGGAAAGGAAGCAGACACTTGTTTATGATGTTTATGAGTGTGATCTAACCTTTCAGTAAGGGCCTTTATGTAACTGACCATACTATCAGTCTGCAACTGCAACTGTTGAAGAAAATACAATCCTAGCCTTGGAGCACTGCCAAACAATACCTCAAAGGGAGACAACCCTGTCTTCTTGTTTGAGGTGGTTCTTATGGAATATAAGGCTAGAGGCAAACACTCTGTCCATGGTCTACCTGTTTCCTGCATGGCTTTCTGAATTTTCAGTTTTATTGTCCCGTTCAAGCGTTCGACATGGCCGCTGTTTTGTGGGTGGTACACCAAATGGAAGGCTTGAGTCACCCCTAAGGCTTGCATAACCTCTCTCATCACTTCACCTGTAAAGTGTGAGCCTCTATCTGACTCAATAACTTCAGGAACACCATACCGGCATATTAGTTCACTGACCAGTTTCTTTGTGGTGTTCCTTGCATTTGCCTTAGACGAGGGATAAGCTTCCGGCCACCCTGAAAAGAGATCAACACACGCAAGAACAAACTCATACACGCTACCTTAGGCAGTTATATATAGTATATCTGCAGTCTCTGGAATGGGTAAAATGGCCTAGGAGTGTGCTTGCTTGGAGTCTTCACCATTTGACCGGAGTTGTTCAATGCACAGACCATACATCCTTGTACAAATCAAGCCGCTACTGCAGAAAACCCTGGAGCAATCCACCCTTCATTTACTACACTTATATACCTTTCGACAAATGTGTAGGCCCATGGGCCTCCTGAGCCATAGCTGGGTACAGAGGGTGTGGTAGACTAATTCTGTCTTTGTTTCCCCATAGTCCTTGGTCATCTGGCCCAGCCCCTTGTTTAGTCCATAGTTCTTTTTCTTCAGGTGGGGCCTGCTCAGACAATTTGATCAGAGTGTCTTTGGATATATTCACAGGTTTTAAGGCTCTTACCGGGGTGGTATCAGCATTCAGTAGCCGGACCACAGCCAGCTTGGCTGCCTTATCAGCTCTGTCATTGCCTTTTACCTCTGCCGTGGTACACCTTGTGTGAGCATTTTCTTTCACAATAGCAACTTCTTCTGGCAACAGTAAAGAGTTCATTAGTTCAAGCATAGAGTCTTTGTTTTTAATGGGTTGATCTGCAGAAGTCAAAAAGTCTCTAGCCCGCCATATGGGTCCATAGTCATGTGCAATACCAGAAGCATACCTGGAGTCCATGTAGATGTTCACCTTCTTCCCTTCTGCCATTTTACACGCCTCAGTGAGTGCCTTCAACTCTTGCGCAGACATGTGTGGAGGGAGTGGTTCAGCAATGGCTACCTCATGCTGTGTGACCACTGCAAATCCAGTGTTGAACCGGCCATCCTCTCCCATAAACCTGCTTCCATCTACAAAATACTCAACATCAGGGTTATCAAGAGGTTTTTCATGCACATGAGAAAATCCAGAAGTTTCTTGTTGCATCAACTGTATACAATCATGAGGATCATTTTCAGCAAAATCAGACAAAAGGTTACTTGCGCTACCCTCCCCCATTTCTGAATCTGTGATTGGTAAAAAAGTAGCAGGATTCAGAGTAGTATGTCTTTTAAAATAAATATTGTCTGGCATGAGGCGTGCACATTGGAGTCTGAGTTGTCTAGCCATAGAAATATGTTTTGGTTGCACCTAAATGGTTGATCATAGTTTGGGATTCCTAGTGCCGGTGCAGACAATATTGCCAATTTCAGAGTGAAAAAGGACTCGATTGCATGTTCCGTCAGACAAAAAGGTTCTGATGACAGGCAATCATACAAAGGCTGCATAAGCATGGATGCATGCCTTATCCAGGGTTTGCAGTACGAGACCAGACCCAAAAACACCCTGAGGGGTTTTGGCCTCTGAGGGAGTTTTATGTCCTTCACCTCTTGTTTTCTCTCCTCAGTAAGGTGCCTTGTACCCTCTGAGAGACAATGTCCCAGAAATGTGACCCTTAATTGGCAATATTGCAGCTTGTCTGGGGAAACTTTGCAACCACTTTCTGCAAGAAATATAAACAATGACAGCGTGGCTTCCCTACAGCTTTTCCAGTTTTCTGCACACAGGAGTAGATCATCAACATATTGAAGTAACACATCATCAGGAATTGACCAACCAAATAAAAACTGACTGGAGGGACTGAGTATACGTAGTAGGCGAATTCTGTGCTCCCTGGGGTAAAACTGTCCAGGCATATTGATTACCTTTAAATGTAAACGCAAACAGATATTGACAATCAGAATGTAGGGGAACACTGAAAAATGCATTTGTTAGGTCTATCACAGTGAAACTGGTGGCAACTGGGACAACAAAGTGTGCGGGTTAGGCACAATGGGAGTCTGCAGCATCATGACCTTATTGACCTCCCTAAGATCATGAACCTTCCTGTATGTTACTGGTTGTCCCTTTACTGGCTTCTTCTTAACTGGGAACAGTGGTGTGTTTTCTGGTAAACAGGTCCTTACTAAGACCCATATTCTCTCATACTGCTTCACCTGTAAGCCCACTGCTTGTTCTTGGGCATGACTCAAGGGGTGCTGTTTAACACAGGGTGGTTGGCAACCTGGTGTGAGCTGAACCATGAAAAGGGTTACATTAAGTTTCCCAATGTCCAACTTTGTGGATTCCCACAACTTGTTTGTGACCACCTGTAACTCCTCACAATCCTTGTAATTTAGCTGGCATCCTGTCTCGGGCTTTAGGTACAAAGCCATAACTTGACACAGAACCTCATCCGAGGCTCCTATATCTACCCGTGTGGTACCGTCCTCATTGAAATGTATGTGTGCCCCTAGGACTTGCAACACATCAGTGCCCAACTAATTATAGGGAATATTTTCTTTGACTAAGAATTGTGTTACAACTATGCTATCTTTAATTATCAATTTTAACGGCACTGTTTCTTGAACAAAAATTGTCTCCCCTGTGCAACCTGCTGCAGGTACATAATCTCCACTCATCTGCCATGATTGAACGCATTTGGAATTTATCACTGTTTTGGCTGCCCCCGTGTCCACCAAGAAAGGGACTTTCTGGTATTTGAATTTTACACCCTTGTTTAGCTATACTCATGGCAGATAAGGACACGGGTTGTCAGTCTCCTATTGTGAACTAGCAGAGACAGGGTTAACATTTGAGGTTCCCTGGGTCTGTTGATTCTCCTGCTGCTGGGGAGGAGCACGGCAGTTTCTCCTAATGCGTCCTGGCTTTCCACAGCTGTAACATTTGAAATAATTTCTCCTCTGCTTTCCCTGTCCCTGCGGACCTGACCATGTTTTATGTTGACCTTGGACCATGTTTACTTTGGTGGGTCTGGAGCTAGACATGTCCAATTTCAGACACTTGGCAGCAGCAGCAAGTGGAGGCAGTGGTGTCACCCTCCACTCAGACTTATAGGCTTTGAGTTTTGCCTGCAAGACTGGTCTCAGTCCTTCCATGAAGGCAGATGTGAGAAGTTTTTCTCCCATTTGCCCCGCGGCATCCCACCCCATGTCAGTTCTTAGTCTTGACTCAAATGAGACTACATCCTCTTTAGCCTCCTGCACTACGTCTTTCTGGCTCCGTGAACGCTCATCCTCCTTTGTCCTGGCCCATCTACCAAAAGTTCTGCAGTACTCTGTACCTGACTGTTCTGTCTTCTCCCAGTCCCTCCAGGCCACATTTGGGTCATTTGTCACTCTGTCGCCCATTAGGGTATTCTTAACTGAGCTATACTGGGCCTCCCCTAACTTCAGGGCTACCAAATCATTTAATAAGTCTGCCCATGTTGCTCTGTAAGTGGCTTGTATCTGTTGTAACATTCGGGATGTGGCCATGGGTCACGTCAGTGGGTCAGGTATCTTTGACAGTAGTCCCAGTTGGTCCTTAGGACTCAATGGTACATACTGTATAAAGTGCTGTTGAAAATAATGGGGAGCCTGAGGAGGTAGTGCTGCCTGTTGGCCATCTTGGCCATCTCCACCACCAGCTCCATCAGCGGTGGCAGGCTCCTGAGGGACCTGTGGTATCATCCCTTTTCTTAATAGCACTGGATATAATCCAGTGCTGTATCTGGGGGCACCACACACTCTGCAGGTTTTAGTCTAATCTGGATTCTGATTCCCTCAGGTCCCGCATATCGAGAGACATGTGCCCTTGAAGGATTATAAGGTGGTGGACCTCCAGATATAACCTTTTCAATTTCCTCTTCAGGGGGTTTGTAGTGCAACTTTCCCCTGTAAACTTGTGGCTTCCAACCTTCTGTTTCTATCTCTCTTGCTACCTTAATCCAGATGTTAACTACATCTTCACATGCATGATCCTTAATCCACCCACTGTGGGCATGCTTGAACCTTTCCCAAACCTCAAAATCAAGGTTTCCATGTTTCATACCTGCTTTTTTCTGACACTTTGTCAACTTTCTTTTGCGCATCTTTGCCACCTGTTTTTCCTACCAGTTGTTTAGCTGTCTCATACTCTTTAGGAACACTGTTCTGATTACCCATTGTCTATTCCTAAATCTGTGCTTACTAGGGGGAACCTTAGACTTCTATTTTCTCCATAAAAGGCTTCCCCACCCTATCCTTTCAGGTGTACCTTCTGTATTAAAGCCAAAGCCTTTCTGAGCTTCTGGCCCCTTCCCCTTGTTTCCTGCCAGATTCTACACACACAATAAACAATGACAAATACATACACAGTTACTCCCAGAACAATCCAAAGCAATTCCCAGCTAAAATCCTGGTTTAAATCCATCCACCACTCATTCACTTATCTGCTAGCCCTTTATCAGGGGCACAGATTCTTAAACATAAATTAGGCACGACTGTAAAGTTACCTTATACTCTGCCGGACCCTCGAACAAGACAAATGCCAGACAGGGAGGTACAGACTACTTATAAGAAAAAGATCTTACCTCAGTGCTGATTTTTGTCTGTTTGCCCGGTGTGGCACGTCCAGGTGTTGGAGGTCTCAGCAGGAAGGACTTAGTTGTGCCCCACGTTGGGCGCCAGTTTCTGTTAGGGCAAATACCCCAATGCCAGATGAGCAGTGGACTACAGATTACAAGTTATGGATATCCATAGAGAAAAACCAACACAGGCATAGGTCTGTGTATCAAATGTTTCTAAACTTTATTGAAAGAAAGCAGAGTTATAAAGCAAATTTCTGGATCATTTCCAACTGAAGATGTAGTCAAACATTTACGTCATTAACTCATTAAAAACACAATCTGAAATGAGCATCTTCTTGGCTATAGGCCTACAACGTCTCCTTAATCTTAACTGTGGGTGCTCACCACATACTAGTATTCCTGACGCTTGTTAAGATTCCTTTTTAACAAGCGTTGGTGGGGGCAAGGAGTGACCTTGAAGTTACAGTAACTTTCCACAAGAAGCTCACAGTTCATTACACAAAAAATGGCAGTATGAAATACAAACATGGAGGCTTAACCCTCACAAAATGCACAATCTTTTTATACATATGAATCAGGTAGGCTATCTCTGTATGCTGTCATTCAAAAATATGTCGCTGAGTAGGACTTCCCACTGGACTCCTAAGCCCTGAATGAGCATGGGTTCAAAAACTTCGACATTATAAGTTGTACTGAATCTTTTCCTACCAAAACTTGACATCAATCTGCTCAGCTCCTCCTGCACTATAACATGCTGACCACAAATAGGACTGCATGTGCAACGTGACAAGTTCTCAACCAGTTATAGAAATAAAAGGTCAAAAATCGCAGGTTGGTTTTCAAGAGATTGTCACCCACTTTCAGGGATGCTACATTTGGAATCAAGTGATATGTTTTTTAGAGTGTTTCAGTTTTCTGATTGCTTATGCATCCATGTCCTAACCATAATAGCACTGTGATTGTAAGGAGGAAAGCAATGCAAAATTAATATGTCCTAACCACAACACAAGACCGACAAGCAGATGTATGCTTCCTAGGTGTTAGAATGTGAAAGATCTCTGTGTGCTGCTTTCAGCGAGGCTGTCTGTTCCACAATATGTGTGTTCTTAACTTGTTGACAGCAATAACTTGTTGACATACACGAGGAACCAGAACCCTCAGGGGAAGGCTATATTGGCTGTTTAGATGGCTGCAGTACACAAATAGAGACATTACATTAAACATTTCAATGCTTTTAAAAAGGACTCTTGAAAACACCCCATTCAGCTGTGCATACCTCTTCTATGTTACTTGTGTGTTTTTGCCCCCTACCTATATAAATGACTAAACAATAGGTCATTGGTATGAGTCCAGTCAAAGAGGTTTGATGGAAGTCTACAGTTAATTACTTTGGCCTTCTTTGAAGTTCTCCAACGCCATGTTTTGCTGAGCTTAAAAGATTACCCTTTACTTGACAAAAGAAGAATTAACAGAATGAAGGAAATCCACATTAAACCACCTACATCCGAAACTACAGTATATATACAGTGGTTTGAAAAATAGCCCCCAGTTATATTAAAGTATTAACGTTCAACTATTATAGTTTCTACAGAACATCCACATTCTGTCCAGGGAAAAGTTAAACAGATTTTTTTGTTTTTGTTTTTGTTTTTTGTTTGTGGGAAAACCCTTTTACTTTATCATATCAATTAGTATCCACCCAAGAACCGAGCATGTAAGGGCTGTATTACATTAAAAGATTTTGCAGACAAATTTCCCGTTCCTTCCTGGCAATCGTCTGCTCGCTAGTGGAGGAGAATGCTTCTTTTACATGCAGTAATCTACTTCACACAGTATGGAGAGGAGCAATCGCTAATGCCATCTTGTCCCCATACTAACTCATTGTTTGCTGGCAGCAGATCGTGATTAGACAGCATGATCTGCCGCCGGCAATGACCATTTTTAAGCATGCTTAAAATCGTGATTGCCCAATGAACTTGCCTGTTCATCGGATAATCGGCTGCACTTTTAGAGCTGTATTATACAACCAAATTTTCGCTGAAGCATTCCTATGAATGCTCGTTGATTTGTCTCTTTGTACAGCGCTGTGGAATATGTTGGTGTATTTAATATGCTGGTGTATTGTATTCAACAATAAATAAATTAGGATGTATGTAGTGTATATTATAAAGGTAAAAGCAGGTTCATGCATGATTTTATTTTACGTCTAGATATAATATCTGTGATTCAAAGAGGGGAGGTGAATATTCCTTATTTATGGAGACATTTGAATCACTTATGTTTCGGCTATGGACAGCCTTTTTCAAGGATGCCAAAGGCTGTCCGTAGCTGTAACGTCAAATTTAGTGGAATACATCTTCACTTTTTCTGGACGTAACTTGTATTTGGAGAGCTATCATTGCCAGCACCTTTGGGCCTTTGAATTTACTGTGGTTGCTTGGACTAAGTCCACTAGCTGATGTGAACCAACTAGACCTAGAATAGGGGTTCTGCCACCTTTCATTTTGAGATGCAAGCATGTCATTAAAGTCCAGTCACCCATCATTTGGATTTGATATAGAAATGTTTGCACAGTGAGAAGCTTCAAGCTGTAATAATTGGGTTCAGACATAATTATTTCTGAGTATCTTATGTGTAGGACTTAATAAGGACAGAAAAGCACATTCAGTTTTTGTATAATGGCAGTTTAGAGATTTATAAATACTAAACGTGGAGTGAATTATGACAGACTCAACAATAATCCCCTGTTTGGAAGTGTCAAACATTTCTGATTAGGACAAAAAAAATGCTAATACGTTTCCGGTGTATTTTATGACTTCAATGATTTTTGCTTTGTTCTTTTTGGTTTCTCTAAATTATCTATATGATAGGAGCCATTGCCATTTTGATTTAGAATCTTGTATATAGAGATCTTTTTCACCTTTTTAATATTCTTATCATTTTGAGACTTTAGTTTGTCTCTTGACTAATAGCTTGTTCCTAGGATTGGTTTATTTTGCAGTGCATTAATATTAATATGTTCATCTGTTTGGTGGATATCTAAGACAGCGCTATTTCCTGCAGCATGAAATAGTTAAAAGAGAGTCTGAAATAATTTTTTTAATTATCTTTACATAAAGTAAAAATGCATTTATTATTAATTTGCCCTTAATCTATGCAAGCCATTAATTCCGTATAGCTTCACCGGGTGTTATTTGGTATGCACACCCAGATGTGATATTCAAGTCGTAGGTCTTTATAACTAAAAAATTTTTGTACTTTTTGTCTTCTTACAGGGTGAAGTGACAAGTAAAGTCTTCGAGCTAAACTACTATGAGGTCAGAAGCTTTGCTGCTATATTTCACAGTACTGCAAGTTGCTGGGGCTGGATTCCCAGAAGATTCTGAGCCAATCAGTATTTCGCATGGCAACTGTGAGTAAAACATCTTTAGTATCTTGGTTTGATCACAGTAACAAATATAAAAGAAGTGTTAAAGTAGATATAAAGGTTGGGTCTTTTTAGTGTTGTCAATCGATAACATTCCTTTAAGGAAATGTAGCTTAACATTCCTCACCTATGTCCTATAGGCACATTCAAGTGGGTGGAGGATGTTTCCTCATGTTTCAAAGCAAATAAACATACAAGTATGTGGTGGGAAATATTATCTTACAAAGGCAATATTATATGGAATGTCCTACCATTATATCTACAGTTATAGCCCTGGGCATTATGGGTAAAAATTAAAAATACACTAAGGGTTATACAGTTTAAAGGAGTTGTCCAAGTGTTTGATACTGATGACCTCAGGATAGGTAATCATTATCTGGTAGGTGCACACCCGACACCCCCATCGATCACCTGTTTGAATAAACTATGGCCCTTTGGTGAGAACCATGGTCTTGTCCTAGGCCAGTGATGTCACTTTCATCGGCCGCATGGCCTAGGCTCAGCTCAATCTCATTCAAGTGAATGGGCTTGAGCTGCAATACCGAGCACAGCCATTATCCAATGGATAGCACTGTGCTCTGTCAGCTTCTAGGAGGCACTTCAGAATTAAACATTTGGACAACCTCTTTAATCAACAAGACAATATATTGCCTGATTCATCAACCAATATTATCTACACTCCTGGGACATAGACTGTCTTAGGTATTTCCATCAGTTACAGTATGGTCATTTTTTATGTAAAATGAGAAAAGCAAGTTACAAACTTGTTTTTATAAATGTTGAAGTGCCACTTGAGTCAAGTGATACTTTTAACTGCACTTGTACTTGGTTTAAAATGTTCTACAAGACTGTTCAAACAATTACGTTATTAAGAGGGAATATTAAAATAAGTTCATAACCTATGATTTATAAAATAATGCCTCAATGCACACTTGAAACACAAAGTATAGAGATTTTACAGTAACTTAATAGGGTAGACATTTATAGCATATCTATATGACATGCCATAAATGTCTGGTAGATGAGGCCCTTCCACAACGTCCAGGCAGCAACTGGCTGCTGCGTCCAGGCTCAATTTAATGAAGAGGTGGCCTGTATTATGGAAACAGACATGCCTGCTGTGCTACATTATTTCTGTAACTCCCGTAGGAGTGAATATGAGTTATACAATCAGTGTAGCACAACAAACTTACTTAACTCTTATTTACCGCTTTGGCCATTATGAAAACAGATTATCACAGTGGGCTAAGCCACCCCAGCATTCATTCACGGCCTACATGCATGGCCCGCAGCCACCTGAATGGGGTGGGAGGACCTCTGTTCTTAGGATGGTGGTTCTATATTCTATCAGACATAAATGTCTAAGATAAGTATAACCCTTTAACAAAAAGAGTAAGATCATGAAGGATTAATCTAAATAAAAATATTGTTTTAGCCGTCATTCTCCTGGCTGTATTAACTCCTGGCTGTATTAACCAGCACCTGGATCTGAATACATTTGCCATTTGCATGTATTTAAAAATTAAGTATAAGCACTGAGCTATTCAGTAAAATGTATTTGTATAGCACAACCTGCTTTTCCTTATTTCTTGTCCACCTCACTGAAATGGTCACACATGCTCAGTTTAAATCTTTAACTGTCACTGTCTGTTAGAAGCTGTGACAGTTACAGGGAAAGAGCTACAGAAGAAAAGGCACTCAGGCTACCAGCCTGAAATAAATCTAGCATAACAATTGGAGCAATGAATGGGAAAATATCTGGATCCATGTGAGGTAGAGAGATTGTCATATACTATATGATATCTGATTTTCATTTTTTTCAATCAATCATGGAATAACCGCTTTAAGGCTCTGTTCAACCTCTGAGTGCTATTGAGATTTATTGTGGCACACATAGACTTTTATGGGGCTTTTACTTGATGTCTGGTATTTCCAAGCCTACAACAATATGTTAATCTTGCCTTTCGAATCTGTGATCAAAATGCACACATATGTTACTGCAGCTTGTATTCTTCAGATCAGTTGATACAAGCTGTCATAAGATAGACTGATAAGGAAGTTACATGGAATTTATATTACCTGCATCAACTATTACTTTATTACTTCCTCTTGTAAAGGGACTGATAGTAAGTATGTAATAAGTGATTGCTGTTAATTCAGCTCCAGATAGATCTGCATAGAGTCTCTCACTTCCTAAAATTCCATATGTCATCTATCCAATAAAGAGCATAGTGTCTATCTCTTTCATTAAATGTAATGCGCCTTGTAGGCTTAAAACTTTCTTGGAAAAGTATTTTAAGTTGCAGACTCAAGCCAAAATCTTATGTCTGTACAGCGGATAAACTCTTGGCATATCTACTGTTAATCTTCTCGACTAACCTTCTTAAAAGCTGTAGGTTCTTAAGAACATGACCAGTCCTCTACTTTTGAGCATTATCTGCCTGTAGAATAGATTTAGTGTTGCTGAAAAGTGCACTTCCGACTGGCTTAACATGGATTTGTATGCAGATGAATTCCCTGCATCATCTGAGCCTATGCAAAAGCCAAAGACATCTTACGATGTTTGTAAAACTCATTTTCATGCAACTACTAAACTATAATTGAGATATTAGGAAACAAAAACTTAATTACATGTACATGTAAATTATGGGGACAGGAAAAAATTTACAAAACATGCTAAATGTTTGTGAAATTCTGGGAGCAAAATTAAAATGCACAATCTTTGGCTCATTTTCAATGTATTGAAGTTCTGTTGTAAATGTTGACTTCAAATGAGACATGCTAAAACAAGGTTTTTCTCTAAGTAGCAGACAAATTCCTTCGGAGAATAAGGAATTCTAGAAAGGAATAACTCGAGTTCTGTAAAAATGATCTTAACATATTTGGTCCTAATTCTTATAGAAATCCTAATTAAATGAATTGCCCTTTGATTTAAAAAAAATGGAATAATATTATTTTACGATGGCACTTAACTGAGAATAAGTTGGCAAGTAGCCTCATGAATTAAATGTTAATGGATGAACTAATTAACTAATTTATGTTGGATTATGAGAGGTAAGATGCAATAGTCATTAGTAAAAAATAGCTTATTGTTGAATTTAAGGAAGTAAAATGTGTTTTATATAATAAAGTAAAATATGAATCCATATGCAAACAAGGTAAAAAAAAAAGCCATTTATTAGGATATACTAGCCCAGGTGAAATCCATCTCTTGACATTTTGGTACCATATACACAGATGATCCGCATCTGAAGTCAGCCTTATAACTTTGTAACTTTAGGAACGCTCCTGTATTTAGAGTATGTAATGAAATCTGATTCTTTTTTCTCAAATATTTACAATAAATACAAAAATCATTTACATGAATTTTGTGTAACTTGATCAATGTTATACCCCTTTGGCCCTTTTAATAAAATTACCCTCGGCCTAACAAAGTACAAAAAGTATATGGATTATAACACAATCATGCCTCTATTTAATTTATAATATATTTTTCTTAAACTAACTGTAAAAGACATGTACACTTCCTAAATTGGAATATTTCAGCATATGTCATTTATCAAACTATTAGTTTTAGGTTTCTAGTCATAAATCTTAAATAATTGTTATGGGTTAAAGGGGTTTTCAAGAAAGCTGATCCATGAAACCCTTAAGCTCCTTAAATTTTTGTGAAATCCAGTGTGAATTACTACTTGAGAGCAATTTCCTTTTGATGTATTGTTCAGTGGAGATTCTTAAATTTCCAGTGTGTCGCCTTTCAATTGTTAGCACCGTACATGACATCACGAAACATGGTCAGTTCTGTATATGGAAAGTCTTAAGGTCTGTACTAGAACATTGACAAAGAAATACGTTTTTGCGTGACCCTTTGCTACATTTATTTCCTTGCAGATACAAAACAGTATCCGGTATTTGTGGGGCACAAACCAGGAAGAAACAACACACAGAAGCACAAAATGGATATCCAACAGATCATGATAATGAATCGGACACTGTACATAGCTGCTAGGTTGGTAAACCCTTTGTCTTACATCACTGCTTGGCCAAGCAAATTTTAATTATATATTGCATCCTATATTTGCTCAACCACCAAGTTGTATTGGAGTTTACCTAGTCAATGAAGACTAATGTCCAAATACATTTAATATTTTCCTTATTGCAAAGTAGCCATTGCGTATACTGTCTTGGAATCTAATTAAAGGGACTTTCCAAGTGGTTTATACTGTTGACCTGTCAGGATCTGATTGGTGATGGTCCGATCCCTGGAAACCCCGCCCATCAGCTGTTTAAAGGGGCCACGGCTAGTGACCTCACATTCAGTGAATGGGGTTGAGCTGTGATACGAAGCATAGCAGCTATCTAATGTACATTGCTGTGCTTGGCAAGCTGCGTGGAGGATGCCGCAGTGCTCACAAGAGTACTGCGGCGTTTTCAAACAGCTGGTCCTGGGAGTCAGACCCCCACCGATCACATACTGATGATCTGTCCTGGGGATAGGTCATCAGTATAAACCCCTTCAGAAGTGGAAGATGTGAAATTTTAATGTTGATACAATGAGTCTGCTGTGTTATTGCTAGATTTTTAAGGCATAATGGAAAAAAAATACACAATTTCCTGCTTCTTATTTTCATTCACTAGAGTTGATTCCTAACGACTTGTTGTTGCCCAAAAATAAAATAAAAAAATCTATCCCTTGCAAAACTCCATTGTTTGTCTACCACTGTCCAGGAATGTGTGGATGAGATCTGATAGACCTCATGCAGCTTCTGGGACCTCATTATGCCATTGTAGACATAGGAGACATTTCTTTTGATTGGCTATTGCAGGCATCTTCCTTTGACACAACTTTTTTTTATTTTCCATTACAAGATGTAAGTTAGAGATGCGCACAGATCATCCCCATCACTGTGGCATTTATATTGAAGTATCTATCTCCTTTTATCTCCTGTGAGCTTTAGAGTTTTAACTGGCATGATATTCGTCTCATTATCACAGGGTGCGGTTTCGTCTCACTGCTCTTACCACTTCTATTGCAGAATACTGCACCAGTTAAAAGAACCTGGTTAATTACCATAGCAGACAATAGAGGTGATAACATTTGCTCGAATTGTGTTAGCAGACTAGAATAAATGCGACGATACGGGTTTGTTCTAATTACCGGCCTTTAAATGTAATTTATAGATGATTATTTACCAGCTGAGATGTTCATGTCAATCATGCATATGGATTTATCTATTTTTTTTTTTAACAAAACATACAATCTGCACTCAATTGAGAGATAAAGTAATAATTCAAAAATCCATGTTAGCTTTAAGCCTACAGTGTTGCTTGAAGCATGAAAATAATGTTAACACAATTTCACTGTCTTTCTAGGCATTCAATAATTTGCCCTTAGATGATTTCAATACTGTTTTCCTCATTGGCATACTTATATGTTAGAATAATTACCTTATGGTTCTCCTGCCATAAGATAATATTGGAGGGTTTCTCCAGGAATTTGTTATTGTTGGCCTATCCTTAGGATAGGACATCAATATCAGATCAGCGGTGGACCGACACTTGAGACCCCTGCCAATCAGCTGTTAGAAGATGCCGTGCCGATTTGTGAGCACTTAGGTATCTTTCTAGGCGAGTGACACCACCGTACATTGGTCACATGGCCTCAGTGTAGCTCAGTTCCACTCAAGTGAATGGAGCTGAGCTGCACTACCAAGCACAGATGCGATATAATGTCCAGTGCTGTGCTTGGTAAGCAGTGAAGGAGCCACAGCACTCACTGGAGCTCCAATGAGTGTAGCTGACTCTTCAAACAGCTGATCGGCATGGGTGCCAAGAGTCAGATGCCTGCCAATCTGATGTTGATGACCTATCCTGAGGATAGGTCATCAATATTAAATTCCCCGATAACCCCTTTAATTGTTTTTCCTAGAGTTTAGAATCTATTGACATTTCCTTGTAATAACATACAACCTAATTTTATTGGAATTATAACCAGTTGGCAATGTAATTTGGTGCATCTAAGTAGCCCAAGAGGCATGAATCTTCTACAGGTGTAAGACTACCAGACACCTCCATCGGTGGCTTATCTCCCTTTGAGATTTAAATAATTGGGTGTTGAATTTCAACAGGCCCATTCCTTCTTTCCATAGAGTAAGCACAGACCTTATGACCTTATACATATAAGATAGGCAGATGGTCATGTCAAAACTGGTGGATTCAGCCAACATTACATTTTTTTTTTTTTTTTTAATCATTTCAAGAGAACCCTTTATCAGGGAGATTTATCAAAACTGGTGGAAGGGAAAACTTAAGAGCTCCTTTGGAAAATGAAAGGAGGAATCTGATTGGTTGCAAGGGGCAACTAAGCCAGTTTTCCCTTGCACCTGCTAGGGGCAACTAAGCCAGTTTTCCCTTGCACCAGTTTTGATAACCCCCCCCCCCCTTCCCTTTGAGTCTACTCTATAAAGAGTTGACCTCCTAGCCAGGAACAAAATATGCCTAATCTTTACCATACTTGATCATTGTCCCGAACCAGTACAAGAACCGGCTTCATAAGAAAAAAGTTAACTGGAAATTGACTGTAACCCAGTGAGTGAACAAATGTTCTTTTTGCCATTTAATTTAGCCATTTGAACTTAATAAATATCGACCAATGGCCTGATCTAATTGCCCTCCTTCCTAGAAGTTTCACTATTATTTTAAATATGTGAATGCCACAATGAGCAATGAATGGGTTAAAACAGAAGAATTTGCACTAACACACTGAACACCCACCTAGCCTAAAGCTCCAAATGGTTTCCCACTGTGAACAGGACCACATGTCAAAAGATTCACACCCTTTCAGGAAGCTTCAGGCTTGTTGGTTAAGCAGCTGTTGCAGCACAACTCCTGTAGACATACATTATAGGGGTGGTCATGGGTCACAGACAGCCAGGAGAATAGTCTTCCAGCAGAATAGTCTTCCTGAGAAAGTCTATGTCATGGTAACAAAATCTGGCAATGCTCGACAGATGTGTAAAGGGAGAATTTTTGTTTCTGTTTGTGCTAAAGAAGCGGAATTAAAAAGCTAGTTTATTGCATACAATTTATGGAACTTCGTGTTTGGGCAAAACAAAGTCTTTTTGTTGAGAACGGAAAAGACTCTTGTTAGTAAACCAGGAATGGAGGCTTCTGACTGCATTAGCAAACAGAGATGGGAAGTGCAATTATACTGTTATTAGGTTTCATTGAGACGGGGCTGCTTATGTCACAGACTGGACTTAGCAATATGTGAGAGAGCAAACCAAGCAGAAAGGTCTTCAGATCTTCTCAATATGGCCATATTAATGAGGATTCCTTGGCAATTTTGAGGTATCCAAGTGAATAGACCTATATTGCAGCTTTGTGACAGATTTTTAATTCTGATTCAGTCAAGCACAATGTAAGAACAAAAATGAAAACCGTCAATTAACACTGGAAAGGCAGAGCCCAGACAACATGGAGGGGGCGCCCATTAATGCTCACTTTGTAGCATTTAGCTAAAAACGGTCGGCCTGATTATTTTATCTGTTGTGGTACAGCATGGCTCTGCAGAAGAAGAAAATGGGCACAGCAAATTAAGTAGAAAGCGAATGTTATTCTTCTAATGACCCAGACTGTGGTTTAGCCATTAAAGTGAACTGCATGATAAAGTGCAGCGTCCAGCTCCTAGGAAGCAAACAGAAGTTCTTTTCTTTAGCAAATCCAGAACACTCCATATTGCAACATTTGGCAGACAACAAAACCTAATTACAAAAGAATTTAGCCACAAGCGTTAAGTAGTTGTTGGAAATCCTTAACTTATTTCTAGTTATTTTGGCACGTGGTTCAAAATGTAAATGGACTACTAGCTTTGCTCCCAGATGCTCCCTATTAACCTGTTTAAAGCCAGTTCTTCAAATTTATTCCACAGCCTTAAGAAAAAGTTACTATAGGAACAAGTACAACGTGAGAAGTGTTATACAGCTTGCCATAGACAGCCTTGATTCTATATTTGGGTCTCCACTGATAAATGAATTGGCTTCTCTGTGGTAGCTTGCATGCATGAACATCTGCACCTCTTCTCATTGATCTCAATGGAGTCATATCGCGGCCGTGATTAGATCAACATTATTAGATAAAAGTGTAAAAAATGTTCATAGTAATTATTTGTTCAGTCTTAGATCAAATGCTAGATCTGCTAATGACCATTCCAGATACTAGAGGACGTGAGTGGGCAAATGTTTCATCAGACCTAGGGAGAAATCTCCAGACTGCAGGATACTAGTCTGAGGATGGCCAAACTATTACTTTATTCTGATAATTTTATATGGAGCTATTAGATTGGAAGGACATATTCTTAATATGCTCTATACAACTGGACACAATTAATCTACTGTATTGTTCTTTGGACATTGGTATAGTAAGCACCATTTTATACTTGTGGGTAGTGTTGAGCAAAGTTTACAAAAATTTGATTTGGTTGCGTCACCGAATTCCACAAAGAAATTCGGTTTGTAACAAATTACTTCATCATGAAGCGCAATTCTTTGTAAGTAGCAAAAACGGTGATTGTGCTGCCCCGATCATTGAACGCTTCAGATGCTGCGTTCTTCGCTGATTGAGGCATCTGAGATTAAATAGGGCTTTTAGGAGTGAAAGGGTCTCACTTCAGCAAATTGCATTTATTATGTACAGGAAGTTAATATAAGTCACTTATTAATGTATTCTCATTCATATTGCTTCCTTTTTCCATCACATTATACACTGCTCGTTTCCATGGTTATGACGACCCTGCAATCCAACAGTGGTGGTCATGCTTGCACAGTATAGGAAAAATTACTAGCCATGTGCATTCCATAGTCCCAGCCACCAAAAATGCCATCGCTTTTTCTTATAGTGTGCAAGCACTACCACCACTGCTGGATTACAGGGTGGATGTAACCATGGAAACAACAGTATATAATCTGATGAAAAAATGAATCCAGCCAGCAAAGGAGGCAATATTGATAATAACCATACATTAGTAAGTGCCTTGTATAAACTTTCTCTACATGATAAATGCCATTTGCTGAAGTGAGACAACTCCTGAGCATGAAGAGGCCTCCTTGACCATCTTGATTGAAGATCCCACGCTAAATCTCTCACGGTGCGTGATGATGACATCACGCTGGCTGGCGTGGGTATGTCATACATCACTGTGCACAAAATTTCACACTGGGTCTTCAATCAAGATGGTCAGGCTCAAATAGATGAGGTGAGTATGTTTTAGTTTTTTTTAACGCAATTTCAGCGAAAATTAATTATAAGCTTATTATTATAAATAAGCATGAGGTAATTCGGATAGAAGTCCGCTTTGGATACTTTGATTCGCTCAACCCTACTTGTATATATGTTACTGCCTGCTGAATCAAATGAGCTTTAAATATAAATTGATCATTTATTTAATCTATAGCATTTATTGTGTTTTTGGTACATATAGAGGGGCATTTATCAAATCTGCTACGCCATTGTTTTGGCATAAAAAAAAACAATATTAAGGGTCCATACACACGTCCGCAAAATGGGTCCGCATCTGTTCTGCAATGTTGTTAACAGGTGCGGACCCATTCATTTTCAATGAGGCCGAAACGTGCTGTCCGCATCCGCATTTGCGGACCCGCACTTCCGGATCCGCACATCCGTTCCGCAAAAAAATAGGACATGTCCTATTCTTGTCCGCAATTGCGGACAAGAAAGGGCATTTTCTATGAGAGTGCCGGTGATGTGCGGTCGGCAAAATGCGGAACGCACATTGCCGGTGTCCGTATTTTGCGGAAACACATACGGACGTGTGAATGAACCCTAATACTTGTCTTGCTAAAATATAATTTGTGTCATATTAAAAATGTTCTTTTATTACTAGGGACCACATCTACACGATAGACCTGGACACTTCGAACACAGAAGAAATTTATTTCAATAAAGTGAGTAATATTTGTGTGTTTCCATACACAGGCATTCTTAAAGGGGTTTTCCGGGATTTTAATATAGGTCATCAATATCAGATCGGCAGGGGTCTGACACCCAGCACCCCCGCCGATCAGCTGCTTGAAGGGAAGACCGCGCAGCCTTCTCTTGTTTGTTTACCTGCTCGCCGTCAACAGCACAGTGGTGAGCCAGTGTAATTACAAGCCGTCCCATTCATATCAATAGGATGGCTCCTTCCTATGAACTTGAAGTGAGTAATATTTGTGTGTTTCAGTACACAGGTACTCTTATTTAAAGGGGTTTTCTGGGATTTTAACATTAATGACATATCCTCAGGATAGGTCATCAATATTAAAATCCCAGAAAACCACTTTAAGGAGGAGCTGTCACCTCTCCTGGCTTGTCTGGTTTAGTAACTACTTGCATAACCCATGTAATAACATCCTAAAACATCTATTCCTATCACTCTATGTTGTACTATTCCTTCATTATTCCTACTAGAAGCTATTAATGAATTACTAGCAGTTTGCAGAGAAGTTCCAGATGTGTGCTGCTAGTTAAGGTGTGTCCTTGCATAGTCTGACTTTACCAATCAGTGCTGCCAGTGTCAGACAAACCCCCAGATGGTAACACCCATCTGGACCTTCATGGCATACTGCTTGCAAATTATTCATAACTTCTAGCAGGAATAATCAAGGAATTGCATAAAACAAAGTTATAAGAATGGATGCTCCAGAATTTGTGTCACATGAAGGATGCAAGTAGCTAGTAAGACATACATTTTAGGAGAGGTTACATGTCTTCTTTAAAGGGGTTGTCTCACTTCAGCAAATGGGATTTATCCTGTAGATAAAGTGAATACAAGCCAATTACTAATGTATTGTGATTGTCCATATTGTCTTTGCTGGCTGGATTAATTTTTCGGTTGCATTATACAATGCTTGTTTCCATGGTTGTGACCACTCTGCAATCCAGCAGCGGTGGTCGTGCTTGAACATTATAAAAAAAACACCGGCCTCTCTGGTGGTCAGGACCGTTGGAGTGCACACAGGTTAGTGCTTTTTCCTATAATGTGCAAGCACGACCACCGAAACTGGATCACAGACGGTTGTAACCATGGAAACGAGCAGTATATAATGTGATGAAAAAATGAATCCAGCCAGCAAAGGAGGCAATATGGACAATCACAATACATTAGTAAGTGCCTTGTATTCACTTTCTCTACATGATAAATGTCATTTACAGAAGTGAGAACCCCTTTAAGCTATTGCATTTCAAGGAGGTTCATGAGCTGTATTATGGCTGTATACAAGCTGTGTGTTATACATTAGTGATGAGCGGCAGGAGCAATATTCGAATTTGCGATATTTCGCAAATATTTGGTAGAATGGTAGTCATATATTCGCGAATTTGAGATAATTTTTTTGATCGCGAAAAATCAGCAATGTTATATTCCCGTAATGCGCGTGAAATACAAGCGCGGGTCACTATAGCTAAATTTTTCAAGCTGCTAGAAGTTTCCTGAGACTGGAGAAAATGGTTGGCACAGCAGAACATTACAATAGCTTTATATGCAGATAGAGTGCTCCAATATATTCGCGATTGCAAAATCGGCACTAATGATGCAAATATTTTGGCGCAATACGAGTAACTTCACATTTTAACAGGTCTGACTACTTATTAGTGATTGGTGCACTAAGTATTGTTGTGAACTTGTGACATCACAGCACTATGTATGTACGTATGGAAGCAGAACCTATCAGCTACACTGTATCAGGATATAACCTACATTGACTATCTCCCACTAACTATCTGTATTATATATATAAGCTAACTAACTATCTGTAATATATATATAAGCTATCTAACTAACTATCTAATGTAATGACACAGGAAGGCAGAGAGCACAGCAATAACACTGCTGTCTCTCTCAGATCTGCAAAATACTGCATACAAGGGCTGCTGGGGAGGTTCTTATATAGTAAGGGGTAGGCAACTTTCCTATTGGTTGCTAGGGATGTTGCTAAGCTCAGACAAAGACATTGCAGCCTTCTCATTGGCCACAAGCAAGAAGGGAGGTTACTGATGAAAAATAAAATCTAGAATATTCGCGAATACGAATATATATCACTATATTCTAAATATTTGCAAATTCTCGAAGTGCCGATATTCGCGATTAATATTCGCTATTCGAATATTCTCGCCCAACACTCTTATACCTAAGTTTATGGGGCCATATTGATATATATAGTATGCAGAAGCGCAAACTGTGGCATATCCTACCGTATTACTGAGACACCACATAGGAGCTTCTTCTTCTTCATATTAATACAGTAATGTTAAATTCATCTACTAAAATCAATAATTTAAAAATGTAAAACTATTGATGTGTTTTAAGCATTAAATCTGTGAATAAATGACATCACGTATCTTACATATTAGTGCTTACACAATTAGAAGGGCTTAAAAAATGTTAAATTTTGCATCCCATATTAAATCCAGTGACTCTCGACTTTAAGAAGTTAGAGCAAGGTTTGAGGCACTTTGTGCACAGTTTCTAAACTTAAAAAGAGACAGACAATTTTTATATTTAGTATTTCACTCCCCATAGGATGCCTTTTCATACTGGCTGTACCCATCAAACTCCATGACAAAACACCTTTGAAAATTGGAAAAAAAAAAACACAGTTATTTAATACTGTACCTGCGTTTGCGAAGACGGGTTTATCCTGTGCATTTTATGGAAATGTCTCTGAATCTCTGCAGGATTATCCATCAAATGGCTTTCATCCAGCTGCGTTATGCAGATGCATTATGCTTTTAACATTTACTTAAAACACAAGCAGCCAGTTTAGCAATCTCTCACAGTGTTTTAGCAAACTCTCACAGTTAATAAGTGGTTGTCTTAGTACATGTTTCTTTTGCTGATTTACCTTCAACTTTGGTTATCTACTGAATTACACTGTAGACGCATAGAGGCATATTGAAATGAACCAAAAATGTAAAATTCAGAAAACACATATATATTTTAGATTAAGTTAGGAGTTTTCACTTCTACTGGCTCACATCTAATACAGTACTTTAACCCCTTCCCAATATCCACCATACATTTATGGTAAAAGTCGAGTCTTTAAAGAAGCTGAGCATATGTACACAACAGACATTTGCCGCCACTGCCCGTGATGGGGGACAACTCTGATCACAGAATTCAAACCCTCCGATGCCATGGCCAATTGCCATCATGGCATCTGAGGTGTTAATAACTGGGAGCTCCTGGTGACAGAGCAGCCCCCTGCAATGAGATCCCTGGAGCCTTTTGGTTGCTATAGCATTCAGGAGCCTTCTGAAGGCTCCCAGGCCTGCTGTAGTTAAGTTCCTATTGAGCCCTGCTTCAGATAGGGCTCAATAAGAACATATCAATTTCCCCATATACTACAATGGTAAAGCATTGCATTCTATAGCAGAAGCAATCTGATAATTGCATGATGAAGTCCACTTGGAGGTCTAAACATATAGTAAAAATAAATAAATAAAAAAAATGTAATATAAAAAATAAAAGCAAAAGAATTAACATTTTTAAATCACCCACCTTTCCCCATTTTGTATACGTTTTGAACAATATAACAATAAAAATAAAAATAGCCAAATAGCTGTTGTTGGTCACTTCACCTCCTCAAAAAATGGAATAAAAAGAGATCAAAAAGTCATAATACCGAAATGCAGATCACCGCACAAGAAATGAGCCCACACAGCTCCATAAACAGAAATGTAAACCTTAGAAATGTCAGAATATGGCAAGGCAAAGAAACATAACAAAAAGTATATAATCTTGTATTGCTGTAATCGTATTGACCTGCAGAATAAAGGTAATGTGTCATTTTTACCTCTGTGAACTCTGTAAAAATGAATCCCATAAAACAATGGTGGAATTGCATTTTTTAAATTCTACCTCATTTAGAATTTTCACTCAATGGTACAATTTTAAAGTACAACTTGTCCCACAAAAAACAAGCCCTCCTACAGATAACTGCACGAAAAAAAAAAAATGTTTAGGACAAGTAGGGCTTCAAGCCAGATTATGTTAGGGTAGGTCACAAAGCCATACCATGATTGGCTAAAATCATTGTTATTTTCTGACGACCTTACTACAATCAGCAGATATAGTTTTTGTTGACAAGTTTTCACAATACCTCTTTTATCACAAGTGCACAAAATAACAGTAATAAGCTAATAAAATATAAGTAAGCTGATAAAAATAAGAAAATCAACGAGTGTTCTGCTGTGAAAACCCTTATTGATATGTACGGAATGAAGTATTATTGAAGTGTTGCCCATTGAAATCAGTGGGTTTTATGTGTAATCCATAAATGTGCTTGGTCTAGCAGAGGTAAAGATACCCTTTTATAACCCCTCCCCACTATGACTACCAGTCTATCTGTCCATCAATCTATCCGTCATTCACAGTGATATTATTGAAGAACTGCTGCAAAACTAGCCATGACAGATAATATACCCTGTTAAAAAATAATAAACCATAGTTAAAAAAAAAATTCTATGAAAAAATAACACAACAAGCAACATATCTTATTCACATTCATGTAACATCTGGACTGCAGGAAAGCTGAAGTGAAGTGCCATGTATGAGCTCAAAGGGATTGTCCCATGAAAAATATTCTACAGTTTTCAAACCGGCACCTGCATCTAAATAATCTAAACATAGCTACTGAGTTATTCAATAAAATGCATCTGTATAGCGCCACCTTTTGTTTGTTTTCTTATTTCTTTGTCCTGCTCACTGAGATGGCCGCACATGCTCAGTTTCATCCTCCGACTTCCTCCTGAGCTGTGATAGGGAGAACATGGACACGCCCCCTGAGCTGTGATAGGGAGAGCATGGACACGCCCCCTTAGCTGTGATAGGGAGAGCATGGACACGCCTCCTGAGCTGTGATAGGGAGAGCATGGACACGCCCCCTTAGCTGTGATATGGAGCGCATGGACACCCCCCGTGCACTGTGATAGGGAGAGCATGGACACACCTCCTGAGCTGCAGCAGAGAAGACACTCCCCTTGAGCTGTCAGCTTGATATAAATCTAGCAGAGCAATGAATGTGGAGATCTCTGGATCCATGTGAGGTACAGGGCTGGTTCTAGCTTTGTTAGAAAAAGATTGTCATGTGCATATGATCTCTGATTGTCATTTATTTTACATTAGTCATGGGATAACCACTTTAATTGTTAGGTGTATTTATCAAAATCAAGTATGTTTAAGTCAAAGGCTGAGATAAGCATATGATCCAGAAGGCAAACAAACCCCATACTTCCTAATCCAGATTTAAGAAAGTACAAGCGCATTTAGTAGAATTCATTTCAGTTCAGTTATTTGCATAGGACAGTCCGGATGATATTTTTGTTCTTTGCATAAGGCTTTTACTCCTTGGTCTGACACTATGCGATTCCACCTGTTATCATCTCTCATGTTACAAAAGAAAAGCAAGCTCGGGAAGCACATGCAAGAATTCATATGTAGAAATCAGAAAATTTCATTGAGTGCAGCTATACGTTTCTTTGCACTATATGTATATACGTTGGACTCGCCTTTTGTCAGACTTCGCCGCTTCGCCCAGACTTTTCTGTGTTTGCTCAACCACATTGTGCACCATACTCCCAGTTCCTGCTGAGCTTGTGGGTACAGCAGCACTCCCCAAATCCATGGTAATGTGGTTTGCCCCACAGTTCTTCCTAACAGCATTGCACATGATTTATCAGTATATTACATACTTACAATATTCATATAAAACACAACACTCAATGGAATCTGATACATGAAGCTAAAAATTCACAATTACACTTTTTTTTCCATCTTTCTTTACTTTCTGTTTTGTCAGTATTTTGATATATGTATATATATATATATATATATATATATATATATACACACACAATATATATATATATATATATACCCCCCACACACATGCACACAACGTAGTTCCTCATTTCTCGTTAGTATCAATTTAAGAGAACATGGGAAAAGAGAAATGTAAACTTTTCCTTGGTTGGATCCAAACAATTGTCCCATTGCTGAGAGGATTATTTATTAGTTTACACATTTATATAGCACTGCTACTATATTACGCTCTACAGACATTAGCATCACACACTGTCCCCAATGGGGCTCACAATACAAGTTCACTATCGGTATGTCTTTGGAGTGTGGGAGGAAACTCACGGAGAGCATACAAACTCCATGCAGACGTTATCATTGGTCGGGTTCGAACCCTAGGACCCCAGCACTGCTCACATTTTGGTACTTATTACTAGGATACTGTGGCACGCAATGTTGGGAAGTGCCAATGTGCATGTAGAAAGTGACTTACTTTTTATGTGCTGTCACCAGAGATACGGTATGTTATTGCCAACTAAGAATCCTTTAAAATCTCCTGAATATGCATAGGTGCCGTTCTCCTAGCCTTAGTGCCAAAGCTTACATCAAAGCACTTGGAATCTGCTCGTGGAATGCTGAGTATCTCTTTTTTCAACTTTATGCTTCTATCAGTTTTATTATGCTGATGGCGTGAAAGTCTACCCAGGGACTTCTATACGGCCTGCAAGAACTGCATGCATCATTAGCATATTGCTGTGCCTATGGTGAACAGAACTTTATCTTTCCCTTTGATATACATCAGTCCTTGACCTGTCATCGCCCAGTAAATAATGTAAGATGAGGTTTATGTCTATGTGAATGGAGAAGTCCCCTAGGACTGGTCTGTAGGATTACCCCGGCGTCTATTCACCTGTCGGACAAGAAGCATCGGACATTTTAAACATGACGTTATGTTCTACTTTACATAGATGACAATCAGAAGATGCAACACATAACCTTCTATCTTGCCGCTTGTTTCCTCACTTCAACTCTGACATTAAAAATCAAAGACGTCGCTGCCTTAGGGGCTAAGATTGATTTTTTATGTCTCTTTTGTGTTTGCAGAAACTGACATGGAAATCTAAGCAGCCGGATGTAGACACCTGCAGGATGAAGGGGAAGCATAAGGTAGGCAGTTTTCAATTTCTTTCACTGGCACCAAGGGTTTAGCCCTCAGACAGTTACCTGTGGTCGAAGCCTGCAATGTGCTATGGATCACAGCCCACACTGCTTCCATGTAATTGCTTTTTACATGAACTCAGTGACTTTCATTTGCACAATAGATATTTGTTTATTGCAAAATATCATGTTAAAAAGAATTCTGTATAATAGTCTTAAGAAAGGTGCTTGCCCCTGAATGCGATTATGATGCCATAATGTAAAATAATAAAAGGTAACCAGAATTCCCCAACATGATAAATAGGTCATTCCAATCTTCTTTTGATAAGAGAGCAGACCCCAACCTAGAGAAGAGGGGAAACGATTCCCAATGGGATTCAGTAATGAAATGAAGAATACAAAATCTTATATATTCAGTTAGTCTTGTCAGTACTATGTAGGCAAAGTGCTATAAATGCTAGGCCATGTAAAACCTAGGATCCAGTCGAAATAGACTTAGTGGAACCACGGTGTAGGAGTGGATAAATCAGAGCAATTATTAGGTTTTATACTGTTGTATACTATCTAAATACATGTTCTCTTATCCATAGGATGAATGTCATAATTTTATAAAGGTTTTACTAAAGAGGGATGAAGAAACGTTGTTTGTCTGTGGAACAAATGCTTTTAATCCTGCGTGTCGAAACTACAGGGTAAGTCCTTGTAATGTTGTTTTTGCTGATATAGATGTGTTACAAACTGGACATGAGTGCATTTAGATATTCGAGGTGCAATAGGGACTATATGGAGACAAATATCCAATAAATAAATATCAGCAGTCACAGACTACCACAGCTAAAAAATAGCCTTTATTATATATCATTAAAATAAAATAAAAACAAATAAACCTAGTGATAACATAAAGAAAACAAAGAAAGAAAAAAATATTGATTTAAATGAGTCAATCCTCTGCACTTAGGGACACCGATAGGCAGGTGCGGGCCAAATATAATATCCTATGGGCTCTGACCCTCAAACTGGCCCTAACTCTATAATGCCCTGCCTAAGAACAGAATGGCCGCCCCGATAGGGGCGATCCCGTATCAGGAACCTCCCCTGAATAGGGGAAAAGCTAACAGCTAGTATATGCTAACTGAAAAAATGTCACTACCACGATTAGTAGCTCAATATATTCTAAAAAAATAAAATTATATATATATATATATATATATATACGCAGAAAATAATTTACTACCGTAAACCGATCCTGATTATAGATAGTTTTAAAATTGATATTATAGCAAAAACATGCCGTGTTATTTTATCACGTCATCTCCCGACGCGTTTCACCCATACATAGTTGAGCTCATCAGGGGATCAAGACTTAGATCTGAAAATACTTAAAGTAAACCAGTAGGATATTTTCAGTTTATAGAACAAAACTGTAAATGGTAAGTCTCAAAGGAGTAAATATAGCAGATGTCAATAACAGCTCACTAATATGGTATATTCTCCCAATGACGGGGAACTATTCAAAATGAAAATAAACCAATCGGCTACTTGCGTGTCCACTAGGTAAAGATTAGATGATACTGTTGTACAGGTGCCACACCCCCTGATATATCAATCACGAGGTGGACAGCAGTAGACGAAAATACACCTATACATTAATTCGGCGCTGTATACAGTGGTATACGGGAGAGCTGGTGGAGTTAACTAAGCAGCAAAGCCCAGATAACGCTTCGCTGCATGAGCCCAGTGTAAAAATACACAATCATCGCTCTGCACCACGAACGCCAGGAGAACCTCTGCCACTGTGACACAGGACCACTATATGCAGTGCCTCATCCACTTACAGGGAACTGTGTCACACATCTATGATTGTGTATATATATTTTTTAGTATTTTGTATTTTAAGCTACTAATCGTGGTAGTGACATTTTTTCAGTTAGCATATACTAGCTGTTAGCTTTTCCCCTATCCTAGGGCGCTCAGGAGGTTCCTGATACGGGATCGCCCCTATGAGGGTGGCCATTCCGTTCTTAGGCAGGGCATTATAGAGCTAGGGCCTATTTGAGGGTCAGAGCCCATAGGATATTATATTTGTCCCGCACCTGCCTATCGGTGTCCCTAAGTGCAGAGGATTTACTAGGGTTATTTTTATTTTTTTATTTTAATGATATATAATAAAGGCTATGTTTTGGGGGTAGTAGTCTGTGACTGCTGAAAATTATATATACCACCTGTCATAACATTATACCCACAGACGGGTTTCTGTCTGAACTGTGAGTCCAATAAATAAACATAAATGACCTTTAAAGAAGCACCCCAGGATTTTTTCCTTTGCCTATATAGCGCAGGATAGGCCACTATTAAAGGGTAAGATAGAGGCTCTTGCATATGTCTTGTGTATATCTGTTTAATTTGATGTGCAATTTGTGGATTGTCTTCCATCTTGATTGCTTCTTTGCCTCAGATATGCTTTTTCTAATGAATCCAACTTTTCCTATTATTCCTGGCTTTGCAGAGACATAGGGGATGCTCACCACATTGCACTGCTCTAAGTGACATATGCCTGCTATCCCCTCACACTGCTGGGTCTCCATGTTTCTTCCATGTGACGAACAGTGATGGTGAACCTTTTAGAGACCGCGTGCCCAAACTGCAACCCAAAACCCACTTATTTATTGCAAAGTGCCGACACATCAATTTAACCTGAATATCAATATAGTTAATCTTCCATGTACTTTATTATTTAGCTATAATAGCCTGCCTGCATTCAATGTGCTGCCTGTGCCGTTCATAGTGCGCCCTGCGCTGATGAATGGCAGGAAAAATATAAGGCATATTGGTACACCTTAGACTTTTTCCAGGGTGTGGGTGCCCACAGAGAGGGCTCTGAGTGCCGCCTCTGGCACCCGTGCCATAGGTTCACCACCACTGCCATAGAACTACACTGGAGAGTCAGCACACACAGATAGTACAGGCAGAAAGTTTATATATAACTGCAGCTAATCACTGTATACACTCACCTACTATATATCTCTGCTTCTTGTCCTTTAGATATGGGAGAATGTGGGAGAATACAGAGATATACAATGTGGGGAACGGCGGTGCCCGAGAGGTGCCAAAAGGCATTTGATTGGTATTGATGTCATCCTGTAATTACAGGAAGGCAGCAACATGGGAGAGACTAAGTTCCTGTTTACGCATTAGAGCAAGCTCTGGGCTGCTGGTCATACTTGAGGTGACATGACCAAGTTCCCATAATGAAATAGTTTAAAATGTATGGATGCAACTGAGTTAGGGTGTAACAAATGACACTGGTAGAATAATGGTGGTGAGTTAACAGTATTATTTATTATTAAAGCGCCATTCATTCCATAGCGCTGTACATATGAGAAGAGGTATACATACATAATACAGACAATTGCACTAATCATAAACAAGAAGGGTTACAAACTGGTACAGAAGGAGAGAGGGCCCTGCCCGCAAGAGCTTACAATCTACATGGTATGGGAGAAGGACACAGTAGGTGCGGGTGAAGTTGGTCATGGCGGTATGCAGGCAGCAGGGTCACTGGTTGTAGGCTTGCCTGAAGAGGTGGGTTTTCAGGTTTCTTATGAAGGATTCCACTGTAGGTGAGAGTCTGATATTTTGGGGTAGCGAGTTCCAGAGTATGGTGGATGCACGGGAGAAATCTTGGAGTCGATTGTGGGAAGAGGCAATAAGAGGAGAGGAGAGAAGGAGGTCTTGTGAGGATCGGAGAGTGCGTGTGGGGATGTATCGAGAAAGTAACTCAGAGATGTAGGGAGGGGACAGGTTATGGACGGCCTTGTATATATTTGTTAGTACTTTGAAGTGAATTCGCTGGGCAATGGGGAGCCAGTGAAGGGATTAGCAGAGGGGAGAGGCAGAGGAGTAATAGGGTGAGAGGTGAATTAGTCGGGCAGCAGAGTTGAGGATAGATTGGAGGGGTGCGAGAGTGCTAGATGGAAGGCCACAGAGGAGAGTGTTGCAGTAGTCTAGGCGGGAGATGATGAGGGCATGTACAAGCATTATATATACGGTATGTAAAATAAAAAGTGCTTCTTTAAGTATAGCAACCACTGAAATTGTTCTTGTGAAGAATCCTGAAACTGAGTGTTAAGGGGATCATAGAAATTAGACAAATGTTTGGGAGAACTCATTGATTTTGGCGGAACCAGTTAACCATCTAATTGTGTCTAGCAATGGCATATATCCTTCTACCGATTTAGAGCCACATGCTGAAATCACCCATTGCAGCCAACTTTAGCCTTGTGTATGGCCAGCTTAACAAAATTAATAAAGGATGATATAGATATGCAGTGGTTCATTCACATGCTCCAAATAACTGAATAAATCCATGTAATAGTTAATGAAGAAACCGTAAAAAGCAAAGAAAACCCATTTATGTAAGATTTTAATAAGCCATTTCTGTTTCTTAGATGCAGCTTATAATTGCTTGAGTGATTAAATGATCTGCTTCTGTATGATATCTCTCAGCAAAGTATAAGGCTTATCAGCTGGAGCATTGCACCATCCGCTGCAGGGAGCAGATCCGGCTGCTGGGGAGGGAGGCACACCTGTATGTGCTGGAATGTCCTATCTCCCCTCTTATCTGTCTTCTACAACTGCAGGCCTTGAAAAAAATCCTGTTGCTGGGGGGCTGTCTGATTCACTGATAATTATCCATAGCCATGGGGGTCGGCAGCTAATTGTTTACAGCCTCTTTGAGAATTTCTGTAGCGTATTCGAGGCTATGAAGACATATAAAAATTATTTGCTATCACGGTTTGAAATGCCATTTAATTTGATAATCAGGAGCTTTTATTGCTTTTAGCTATGATGGTATGCAGATTTTAATTGCTTTAATAGAAGTAAAAGAAATGGATGTAATTAAATCAGACCCCATATATTTAATGTAAATTGAAAAAGAAGCATCCAGTGGGGTAGATGTTTTTTATAACTGCATGTGAAAATGTCTGACATATGTAAAAACACACATTGCCATTATCCAATTTTACTACGTGTATTATTATTGCTAATGTTATATCGCACATGTCAGCAGGATCAAACCTACCAAACCTGCCATGCCGCCTGGTAGGCTTGACCTTGGTGATTAAAATGCTACCTGTCTAGTAAAAAAATTGGTTGAGGTTCTCCAAAGAAAAAAATATTTTATTCTTTAATAGTTCAATGCATGGAGGGACACGGCCCAGTGCACCTTAGCTTTCCAGTGCTGACCACGCCCCTTGGTGCACTGAACCCTCATTTACATAAAGAATATGTCTTTTTCGCTGGAACACCACAACAGGTATTGTTTTAATCAGCAGGGTCAACCCTACCACCTACTATGCCTGGTTGATGGGAACATGAAATCACATGCATATATACTCGATCACGCACCTGCAAGTTCACCTTCACAAATGAGCAACAGTGTTGGATTTGTTGTGATCATGAATATATCAATTGTAGGTTGATATTAGCAGTAGTAACATGCAATAATGCACTGTGATCCAGCACAAAGTGTGATGAGCGTGCACTGTAAAATTGCCCTGGACCACTACCATTGAGACATATTCACCATGTCCTGTCATAAAGAAAAAGTAGACTCGGAAGCAAGTAGCCCATAACTAAGCAAAACTAAATATTTGCATGAATGTATTCTTCCTACACTTTCCTCTAAGAGTTACCCAGCATATAGTGGAACACTTATCAAGACCGGCGTCTTCTGCACCGAAGGATGCGTCAAATTCATGTAGAGGTGCAGGCTTCTCATAGATTTGTCACACTGTCCAACAGGCCACGAGTCAAACTTAAATCTACGGGGGTCTCCGAGATGCTGAAGAATTCTGTCATTATTCATGCCAGAAAACGGGTGAATGAAGATGAATGTTCCGGGCCTGCTGGCCTACCTGCTCCCCTGCCACACCACCTTTTCTCAACACTTTAGAAAAGTGGCATGAAAGGTCAAACTTCACTAATTTTGCCACAAATATTGTGTGCAACAAAATTAGCAACTTTTTTATGCCAATATTGTAGCATAAAGGCCTAGATAAAAGGAGTGTTCTAGGAATCAAGATATTGATGACCTATCCATTGGATAGTCCAAACAAAATCGATGGCAGCATATCCTTAAAGGGTTCTTTATTCAAGTTGGGTCCATAAAAATGTACAAAAAGAGCCAAAGATAGTGCAATTTTTCGACTACATTGTAGTCTTTATCAAGCTTGATAAAGACTACGATGTAGTCCAAACGCTGAACTATCTTTGGCACTTTTAGTACATTTATATGGAGCCAACTTGAATAAAGAACTTTTTAAGGATATGCTGCTATCAATTTTGTTTGGACTATTTATGGAGCGATCAATAACGATCCATGGTCGTTGATTGGCTGAGGCATTCCTGAAGGAGTCTGGATGGTACGTTGGTGCTGTTTTCACTTTACACTTTCTACTATCCATTGGATAAGTCATCAGTATCAGATCTGTAGGGATCAGACACCCAGCACCCCCACTGATCATCTGTTACATGCAGTCATGGTTCCAGGAAGCTCTGCACACTGTGTAGTCGCCATTCGAAGGTTTCTATAACTTAGCTCCTATTCAAGTGGCTGCTGATAACAGCTGATTGGTGGGGGTTCTGGGTGCCGAAGCTCCACCAATCTGATATTGAAGATATATCCTGTGGTTAGGTTAACAACATCTTAGTCTTGGAAAACTCCTTTAAGTCAAAACTGATTACTGATATACTGTAGCTCTAGCTTTTTTGCTAGTATTTGAGTGGTACGATTGACATTGTCACTTTGGTATGGAGAGCAGAAATGAGCATAGCCACCTGTTTCAGCAGTGAATAGACAAGTTATTTTACAGCAGATACAGAGTGCGCTTCTGTCTTTTACAGTGCTTTGTCTGCACTGTTATGTTAGAAAATCATATTTTCTTGGACTTCTCCACCATTCTCTGCTTGTAGCAGGGAGCAGAATGCAGCTGGCTTTCCAATAACTGTGCCAAGCAGTGACTACTTTAAGTCCCCTTGTCACCGCTTCATTCTCGTTCGTTAGAATTAATGCATGTAACAAATCCCAAGAAGTCGCTCCTGTTCTACTAGTTTTGATTTTATTTTATTTTTTGGCATAAAAATGTCCACAATAGAAGCCATCCATCTCATCGTCTCTCACAGATGTTTCCTTACAATAATCTCTTGCCTCTGCTGATTTCATCACCTGCTGCCCATGTCATTTGGAACACAAGTGGTATGTGCAAGGAGAACTCACACAAGTTAACATGGACACCTGTGGTCTTCTTGTCTGTTCTGCTTGCTGTACAGATGGCGCTCCATCAACCTTTGACTTCCAAACAGCAGACAGAGCCCCTTCTTGGGCTGTAAAGTGAAAATGCAGATGGGCATCAGATATTGTAGTGCTCCTATGCAGAATGAGCTCTGCTTATTTTCTTCATACTGACACTTTCATAGCCCAGCCTAATTGTGCTGCCTAGAAAAGTAATTGCTTTCTGAAAGACTGGACAGCGGAAGATTCATGACAGGAAACAAATGATGACAGGTCCACTCCTCAGCTAAATGATGAAAGCTTCGTACAATATGGGTAAAAAGTTAATTGCTGCCTGGTACAGCAAGCAAGGTTCTTTCTTAAGAGCTGTAAGCGCTTTTCTGATTTATGCCAGGTACACTAATCTATTGAATGTACCTGTGTGATAGATTACATTCAAATGTACAAAATAGCTGGAAATGATATATACTTTCCTATAGATTCCACCATCACATTCTGCACTAAATCCTGGAGCTTAGATGATGTTGTGATGGTACCAAGAACTTCTACATACTAGAGTGGGCTATGTATTTTCAAGAGTTGGAGAAGAGTTAAAGTAGTTGTCCAAGATTGGGCAAAATAAATAAAAGAACCCATTACTTACCAAGTGGATCACCAGATGTCCCAGCACCACCATTCCGCTCCTTCACGCCAGGCTTTGTCTACTTGGCTGGTGATGTCACATTAAAATGCATGACCACAGCAGCCAATCACTGGTCTCAGCGGTGGTGTAATCATCAAAGCCTAGCAAGAACTTTTGTGGAAGAACAGTGGGAGATTTACCAAGAGTTCACATCAGCGTTCAGCCTTTCCGTTCTTCTGCTCCGTTATAGGAGCCGAAGAACGGAAAGGACGGGTTCGGCACATACTGTACCTGAGCCGAATGCAGCCTACGGACCCCATAGACTATGATGGGGTCCGTTCAGTTTCCGCTCAGAAGATTATTGAAGAGAAAACAAAGTTCCTGCTCTATGGCTTTGTTTGGCTCAGTTATGTGGGAATCCGTACTTCCCGCTCTTCTGCTTCTATAACGGTGCAGAAGAATGGAAAGGCTGAAGGCTGACATGAACTCAGCCTAAAAGGTCTGTTACCTACATTTGTCCAATCCAACCTCTTTCATTGAAATCATTTTACACAATTTTCCAGATTACCTTGAAAGATTTTTATCTTGTTTTTGAATAAATAGTTAGAATTGCTGAGCCACTAGCTCAATACCCCTATGACATCACCAAACCAGTTCATTGACAAGCCTCCTCCACAGTTCCTGTTGATAGCTCTCCCAGTGTGTGCTTTCTGAACAGAGAGGACTTTATTATGTTTTTGCGTGTTGAGAATGTGCCAGTTGCCAGAGACCACATAATCAGACACAGCACAGAAGAAATCCCATCAAGGGATAACATATCAGCCAAAGTTTAAGAGAGGGAATTACTATTGGCAAATGTACAATTATGAGTGTGTTTGGTGCTTTTAAAATTGGCCATCATGAGCGTGGCTTACTAGTAACTGCCTCATTTGGTTTTTACAGGCAAAACCCTCATCATGTAGCATAATTCATATAGTCCTGTAGATTGCAATATAATATGTGGATTTAAACATCTGCCTCAGCTGTCTTGAGTTCAACTGGTACAATGTTCTCTTGCACATGGATATTGAAATGTAGTAGTTTTAATTGTCTAGTGAAATGTCTTGTTAATAACGTGTTGCTTTATTCATCAGATGGATACACTTGAGTTTTTAGATGAAGAAATAAGCGGCATGGCCAGATGTCCATATGATGCCAAGCATGCCAACGTTGCTCTATTTGCAGGTATGACTTGTAAAACTTCAAATTACTAAAATTGTTTATTCACATGCTCATAGTAAATTAGTCACCTCTGTATGTGGTATAGATCACTATGAAGTTTGTGGAAACTATGGTTGAGAAAAGTGTATAAAGCCTTTTGGGGCATGTGTTGTAGCAGAGCATATCTCAGCAGGCAGCAAGTGAGGAGAGGTTGTGTAGAATATTGATATAGTCATTATCGACTGTTTACTTACATATTACCTCCCGTAACTCATTATTGCTTTCTAACATATGTTGCATCTACCAAGTTGTATATTAAAAAAAAAAGGCAATGAAAGTGGGAATGTAATCAACTGCCTAATTTTTTATGAATTTTAAACTCTGTTTTGAGCTTTATGTTGTACTTTACATTTTTAGCGGAGTATATTGAAATTTTGTCCTCTCTCGCTAACATAGATTTGTGCCATTTGGTTGGAATTTCTATTAGACTTGGAAGTGCATTTTTGTGAATATATAAAACTTCCATTGTTTAAATGAAATGTCAGATGTAATTGGAAATATTACCTTAAAAGTTCAGAAAGATCAATACATCATTTCTATGCTAAATCCCAAGGTCAAATATTTTATTGGATTTCTGATTAATACATTATGAGGAGACATTCTATATAGGAATATAATACTCTGGAGAAGAAGGCCAGTCAACTGGTTGAAACCCAGGACAGACACATCTGAACTGATCAGATCTGTTTGGTGATTAATTTTATTCTAATTCCAGCATAAGAGAGGAGAACACAAATAGGGCTTTCATTTTCAAAAAAATATGGACTTATTTTCTCCTTTATTCATGATTTTCATGTCATTTTTCTTGTAGCTCTACTTTCGGCATATGACCTTACACTTACAATGCTGTTCATTTCAGTACAGTGACTGAGACATAAAACAAATCTATTTTCTAAAGCCAAGATGGATGTGTCTAAATGAAGTTTTATTGCTGGCAAAATAGAAAGAACTCATCACTGCATTGGACCCCAGGGCAGTCTATCACATTATATATTATATGCAGTGGATGTTTCAGTACTAACCCCAAGTGGCCTTGCAGAAACTTTATATTTTTTTATGGTGATTTAGATGCCATTTTATGCCTCTTTCCATTAGCATGTGTATTGTATAATACTCGACCACCACTGAAATATGCCTCAAAGGTATTTATCAATTGGAATTTGGACACTTATCCCTGGCTAATGTAGAGGAGAGCCAAGCCATGAGCTGTTTCTCATTATTCTACTGCATGTACAATGAAATGAAGAATACGTAGGAAGGAAAAATAATCCAGAGGGGATAATGAGAGTGGAAAGAAGGATAATTTCCCATGACTCGACTAGTGTTTAGCATGGTCCAAAATGACCATGTAAACATATGTACGTAAGAACTTAATTGACTGCATCTGCAATATGATCTTAATATTTCTTGGCATAAAAAGGGAGCAGTGTATAAAGTCTAGTATTGGAGCTTATTGTGGGATCTACGTCCACATTTTTTAAATTCATTTTTCAAAAGGAAGGAGGGTTAAGCAACACTATAACAAATCACAGTGATATGTATGTGCACAAAGGTACTTTGTAATGGATACATTTTCATATGATAGACATTTATTATATTATTGGATGATCTAGATCAATGGTTCACAAAACTAGCTAAAAGATTTTTCTTTGAATAGCGACACATGAACCCATTATTACAATAGGGCATTTAAATTAAAAACATAAGTCACATGCAGTAAAATATATTTGAAAATCTATTAGGATAAAAATTGATGAAATTGCCAATTGTAATTTGTTGAAATGAAATAAAGATCATTCAATAACATGTTTTGACAATATCCGAATGCCATTTTTTTTTACCAATCTTTCTTGTCACGTTGAAGTTGTTGGACCACCCTTAAAAGGGTTCTCTGAGATTGAATAAAAATTTCTGCAAGGAACCAGTCGTAGAATATGAGCAGGGCTTGTTGCAGAGCTGCCGAGGTGGTGAGAGGTGGGGCCATATTACACAATATGCTATGGCACTAGCAGTTACAACACATTGGTTAGCTTTCCTGTCAGGCTGCCCAGCCACGATAGCATATTGCATGCAGGGTGGCATCATTACCGGTTGACAGCCTCGTGTGTGGGGAGCTCCTGACTTTTGCCCGACTGATATCGGTGGAGAGAAAAATTGGGTGTATTGAATTGCAGCGCCTCATCTTTTTGTTCTCCTTGGAGATAACCTGCTGCCAGAGGTTTTTTTTTTCTGTCCCCACTGAAAACACATACACATTTAGCCAAGATGAACGTGTATGTTTATGGGGAACATACTTGTTTAGACAGCAGTTCTTGAAGCTATATGCCAGCCTTTACTCTATTTTATCACAAATACTGCTTATGGTAATCATGTTGCAAATGACAAAGATGCTATGCAATACTATAATCATTATATATTATTCTAGAAATTCTGTTAATAACCCAACGTTGACATATCTAACATCTATTTTTTTAACTAACCTCTAGAAATATGAGGCAGTTATAAAAAATTACTTCTTTAACTTAAGGTACATTAGAAACAGCTTTACCTAGAGCTTCGACACCAGGATCTTGAGGTGGTGATTTATATCAAACCTCACATGCAATTAATTAGCGGTTAGCAAGAACAGCTTCTGTGATAACATAAACCTTTCTGAAACAGTTTCCTTGGATTTGTCTTTATTTTTGGAAAATAGCAATTGCTATGTCAGATTTAGTGAGGTTCAATGCACTGATCAGCACAGCAGTAACCAAACAAAAATGTGTAGCCTTTATTTGTCTTTGTTTTCATCATACGCCTCCTGCCACTAAGTTCTACCTTATGTAATATAAAAAGGATAAGATGTGTATGAGTGAAATGAAACATAATACATGGCTTTAAAATCTAAATTAGCACTGGAAATCTGGAATATTACGCCTGTCGGGGTATATTCTGATTATTGCCAGCTTGAACAGGGATCTGCTTTATCTTGGACTCCTCTGGAAGCAATCATCGAATAGACACAAATCCATAGGAAGCCTGAGCTCATTAGTTTTACGTCGAGCTGTACATTTTTTCCCTAATACTTCAACCTCATAAACTTTTGTAAACAAGCAAATGTAATGTAGAACTTTGTGAGCAGTCATGTGCATGTATAATTTAAATTGAAGCCTAGCTAATATGAGAATTTAGTCCATTAGCTCAGTACAAATGACATTTGAGTATTCATTGTAATGTATTTGAGCACAGAGGCGACACTATAATATCAAGCATACACCAGAGAGTAGTGTGAGCATAGAGGAAAGAACTAGTCATGGGTTCCTCTTCATAACTGCTGCATACCAACTCCCCATGGTCCATAGCTAAAATTGGAGATTGGACTTTTCTATTTCTAGAACAGGAATTTAATTTATTGGTTGTTCAAAGGGACTATATAAATAAAGTTGTCAGTAAATTTTGTAGTCCACAAGATGCTGTGCAATGTCTGACATTCAGAAAATACTGTACACAGGACATCCTCCGTTCCTTTTTTCAGCTTGTTGTGCCAGTTCCCAACACAGGAGAAGGCACCAGAATGTCTTGCATCTCCATAGAAGTCTATGACAACCTGGGTGGTAGACTTTCCTGGCTGTATTTTGTTATATTCTGTCCTAGGAATAACCTGGATTACAGATGAACAAAATCGCTCACCCAATTCGCATTTCACCAATTTGATAAATTATCAGGCAAATGCCATTTTTTACTATATAAGCATCGTCGTCATTCATGGAAGAGCTACATGTGAACAAACTCATAAATCCTTGCAGCCATGATCTTTGAGATCACATTTGACGGACTGAATTGAGACTAGTTAGGCCTCTTATATGAAAACTATGTCTGAGAAAAAAATCCACCTAATTGTCCATAGTGACCTTCATAATCCAGCTTTTTTTTTTTTACTAAAATTCACTGGATGAATGAACTCTTGGGTCTTAATTAGTTATTATAATGATTGGACATTTCAGTATGTCCTGTGTTATCGTCAAAAAAATATCTTTACTTGAAGAACCAGAAACACCCTTTAAAGGGAACCTGTCAGAAGAACAATGGGGCACATTTATTAAGACCAGCATTTTAGACGCTGGTCTTAATAAACCCTATATCTGGCAGTGGATTCGCCGAAGTTATGAAGAGGTGCAGGCCTCTACATAACTTTGGCGCATCTAGTGCCGATTCTAAATGTAAGACAGCTTCCTTGCTGTCTTACATTTAAACCATTTTCTATACCTAAACCAAGTCAGAGATTCTGCCGCACCATGGCGTGAGACAGAATGTGCGCCAGATCATAAATGACCCTCAATGTCTTGTCCCTTGAACAAAGTTTCATTAGTCTGCTGTGCTGCATTATATGAATTCATGTAAAATTGAGCCTGTGGCATATATATTTCAATTCATCTTTTCTTTTCAAGATGGAAAGCTTTATTCTGCAACTGTGACTGACTTCCTTGCGATTGATGCCGTCATTTACCGGAGTCTAGGAGACAGCCCAACTTTGCGCACTGTGAAATATGATTCCAAATGGTTGAAAGGTTAGTAGCATTTATATACCATTCATCCTTAGGGGAGGTACTGGCTGTCCTTAAAGGGGTTATCCAATACTATAAACTGCCCCCCATATGCCGGGCCCTTCACAGGGAATATACTTACCTGGGTCCCCACTCCCTGCGCCGCTCCTGGTCCCCGCACTGCCGCTGCAGCTTCTACCCATGCGCGGATGAAAACATCCGGTGTCGGGAGCAACCAATGGCAGGCGGGGACAGGGACAAGCCTCCCTATCATCACTCGTGATGCTAGGGAGGCTCGTCCCCGTTCCCGTCTGTCATTGGCTGCTCCCCCCAAGACCGGATGTTTTCATTGGTGCACAGGGAAAAGCAGCATCAGCGGTGCAGGGACCAGGAGCAGTGTAGAGAGCGGGGTAAGTATATTCCCTGTGAGGGGCCCGGCATATGGGGGGGCAGTTTATAGTATTGGATAACCCCTTTAAGAAGACCAGCTGTGTATGGAGACTTGGTGGCAATGCTCCATGGCAAAATAATATGCAAAGAGGTGTCTACCACAGAAAGAGATCCTGGAAATGGTTTCCTATAAGTCAACATCTGATTTTTTAACAAGCCTTGGAACATGAGAAAGGAAAATAGGCAAAACATATATCCATGTAATATGGAAGGATTACAGCATGGCATTCAGAATTCTGTCACATGCCCCTTAGCAACAGTCTGCATACTGTAATTTTACAAAAATGTAACGTCCTAAGAAGGGGAAATCTTGCAGTCTGAAGGAATCTTAAATTGTAATTTGTGAAAAGAAAAGCACATTCCTCCTAAAAAGGAACTCTATACAATAATAATGGAGATTTATATACCAAATGGAATCTGTTTGGGGTTGGATTCACATGGCCAAATTATGACCACATTGTGGTTTTCATATTATGGCTGCACTATGTCGACTCAGAGTTCTACTGAACCTATTGATGCTCTAAATTCTTTTCCATAGAACCAAGTGAGATCCTGGTGTTACATCCTTGATTCAGACACTGGGTGTGTTATGACCATAATAATACACATGCTTTCAATCACCATTATTCTGACTGCCATTAGTAGGTGTCATCCAGCATCTGTCACCATTGTGTATGACATATTTGTCACAGAAAGTCATAAAAAGCTGCTATACAGATATATAACAATGACATAGGAAATGTTTCCTGGCCTTATATCCACCTTGTCTGTTTTCAGAGCCATACTTTGTACATGCCGTGGATTATGGAGACCTTATCTACTTTTTCTATCGTGAAATTGCAGTTGAATACAACAGCATGGGAAAGGTAGGGCAAGAAATGGACGTAAATTACCTGTGCAACTGCTCTTAAGTCATCCCAGCAATAAGAGACCTTGCAACGAGAACCATTAATCACCATGACAAGGCCACCTTTTGGGAAGATTGCATTGCAGATCTTGAAACTTTATAATGTCTTTCAAGTGTAGTACTCTTATGTAGGATATTACTGCTTGAGGGAAATAGCATGCACTGAAACTCCACCGTACTAGAAACTAGATATGTGGCTAAGCTACTGTCCTTCACAAATGATAGGTTCTACATTTAATTTTCATTATAGAAATTTAATTATAGTTAGTAATACATAGTGTGCTGTATCTGGATATTTTTAACTCTCAAATGTATGGACACATGTCAGACAATCATTTTTATTCAAGCACCTTGTGATATCCAAGCACCTTGTGATATATTTATTAAAGTCATGGAATGCATATTTAATTAAGATTGCAGCCTTTCGTTATATGGATCCATTATTTTATTGAAGTTTCGAAGGCTGTAATTCAGGCCAGTATAGAGAGAAAAATGTCTACTCTAGTGGTTATGTTGTTATCCGTTTTGCCATGGTTTCAGACAACCATGTGTGGATTGCTTCCATTTTATTATGCAGCTGGATGCAATCTGTTCCTATCTGTATCAGTCAATTTATTTTGGGTAGAAGCTAACCCTAGCTTTCTTCATTCAGGAATCCAGAAATATGCTTTCCACTGCTATTTCACTTCAGGGGCTAAGATCAGAAGGCAGAGGGAGCCGCATCCCTCTGCCTTACCTCACAGATGCCACGATCGGTGTTGATCGCGGCATCTGAGGAGTTAAATGATAGGGTTCAGTGGGATCGCAATTCCCCGTCATTGCTGCCGGGTGTCTGCTGTATGATACAACTGGCACCCGCTGCGTATGGAACGGGCTCACTGCAGCAGTCCACTCCGTACATTCCCTCAGCCACCATGATGTACAGGTATACCTTATTTATAGCGACTCTTGGCACCCACACCGACCGTGCTTTTTCAAGAGGCCATGACACTCAGGCTTCAGTTTTCGTGTGTCAGTGATGCCACATTCATTGGTCACATGGCCAAGGTGCAGCTCAGTCCCATTCAAGTGAATGGACCTGGGCTGCAATAACAAGCACAGCCAAGAAACATTGTACGCGGCTGTGCTTGGTATGCTGGAAGTAGCCCACAGAACTCACCAGAGCACTTCAGACTTCAGGAAGCTGATTGAAGGAGGTGCTGGGGGTCTGCCCCCACTGATCAGATATTGATGATTTATCCTGAGGATATTCCATCAGTATCAACATCCCAGACAACCCATTTATTGGCCATTTGAAAGCTGTGCAAGGAACTACAGGGACTTACTGGCCATAGACCCAATAGCCCTACTCACAGCCACCAGCCATGTACATAACTATCTGATTCTCTCCAATGCACCCGGCCAGTGGCCTCAAGTGCCCTCCTGAATTCAACTGTATCTCCACTTTTTTTTTCTTTTTCTTCCCCAGGGTCGCTTTAAATTCCTAGTCCGCCCCTGCCTTCCACCTGGTGATTTTAAAAATTGAAGCATATAACTTGTCCAGTTTGAGTCAGAGACAGGGATCGCCCAGAGCTCTGCACTGTAACACTGCCGCTCTTGACCATTTCTGATTGCCTGTTATAATATTCATATAAGCCAGAAACAGTATATTGTGGTGACATTTCACAAAGTAGAGTCTCATAGTAAGTCAAAGAGACATCCTGGTAATTTATCTTTAAATTTTAGGACAAGTAGTAAAAAATTTTCATAAAATAAAGATAATTTATAAAATAAATAATAATGATAAAAGTATGGTAGGATGGCTGCAGTAGTGTATGCCGGACAGTTGTAGAAATTTCACCGAGTTATTTCTATTTAAGAACTGTCTGGAGCGAGAATATATAACCAAGACACAGTGACCAGAAGGAGCAGTGGAATATGATCTCCTGTCACTTCATGTTTCCACTCTACAGTACACTTACTTATCAGCCCATATTTCTTTACAACATATGCTGACATCAAACAAATATGGAGCTGGAAATAAAATTGAAGTCAGACGTTAAAAAAAAAAAAATCAAAAATAAACTTGCTTTTTTAAGCTATGATGTCAGATGCTAATGGGATATCTGATGACTTTCTGGTTTCTGGAGGTTGCTTTTCTGTTAAATGCCATATGGATGTGTAGAAATAAAAGAAAAGAAGTGTGTGACTACAGCGAGGCATTCATTTTCCAGTTGGTTAAATTCAGAATGGTACCAGTATACATATAACTTCCTGCAGGGTAAATGACCAGGAGCCTTGCTCTCTTATCAAGGGATTCTCTTTGTCAGAGGGCTATGGATTTTAATTCATGGCTGTGAGTGGCCCTACAAATTTCAGCTTGCACTATTAGAACATATTGCACAATAAAGTTCAGAATCAGCTTTAAAAATAATTGCATAATAATAATAATAATTTCAACCACAAATCAGTAATATAGAAAGTAAAATTAGATTTTTAGTCTTTTCATGATTACATGTGCCAATAGGTCCTTGGATAGGGGGTTCACTTTTAAATTGGCCTTCCCTTTCTTCCATATAGGTGATATGATATTATACAGGACTATCTCCTGTCCACAGGTATTGCAGTTTTGACTGTTACCTGCAGGGATGATAAAGGAAGAAGTACAAACCAGTCCCTTTCGGTCCTTTTATGGCATGAAACAGAATCAGAAGAATCCCCAATTTAATTTTGTTATGGTGCTCATTCCCCTCCTTGAACTTGCTAAAACCCTTACAAACAGAAAAATGTTTCGAATCAAACCCAGGGCCCCAAAAAGTGTAACCAGTCAATAAAAATGGAGGCAGAAAGGCTAAATGGCAGTCTCTGATTGAATTTCTATTCAATGGAGTCAGCTTGTGTTTGGTTAGTATGTAGAGAGCAGAGATAGCACATTTGTATAGATCCTCTGACACATATTGTGGGGAATCTGTAGCGCTTGAAACGATTAGTAAAACAAGCTTCTAAATTCATAAGTGCAAATGCTAATTCCGCATAATCTTTAATTAAACCAAAACAAAATACTATTCGGATGACTTCAGTGATTGAAATATCATTGAGACTCTCCGCTTATTAAAACCGTATGAGATGGCAGAAGCTGAAAAGGAAAGATTTGTTGGAGGTCATGGAAAAAAACAGTTACTGAAGATCTTCTAAACCTTCTAGAGGGTAGAGATTGGGAGAAGCATCCAGCTTTCTGAGTAATCTGCTCTGTACAAGCAGAATGTGCTTTTGTCTGTGGAAATGGAAAGCTAAGCAGTCTTTCTAGAAATTAATTTATATATTGCAGACATCTGATCTTTTAGGGGATTTATTGCACTGCTTTAAATGGCACATTCTTATCTTTTACAGCACATGCTTCCAACGCAGAATTTTTGCCTTTGGTGGCTATTTTTTTCTCCGGAGGATCATATACTGCAGCTATTGTATCCTATTACACATCCTGGCATTTTCTGACACTGTTGCTGAAATATTGTTTTGCTCTGTAGGTGGTATTTCCAAGAGTTGCCCAGGTCTGCAAGAATGACATGGGAGGCTCTCAGAGGGTGCTTGAGAAACAGTGGACTTCGTTTCTTAAAGCTCGATTGAATTGCTCTGTTCCTGGTGATTCCCATTTCTACTTCAACATACTGCAAGCTGTTACTGATGTGATCCATATTAATGGCCGGGATGTTGTGCTTGCTACATTCTCGACACCATACAACAGGTAATGCCGACTGTGTTGAACTCTTCTGCAAGCTTCCACTCTGAAGGAGTTTGTTTTCTGAGATCATGGTTAAAGGACTTGATTCACTTCAAGCAAATGACATTTATCATGTAGAGGAAGTTAATACATGGCACTTACTAATTTATTGTGATTGTCCATATTGTCTCCTTTGCTGGCTGGATTCATTTTACCATTACATTATACACTGCTCATTTCCATGGTTACGACCACCCTGTAATCCAGCAGTGGTGGTCATGCTTCTACATTATAGGAAAAAGCGCCAGCCTCTTTAGTCGGCAACGACCAGATGTAAATGAACTTTGGTGCTCAGTGATGGGAGGATATCTCAGAGATATAAGAAAAAGGTTCAAGGCAGAAAATAGAAAATTAAATGTTTATTAAAGCCACCATTAGTTTTCAATATTTATGGCCAACGTTTCGGTCCCTCCCGGACCTTGTTCACGGCCTACAAAACATGATATACATTTGTAAAATTAATACAAACACTATAAAACATAATAATGAAAACCAAAAGAGTAAAAAACAAAACATAAAAGACAAAAATAACAATAAATCTTATATGAACATAATCAAATTGTGTTTTGTTTTTTACTCTTTTGGTTTTCATTATTATGTTTTCTAGTTTTTGTATTCATTTTACAAATGTATATCATGTTTTGTAGGTCGTGAACAAGGTCCGGGAGGGACCGAAGCGTTCGCCATAAATATTGAAAACTAATGGTGGCTTCAATAAACATTTAATTTTCTATTTTCTATACTTGAGTCCCATGAACCTTAGCCTCTCTGGTCGGACTGTGGGAGCACACCTAGGCATGCATGTGCAGCAGCTCCCATCCTGGCTACCTAGTATGTGCAGTGGTGGTCATAACCCCTGGATATGAGCAGTGTATAATGTGATGGAAAAATGAATCAAGCCAGCAAAGGGGGCAAAATGGACAATCACAATACATTAATAAATGCCTTGTATTAACTTTCTCTACCTGATAAATGCCACTTGCTAAAGTAAGATAACCCTCTAAAGAAGAGCTATGTGAGCATTGATCCCCTTCCCCCTCGTACCATCCAGATCCATTATTAAACAGCTTATGGAAAAATCCACAATCCATTGTGATACAGACCAAAATGTTTTGCAGCCAGAACCACTAACTTTTCTACTGAAGGGGGAACTTGGTGATCCAGTATTTCTACTGTGACCCTTCATTTTTAGTTTGAAGGACATTTACTTACCAACAGCAGCAACAAACTGAATATTTGGGATGTTATGAAGACATAAGTCACAATCTGCCACAAATAATAATGTTGTACATTAAAGAGGTATTCCGGTATTTTAATAATGATGGTGTATCTGCAGGACAGATGATCAATATCTGATCGACAAGGGTCTGACACCTCACACTCCCACCAATCAGCTTTTACAGAGTAGCTTCGTAGGTGAAATGATACAGCTCCATCCATTGTGTAGTGGACAGATCTGGTAACTGCAGTGCTGCTCAAATTCACTTCAATGGGAGCGGTGCTGCTGTAAGCAGCCCTGTTCACTACACAGTAGTTGGCGCCGGAGTTATTCTGAAACAGCTGATTGGTGGGGTATGGGGTGTAAGTCAATCAAATCCTGGAATACCCCTTCAAATCATTGATGGGATCTCTATTCTTATATCTGTTGGTTTAGCATGTGGTGTGAAATAGGACACAGCAGCTATTCACAGTCCCATGCATCCTGAAAAAAAACAGAAAAAAACTAGTAAACTGGCCTTTTTTTTTTTCAGTCAAAATCTTGGGAAAGTCTTAATTGGCCGCTCTAATACTAGGCAGCATTCACTACAAGTCTAGATTGGTCTCTTTGGCACAGTAGGATTTTTTTTGTGAATTAACTCTAGAAATGTGTTGATAATGTCTACAGGCCATCACTTCAAAATAATAGGCCATAATTCTAGCAGCCCATTACCTGCTGTGCAAACCCCATGGTAGAGATGTTTTCTCAGGAGATTTCTTTCTTTTTAACTTGCCTATAATTAGGTCTTTTTTTAGACGCCATTGAGAAAAAGGCTGCTAACAGGAACTCGTCTGGCGCTACATTTGTCTGTTTTACATGGGATCGCCCTCAGTTGTCAATAGATAAGGGTCACAAGTTCAGAGCTAAGCTTTCTGTGCCAGTAAGGCCTCTATGCGGCATGTGTTTCAGGCACAAATTGTATGCATAATTGTGGAATGACTAACAAATTCTAGGAAATGTCACATTGCAGCATCCCTGGATCTGCTGTCTGCGCTTACGACATGGCTGACATCGCCAGCGTGTTTACTGGGAGATTCAAGGAACAGAAATCACCAGATTCCACTTGGACCCCAGTCCCAGATGAACGTGTTCCTAAGCCCAGGTAAAAATAGACAAGCCCTTTAATTCCTTGTAGCCCAGAAAGCTTTTTTTTATCAGATGGCTTTCATTGGTAAAGGAACGTCTCGCTGTGTGTTCCAACTTGTAAAGTTAGAAATACTCCTGCTATTTATACAGTATATTAGGGGATTGCTCCTTGTGGAGTTTTCTGAAATATATACAAAATATGTAGGTTAACTTTACACTTTAATCATATGCCATAAATTCTCAAAATTGCATCGTATAAAAAAACTATTAAACATAGTTTCTCGTTCTCATTATATTATTTGGTGATTGGCCAATGAAAGCTACAAATGGTGTATATAACAATAAATATCAAATATTGGATTTACCCATAAAACTTGACATTATGTATCATTTATTTCATAAAACGCGGAGAAAATGTTTGTTACTTGAAACATAAAACAAAACAATAAAAACGTCTCTTCTGACATTTTATTCTAATAAAAATCTAATTGCCAGTTGTGGAATATATGATAATGAGCGATCTGTCAGGATTTGACCACATTAGTATATGTCACTCCCTGAAGAATGATTGCGTCTCTTAGTTTTATATGGGTCTTGAAGCAAGAGGATTTAATTACAGCCCTGTTTATGGAATTTTTCTACAATTACAATTTGTTTTTCTTAGTAAACATCTCTTATTGAGGTTGAACTTAGGAAACCAGTGTTTGTACAATACTTTATATATATTTTCTTTCCATTTTCTCTTCCAGGCCAGGCTGCTGTGCTGGATCTGCAACAGTCGAAAGATATGCCACATCCAATGACCTGCCAGATGACACTCTTAATTTCATTAAAACGCACCCCCTTATGGATGAGGCAGTGCCCTCTATAGTAAACAAGCCATTGTTTCTGCGGACCATGGTTAGGTAAGCAGTGTCCAGTGCCTTGCAGTAAAGCACAGTGCATGCACTGATGTTCCGAAACTCGTTTCAGGTACTTTGAAGGTCTGTAAACATATCTGCTGTTCTTGGCATTTCTCCAACACAAAGTGATGAGAGCTCAGGGCAGATGCCACAAACGTCCCACGGCTGCTTTCAAGATATGAAATGTCATTTCAGCTGTGCTAAAACCAGATGTCAGTGAAGATAGAGATCAGGAGGTCCTTCATTATTAGTTTGCCTCATGAGATTTGATGGTGCTTGTTGGGGGGAATTTCATCTCCAGCATATTGCCCAATTTACTTTTTGTCCCATTACCCTCTGTCTCTTGATGAGATTTACAGATTTTTTTAAATTAATTCACTGTTTCAAATAAATCCTCCAAGGCTCATGAAACAGCTGCACAAAAACAATAATGCCACGGCTGGGAGGTATCACCATGGGTAAAGATATAGAGTTTTCTAAAACTGATTAACACAAACATTGAAAATAAACTTAATCTCTGATTTTGCTGAAAACAACTAGTTGACATCAGAGGCCTAATTTGAAGATACTAGGTCCAAGTGCAAACTCTGTAACAGTGCCCCCACCTACCATGGACTTTCTATAATACTGGTATCTTCTTATGTAGCACAAGGTCCCTGTGGGCCTTAAAAAGCTCCTGGGCCTTGTTGTGACTGCTACCTCTGCACCCTCTATAGCTACACTGCTAGGTAATATTTTTGTCTCTGTGTTGAAAGTGTTACCATTAATTCAAGTTTCAAAGTTACTAATAAAAGGCCCCTTTACATGGATCAACAATCAAGGCAAAGGTTGAGCAGCAGCATTCCTAGGAACGCTTATTCGTGATAAATGCCCCGTGAAAAATAGCAGCTGAGATCATAATCGAGCAAATGATCAACTTAATTCATCGTTTCTGGGAAGCAGGTTGTGCTGTTTAAACAGGGATATGCTGCCCATCAACAGTTATTCTCTGTTGGGACAAGTGATGCCAGTAACGATTACTTGTTTCCATACAGAGGAGGTGTATTTCAGGCCCAGATTGCAACACAATGGTCAGTTGCACCACTGCGACTTGGGAACGGAAGGCCCGTTTCATTCATCATTTTCTACTCCTGTTTTAGGTGTAGAAAGTGGTCTAAATGTAAGACAGCTAGGAAACTGGCTTACGTTTAGACTGGCGCTGGATAAGCTAAAGTTATGTAGAGGCCTGCACCTCTTCATAACTTTGTTGGATCCACAGCCGGATATAGGGGTTATTATGAACAGTTTTTAAAACGCTGGTCTTAATAAATGACCCTCGTTGTTTTTGAAAAGTTCTCATACAAAAAAAATAATCACTTAACAAGCAAAGAAATTTCTGACCATTTATTTCCAGATATCGCCTAACAAAAATTGCAGTTGACACTGCTGCAGGCCCATACCGAAATCACACAGTGGTGTTTCTGGGTTCAGAGAGGGGCGTTGTGCTCAAGTTTTTGGCAAGAACCGGATACAGTGGCTTTCTTAGTGACAGTCTCTTCTTGGAGGAGATGAATGTGTACAATACTGAAAAGTAGGTATCGGTTTGACTTTGTATATATGCTTTACTTATTTGTACTATGATGGTATAACTCTCTTAGTAAGGAGATGCATATTGACCTTGTGTCTATACTGCCTGTAATATGAAGAAGTGTGTAACCCATGTGTGAAATCAAGTGAATACAAGTCCATATGATTACAGATCTATGTAATTATGCCACTGATATCTAATGGCAATACACAGCACATCAGACCACTCAGCTTGATAATATCATATGTAAGATCAGGCAAGCTGATTACTGTACTGCTATTCCCTATGTGATGTAGGAGAGGCGTGTAGGCAATTAATCTGGCATCCCTATTAGGTGTAAGAAAAGCTTTCAACAGCCGCCTCTAAATTGATGATATGTGGGTGATATGTGTGAAGCTTATTGCTTCCCTGATAACCCAAGAATAAACTGTTTATACTTGTGAGAGCTATTTAGAGCTATCTAACACAATATAATATTCAAATGAAGAAAACATATCCAAATTGTATTAGTTATACTGAATATACTGTTCCATTTCTGTCCTATTCCATTGTATCATGTGTCATTTAGGTTGCTACATTTTGAGAGATGCTTTTTAACTATCTTTTAAAGCAGCATCCACTTGCCTAGGGCTAAATTACCACTTTGGGTGCAAAGTTGTTACTAAACCACAAACAACAGTTGTTCTTCCAGTGTAAGCTATGTTGGAATACGTATCAGTGCTTCAATAATAATGGTAACATTACGGAATAGACCCAACATGACACTAAGCAAGCTGGTTCATCTGTTCTCATAAGTAATATGGAGCTATGAATATATGCAACTACTGCTCCGTTCAGTCTTCACTTGGGTGCAGCTGTGGCCTCAATGGGCTGACTGGGGGTCAGGGGTTCCAAAGCCTCCTCAAAGGTGAAACCTTCCTAGCTTGTGAATATGCTTCAAGTGCCCTTTGGGAAAACCCTTTAGGAAAGCTCCATCGCACCTATGATCTACTCTTACATATAAAAAGGGAAAGGATTATGTCACCAGAAGATGACTTGAAAAATCTTATGGTGTGAAATTAATCTCATGGACAGAAAATTGCCTATGGACAGTCGTTCTTTGGGGCAGGCTTAAACAATATATACTTTAAATCTATTTTACTTCATAGTAACCTGCACAGATATTGAATAATTCTTTCCCTTTTCCAGTAATTATGGAAATATATATTACAATAAGAAGCATTATTTCCAACCGTATCAAATTTTTCTTTTGTCTAGGTGTAACTACGAAGGAACAGAGGACAAGAGGATTATTGGAATGCAGTTTGACAAGCAGAACAGTGCTCTCTACGTTGCATTTTCCACCTGTGTCATCTGGGTACCTCTTGCAAGATGTGAACGACATATGAAGTGTAAAAAGTACGTGCTTGCTGCTTGCCTGTAGGAGATTGTATGCTGATTTGTGTTTTGTTGTTGGTCCTGGAGTAGACAGAATGCTCTTGGGTTAAACTAGGATGAAATCCTCATTCTGCGCTCTGTATCCCTTATGTATAGGACTTGTATTGCTTCCAGAGACCCATACTGTGTTTGGTTGCGAGATGCGGGAACATGTTCACAGCTGTCACCTGGTACTAAGTAAGTTGACACAAATCACAAGATATAACTATTCCGGAGATTATGTCAGTGAATGTTTTAATTGGATAAGCAATTGACTTTGTCTAGGAGGTCTGGCTGCTGTGAAACACTGGTAATTATAATAATGGAAAAAAAAACAGAATGCATAATGTACAGCCAGCCTGACACAATGACACAATGTTTCCATTCTGCAATATAAGAAATGCCTAAGAAATATAACAAGTTCTGTAACAAGACTAAGTTGTCCTTGGCGAGCAGGTGCTTCCATGCCAGCGAGCTATAATTATGAAGAATATAATAGGACTTTTCAATACATGGAACGGCTTGGATCCACCACTGATTATCCTTGCCGTAAAAGTAGAATAGGCAACTGAAAGTTAAAGCAAAGAAAACAATTTGAACTTGTTTTTTCCAGCTTAATATCAACATGAGGACTTTGTTGTGAAAGATGGAGGATTTACAGTAAAATATCTTATTTTGTGTGTTACACAGTAGAGGGTCTGATTGTTATTGAAGATGCCCTTTATTACTGCCATTAAAACCTGCCCTCAAGAGAATAGTGTGATTGATTCATTTGGCCACACACATTCTCAAGTTTTTGAAATGTCTGGATTCTCTGGGGGCTGAATAGAATAGCTGACCATTGACCATGATCACTACAGGTCACTGGCAGGCAGATTTTCAACATGTGTGCTTAGGCAGTTTGGTGAATCTCCTTAAACAGACCAGTTCTGTATGGAGAATTACTAAAAGTACTCCACAATATAGAGAGTTATTGGCAGTGCTCCATGGAAAACAAATTTATAAAGAGGTATTTTCCAAGAAAGAGAACGCCGCCTATTAGAAGAGTCAAGATCCAACTTTCCAGCAAACCTTGGGATTTGACAAGGTAAAATAGCCAAGCCAGATATCCATCTGTATCGCACTGAGCCAGCCACAATGCTACTCCATACTGATGATAGTTCTCTTTCTTGTGAAATACCTCTTTGCATATTCATTTCCCATGGAGCATTGCCAATAAGTCGCCATACCATGGAGTGCTAAAGGCTTGGTCTCTTTAAGAAGATTCAGCACCCTACCTAAGCTGCTTCCAATGCATCGCACTCAGCCAACCAGAATTCTACTCCCTATTGATGAGGGACAAGTACCCCAAAACATCTTGACTCATAGGAGGCGACTTCCAATAGGTGGTGCTGGCAAGATGGTTCTCTTTCTTGGGAGATATCTCTTTGCAACATCTGTGTGATTATGGGCAGCTATTATTCCTGTGCGTGTTGGTGTCTTGGTTCCAATCTGGCCTTTGCATGAATAGTTAGACCAATAAAATACTATTGGTCCATAGCCTCTACAAGGCACTGTAAAGTTGTGAATTGAAAGCAAGTGGGAATATTCATAATCAAGGCAGCCTGTTGCATCATAACCCGCTGGAAGCTTAAAGGGAACATTTCATTGGGATTTTGGGTATAGAGCTGAGGACATGGGCTGCTAGATCGCCCCAAGCACATCTGCAATATCCAGTCCCCATAGCTCTCTGTGCTTTTATTGTGTCAAAACAACGATTTCATAGATATGTAAATTAACCTTAGATGAGTCCTGTCTCCTCCATGCTTGAGAGAGGAGTCGAGCGCTCTCTGACTCTGAGCCAAGCCACGCCCACAGTGAAGGAGGCCAACACCGCCCCGCATCCTCCAAATCTCCTCCTTGCTCCCTGACGTCACAAAGCTAGAGCGCCATAATCTCGCAATGTGCAAGCTAGCGCATGCGCAGTTCGTTCCCTGAGGCTGATGCCAACACAGGGAAGGAACACTATGCAGACACTGCGCATGCGCTAGATCGCACATTGCGAGATTACGGCGCTCTAGCTTTGTGACGTCGGGGAGCAAGGAGTAGATTCGGAGTATGCGGGGCGTGGCTGGGCTCCGGAAACGTTAGAAGCCTAATTTACATATATATTAAATCGTTTTTTTTTTACACAATAAAAGCACAGAGAGCTATGGGGACTGGAGATTGTGGATGTGCTAGCGGCGATCTAGCAGCCCATGTCCTCAGCTCTATACCCAAAATCCAGGTGACAGGTTCCCTTTAATAACTTTGGGTTGTTTTTTTGGATGTAGTAAGCCATAATTGCTGTAGTAAATCTCCTTCCAATGTGAATATTTGCTGTGTACAAGTCGAGTTTGTTTACTGTGAAGAATAATAAGAAGTCACTTTACACACACTTAAGTCATTTCCATATTGATTTCATTAACAAAACTAAATTAGAAGCAAATACTTCTGGGTAGAGAACTCACATCTGACTAACGTATGGAGTAACTTTCTAAAAATACTTGGACATCTGAGCAGCATTCCAAACCACAGTTGACAGGACGAAGCCTGGTGCATAGACACAATATGATTATTGTGCAAGGGGTTGTTTGGGTGACACATGCTGTTCTCTCCTTACTGCTATAGAATTCACAAGCTTCATTATTTTCATGGATTTAAGACTGACAACTGATCACACTATGATTTGTGACATCTTGATAACAACAGGGAGGATGTCTTAGTCCTACCTGATATTACTAGGTGACATAATCCATTAATCCTTAAAGATTTGTTTTAATTAGCAATAAACCTAATCCTTTTATTTATTGAATATATGTTGCATATAGAGCACCAACATGTTCTGCAGTGCGGTACAGAGACGGTCACCATTCACATAAATCCCTGTCTCCCCCTGGGGCTCGTTATCTAAATTCACTATCATCAACACACATAGGCAAACAAATATTGAGTGTTTTTGGAGTGTGGGAGGAAAAGAGTATCAGGAGGAACTCCATGCAACAACTGCATAGAGATGTTGTCCATGGTCAAATTTGAAAACTAGGATTCAGGTTGGATTACTATGACTGTATAACCTACTCAGGGGGTCTCCTAGTAGAAACAGAACTGCTATTTCTATAGATAATTCATCTGTTACATATGATATGGTTTGAGCTGCAATACCAAGCATAGCCACTATACAGTGTATGGCGCTGTGCTTTGAGGAGAGCATGGAGCTCACCAGAGTGCTGCACCCTTTTCACACAATTGATCGGTGGGGTTACCAGGCATCAGACCCCCCACCAATCACATACTGATGACCTATCTTGAGGATAGGTCATCAGTATTAAATACTAGGTCAACCCACTTAATTACCAGATTGGTAACAAATTGGGTCCTAGCCTAAAATAAAACCTAGTTAAATGATAGGTAGATAACCATACTAAGACTATATGAAACTGAACTGTTAATATATAGTTAACATAATGGAAAAATATGGAGGAAAGTATACTTACTGTTAACATAATATTTTTTATAAGGCAATTCATCGCTCCACTAACATGCATGCACTACATTTAGGTTACCCGTAGTAATGCAATTGTCACACATTCCAGGCGACACTCTCTCAAAGTTTAGGGGAAAACAAATATGGCTGGCATAAATTTGCACTTTGAATGTCTATTTTAATGGCAGAACGAGGCAAGTTATTTGAGGCACTTTTACAAGTTCAAGCAGGAATTTAAAGGGAATTCGATCTAGAGGCAGCATGTTATAGGGCAGGAGGAGCTGAGCAGATTGACATATGCATTGAAATCTATGCTTGTACTGATTTCAGTTACCCAAGTGGGGTGTCTTTCATTGACAGCTCTCACTATTTACACACGTACAGGGAAGGTAGTCAATCACAGATAGGACTGCCCACATGTCTATTGGGCTCAGAAGAAGGAGAGACACAGTATAAATGTATAAATTACAAGTATTGTTGAATCATTTCCCATAAAATTATATATCAATCTGCTCAGCTCCTCCTGCTCTATAACATGCTGCCGGCAGATGGCACTGCATTTCATGGTGGCAGGTTCCATTTAAGTGCATGTGTTATGTAGACTCTGGATTATAATGTGTATCAGCTCACCACTGGACATCATGCTTGTAAAAACTTTGATTGCTCTCAATGGCTTTATGCCATGTTCACTTTTGCAAGTAAAGTCTAAAATAATCACAGTTAAAAAAATTATATAATTATATAAAATGATTTTATTGCAGGACATCAAAAGAAGATTATTTGTTCGTGACAAATAAACCGATGTCCCATAAACAATATCCTGGACATTGTCTTACATTTGTTTTAATGGAATATGGTCAAGGTCACCATGACTCTATGCATCTTGTTTTAGTTTTTTTTAATCTTTTAGTTTTGCCGTTTTTGACTCGTGTTATGTTGTCCAAACTGTTCACATGGAGCTTTTGATGTTTCCACACCAGCTGCATGTAGCCTGTGTGCTGGGGTTCCTAATCCTGTGTTTTTCTTCCCTCTTCACAGAGTGCCATTTGAGCAAGACGTAGAGCATGGCAATACAGACGGCCTAGGCGACTGCCAAAGTAAGCAAAGAATCAACCCTGTGTTTACTTTGGGTGAAATAAGCCTTCTAAATTCCCAGAGTCAACATTACCTGCAACAATAATAAGAAAGACACTTTGCATTAATGAGCTGAAAGAATTCTATCATTGTGACTCTGACATGAAAAGGAACCTCGATGTTTGCAGAAAGGGAAATGGAGAGGGCATTTATAGTGTTGAGCTGATGTGGTAAAAATCACAGAAGTAATAGGTGGACTGTAAAGAAGGTGTTAGATTTCATAGACCATATGCTGTACAGAGGAAGCAGAAGTAACGTTTTCCTTTTTTCTTTTCTTTTCCAGATTCTTTTGTGGCATTAAATGGTAAGAAAAAAAATACCAGATTTGCATCTGCTTCTTTAGATTTGAGCTTAAAAAAAAAATGAAAACCTTTATTTTTTCGCCAAAATATTTAGTATTTTTGCTTTACATATTTTATTATTATTTATTTTAATCCTCTTGTTACCAAATTCACCCTCCACTGTTTTTCCATAGAGTTATCAACTGCAGCTCCAGATCAGGAAATTTTTTACACAGTGTATGGTCAGTTTATACTTGTTTCGTAAATCATTCTTAGAGCAGCCTTAGGCTACTTTCACTCCTCCACTTTTAATTCTGGCAGGTTGTTCCAGCAGAAAACAGCCTGCTGGAATTCTCAGGATCCAGCACTGCTGGTTGCAAATTAAATTTCCTCCGGCCCCATTACGTGTAATGAAGTCCGGCGGAGATCCGTACGCATTACTGTAGACAGGCGGAGACTTGGCCTGACACAAAACGCTTCATGCTGTGGTTTGTGTCCGGCTGATTCTCCACTTGTATGCTGGAACAGCCATGTTGGAGTTTCATACCGGAAATGTGAAAGTAACCGCAATCATAGACGTATTGTTCCTTTTGGATCTTTTGTACACCCGTATCTGTGATGTGGAGTTGACCAAAATTGCCATTTAAGAAGATGCACCATTTCTTAGAAATATAGTTCTTGTCAGGTTTATTAGGACTATTATTTTCATTTTAAAAAAAATATTACATGAAAAAGGCTCACAGAACAAAATAGTATTAAATGTTAAAATAATTGGACAAAAGATATTCTAAATGTTTGATATATCAGATTAAGAGTCTTCCTCCTTCAAAGATCTTTAGAGGTTGAAATTTCATTAACACCTCCCAAGCTATTAACGCGGCGTAGCAGGCGTATTAATATTTACTTATCTCCCAGTAGAAGTCTCATATTTCACTGATAAGGGGATATAAGATATGAAACATGAAACATTGCAGGCAGAGGAAAAATATTTCTTTTAAGTGAAAATAGGAACGGTTGTGAAAGTCTGATATCCATTGCCACAGACAAAGATAATAAATTGATATTACATTAATAATTTATTCCACTCCTTTAATCTGATAATGACCTTCCAAATTGCTTCTCTGACAGTATTTTCATACAAATTAACAATAAAAATGATATTTCTTCCTATTGCGCATGTAGGTGGATAAATGGCATATCTAAATTTATACAGAACCTACAGTACTTCTTAGACAGCTCCCTATTGTTTCTGATGGGTTTATTTTGGCATGTGAAGACATTGTCAGTGAAAGTCTCTAATTAAATACAGTGTGGTACGTGTTGCTAACTTGTGCAGTATTTCTTATAGGCAGAAAACATACAACTAGGTTGTGTTCTCACTTTTCCACCAGTGTACATTTTCTAGGCCAATTTTTCCTATAAGACTTTATATTGGATAAAGGCCCCATACACATTATTATCAGCCAAAATCACTGAGGGTCCAGCCAACAATTTAAAGGGGTTGTGCAGTCCTTGTATTTTGATGACCTATCCTTGTGATAGTCATCAGTATGTCAATATCAGATTGATGGGGGCAAAACTCCTGGCACCTCGGCGATCAACTGTTGGAAGAGGCTGCGGCACTTGTCTGAGCTCTGTGTCCTCTTCACTGTTTAACTACACAAAGTCTCGTGTATAGCAATAGTGCAGTGTAACTACAACTCATCGTCCCATTCACTAGAATAGGACGAACAGTTCTAATTAAACTGCACCACTGTTACAAGCTAAATAGTGTGCAGTTGAATCGCAAAAAGGACTCAGCGCTTGCACAAGCAGCGTAGCTTCTTCAACAGGTGGGATCCCAGGAGTAGGACCCCCACCAATCTGATATTAAAGATCTATCCTGAGGAAAGAGTGTGGTAGCACAGTGGCACAGTGGTTAGCACTGGGTTTCGTTCAGGTACTCTGGTTTCCCCACCCCACTCCAAAGACATACTAATAGAGAATGTTAGATTGTGAGCTCCACTGTAGACAGCAAATGCTGGTAATGTCTATAAAGTGCTGCAGAATATGTCAGCACTATATAAGTGAGTATAATAAATAAACCCCCCCTGTACAACTCCTTTAATGTGTATGGGGAGCTCCTGACGCTACCACCCCCCCCCCCCCCCCACACCTCCCGACAGATGATGCACATGCGGGAATCAGGAGAAAATGAAAGAAATGCTCCAGCACTACGGTAGATGGTATAAAAGTCCCGGTCTTTAATGTCACCACGAATCCAGGTGAGTACAGCAATCACATGCGGGAATCAGTAGAGATACCGGAGTTAGTTATCTGAGCAGAGATAGATTATTATAGGTGTATAGGCACCTTAAGAGGCAATTTTGGTGACTTGGACCATTATCACAACTAAAAATCCCTTTCCTCTTTATTACTACTCATCCTCCACTCTCACCATCTAACTGGATTTCTGTAGTTGCTAATATATAATGTGTAGAAAATGTACTACCATTGAATTAATAGTCTTAGTACAATAGTAGTGTGCCTAGAATAGTTGATTTTCCTTAAACCTACCAGTCGTATTCCAGCCATGTGGTCAAATTTTTAAAACATTGATGTTTTGGAAAATGCAAACTTACTGTATATATCAATGCCTAGAAGGTATTTATTATTAAAATGGATTGTCTCTGCAAAGACATTGATGGCAGATCGCTAGGAAAAAACCAAGTGAAGCTAGCAAGAGTCACAGTGGTTAGAAGCCCACCAGTAGAACATTAATAGTATATCCTAGCAATGTGCCTTCACTTAAGAAAACTCTTTAATAACCATGTTCTTCCTTGTTGCTCTATAATATATTGGGTTGTTGGGCAGTAAGGATAACAATTTTAAGTGATGGAACCAATTTTTAGCATACAAAACCAAATCTAGCTTGAGCCAATTCAGTAATCCAGAGGTTGTTTAAAATAACATATTATATTTCAGTCATATGTTACAGATTTTCTGTTACTATTCAATTGCATGAAAAAGCAAAATAGTAATTATTATTTAGGATCTAAATCTATTTTAGTGTTGATCCAAGATATGTCTTTCGAGCTCTTGTTGATAAACACTTCCCAACAAGCCTTGAAAGCTACAATTATAATGATTTCACTGTGCTTACTGGATTGTGCTGTTTAACAGCTGGAGAAACGTCAAGTAAATATACAGTGCATACATTATTTCCCATTTCAAAAGCATATCTGTTAAGGACTTTGAGATCAGGTGCACTCACTGCCATACATTCAAATGTAAAGCATGCCTCGAGCCAGTACTTACTATAAAAGAAAGTCTAAGGCAGAAAACATCAGTGCCCCTTACCTGTAATGTTATTCCTTCCTTTCGTTATCCATGTTTTAAACTTATCAAACACCTAGGGGAAAATCCAAGTAAACAGATCCAGACATAGATAAATTGTACTGAACTACAATATTGTAATTCAGTCTATGCATGTTGGAATCTTATAACTTTATACAGAATTTTTTCCTAGCCTAATTCTTATACTTAGAGGATACATCGTATGCCATTATTCTACACCATAAACTCCATCATTTCATTCAGTGAGAACATCTTACTGATAGGTAAACCCAATGCCATCTTTGCAGCATATCTTCATGGTGTTCAGTTTGTCTTGGCTGCACGATGCAGTGCATGGTACACAAAAAAAAAAGTGAACTGGCTATAACATTGTCTTTATATAGAAATGTCATAACATAAAGTCCTATAATTAATAAACAATAGGGATATAAAAAAAACTCAAAACAAAAGTAAAAGAACTTCCTATAGCAACCAAAAATAAGTTATATTTTTTCTATAGTAACTATGGTTAGCTTCACCATTTTGAAAAATTATGGAGGCATAGTACTTCAAGGTAGGAATACAAGGGTAAGTACATCTTATAGTTGGAGGTTCCCCTTAAATATCTAAAATGATTTTATCTATTCTGCAACTAATCACTGTAGACAGGTTAAGCTGGATGAAATTTGAGTGATCAATCTAATCATGATAAAGATTATGATTTCATGTAATTATTATAATAGCCCAATCTCTCATATATGGCATTGATTTATTATAAGGCTGATATCAACCATTAACTCAAGGAAATTATAGCTGGGAAAGTAACACTTCCATTAAGTTAATCTCTTAGTAGAGGAAAATTTAAGATAAGGTGTGATATAAGAACATGTAAGATCAAAGAGTAAATTTAAAGTGAAACCCTCTCCACTTCTTGCTAGTGGAACATATAGAGGGTAAATGATTCCCTCGAAAGCAGAGAACCTTTAGACCTTTCATTGAAAATTTGTTCTTTTTCATGGCAGTGTAATCTTACAGAAGAAAAAAAATAAAGGTTGCCTCTTATGGGATGAGCCCATTTTGGTTTCTGTACAATTCAAACAAAGATAGAGAGGCACACGAGATGTTTCTACTTTTCTTGTGTTCTCCTTAAATGGCCAAACACATAGTCGGTATCATGCTGTGCTCCATTGTTTTTCTTCTCTGTACATAACACAATAGTCTTTCAGATTCAAGCTCTACTGTTTACACTGTGTTTAGTTCCCTCTCAAAGACTTTTTGTCGGTAAAAGGAAGGGTGTCCCTTTGTTACCTGCAAAAAAAGCTACACCACAAGTCGGCCATACAGTGTAGCATTTGTCTTGTTTCATTGTAGCAAGATTTCTATTTTATTGACTCTACAAGGAACATTACTGACAGATGTTTGAAAGCACAATAGTCCGAGCAGACACAAGCAGCATAGCTTGCTCTGGGTATTGACTGATTCATTTATCTTAACCTGTTTTGCCGAGGAAGATTCACATGGCACGCTGCAATTTTTTAAGCCTAAATACTGTAATGAAGAGAATGCAAATAGTAATTATACATATGGCTTAAGGGAATTCATGCAGAAAGCTTGCCGTTTTCAACTGATGTAAATGACTTGAAAGAAACTAGAATAGTATTTAAAAGTAATCAGAATATTTAACATGTGTTGAATAAAGTGAAAAATGACCAGGCAAGCAACCAAGGAAATAATGCAGCAAGATACAACCAGAACAATACTACATCAAAATAATACACCACCAATCTTAACGATACAATACCACACCCTCCAAAACAATATTTTCCTATATGTAACAGACAAATCTAAAGTTGACCATACACATTAGATTAATGTCAGCCAAACCGGACTGGTTGACCATGTAAAGTGTATGAGTGTTTCAACTGTTACTGTAACCTGATGGCACATATCAGGCGAGATGAGGATAGAGCGTGTTGTTTTCAGCATGACCAATTGTTTTGTTCTTGGGACGATAAAACACCACAGAGGTCCCAGAAAAGGCTTACACCCCTATTCCTATTCAGAATATATGTAGTATTGGCTGAGCCAAGCAAGAATACCTATGGGACAGTCCAGAGAGATTTCTATGAATGAACATTCAGCCAACAGCTATATAAAATGTATTGCCAGCTTTGAGATCATATTAGTGAGCTTGGACCTGAGACAACAGATAAAAGACAATCCAAATTGATCTATAGTAGTGTTTAAACCAGGTTTAAGCTATTCATTACATCAAAGTAGAGTGCTGGTGTTCCTCCCTGAGGTAGATGTACAACAGTTTGAGAACCTAGGCTTTATGAAGGGTTGCAGCATAGTGGTGGCGGGAGAACAACTGAACATATCTATAAAGAGTATGTCTAAAAAAAGAAATGATACAAAAAAAGTCATATATACCTTTCATCTATCAAATCTTGCCCACCACTAACCACAGCTATCTCACACTGCTGCCATTCTCATATTCAGTGACACCTGATGTAGTGTAGTTTTTGACCAAATAATTGTATGTTCTATACAGAACATCCGCCCAAGGCCAGGTGCATTAAGTAGTCCATAATCTTTACAAATGGCCCTTTTATTAAGCTTGAAGTTGGGGTAAATAAAAACCTTCCGGATCTCAAAACCTAAATTCAAAACGCAAAAATAAGAAGTAGCCTACCAGTTTTTCTTTATGCCAGTTTTGATAAATCTCCTCTAGATTCAAATTACAAAAGCTTTGTTTAAAAATCTGCAGTTTGCAAATGTTGACTTTGAGCATTAATATTTCACAGGCATCTCCAAAACCATAAAAAATGAAGTATTTACAGCTCAGGATCATTTTCTTTCATTTCTTAAGATCCAATTAATATGACACATTGATGATTTAAGTCACAAAATATGGCCAAACTGCTGTTGTCACTTGATGTTTTAATGGAGGCAAAAGGAATTATTCATTCCAGGTTAGCATCCCAATTCTTTGTGAGAAACCTTAAAAAAAATATAAAAAAATAAGCTGTATTATGAAATCACAATGCAGTATAATTCAAGGAAATTAAACTAGAAAAGAGGCCCACGAAATGAGATTAATTATCTCTCCACAACAAGAAAAGGACACCTGAATAAAGTCTTTGGGGAAGATTTATCAAAACTGGTGTAAAGTAGAACTGGCTTAGTTGCCCATATCAACCAATAAGATTCCACCTTTTATTTTCCAAATGAGCTCTGAAAAATTAAAGATAGAATCTGGCTGGTTGCTATGAGCAACTAAGCCAGTTTTCTCTTACATTGGTTTTAATAAATCTCCCACCTTGTGTTCTGATTTTCTATAAAATATTAGACAAAGTTGGGTGTCCATAATATGGCAGGCATTAAAGATCCTACAGAGAACTTAACTCAGTTTCCTGAATGCCATCAGTTGACTATGCTTCACTTCCATTATACTGTAAGTTGGTGGATCGGTTATTTAGGATTATGAAAAATATGGTGATGACTTTGTGGAAGCTTTACTGACCGCCATATTGGTTGTCACCAAGCATTCCCAGAGATTAAATGGATGGACAGATGTTTGATGACTTTACAGATAAGGACACCACAATGACTCATGGTCACAGATTTGTTTTTTGTTTTTTTATTGAGGTTCTACCATGTAAAAAGCTAATGCTACATACTTCAGAAAATAACATAATATAGTTTTTTGTAGAGACTAATACCCTTTAGTGATAATAAGTTTTATACATACCTTCATAAAACTACAACAGAATAATGAAAATATGTCTGTTTCGTGTAGGCATTGTTCTAAAGCATCAATCATACACTTATGAGAAAATCTGTTGCTAACAATGTATCTGATGAAATTGAACGCTCAAATTCCTTAGATCCCAGTACAACTTCCCACTCAAGAGGGCACGAGAGTTACGATAGGGGTACGGTCATGGATTGGAAGGATACCTATGACTCTTCTGAGAACACAGACCCCCATGTGGCTGACTCTTTCCATAATCACCCGGACAAAAAGGGTAAGGCCTTGGAAAGGAAAAAACTTTTGCACAATGAGAAGTCAATCGGGGAGGGAGGTGATTTACATGGTGTGGATGCTTTCAGCTGGATTAGTTCAATATGATGGAAAAATCAGGTGGTCTTCAAATAAGTGGCTATGTACATGAATACAAAAATATATGTTGATGTTTGTTTTGTCCTGAAATGTTTCTTTAGCTGTTTATTTTTGTTCCTTTTTATGAATATATACAGTATGTATAATTTTGTCAGTAATGCTGCATAAAACCAAATACCACGAGAATGCAACCAGTGGAAGGTGTCCCAAAAAATCTGAACTATTTCTATTCGCGTTCCATTCAATTTTTCTCTATACATCCATGATAGACTGCAAATGGGAAATTAGTTTGGTCAAGACTCGAGACTGTAGCAAAATTAAGCCTAAACTCTTTTGTGACTGTAAACTAATTGAATGCACCCACTTCTCTAACCTATCAAAGGAGATAATGGCTATCCGTTTAAGGAAATAATGACTACCATGTCTTTACTGCTGTCAACATTTGGTTAAGAGCTATTACCATGTGTGACCCATTTTCGAAACACATTACCTCATAAAGGGCACTTGGTAGGATGAAAGGGCAATGTCCTTCTTTATTACAAAAAGGCAATGACTACAATATGAAAGTTATTGAACTGTAACCTAGAGCAATCAACCTCTGACTGGAGATATGCTCAGCCACCGACTGCACAGGAGAACAGAATGGCTAATGTAGTTTTCTTACTGATTAAAGTAGTGCCCCCAGATTATTAACCCATGAAGACATGTTGAATGCCTTATGCATTGAGTAATTCTATCATCTTCTGTGAAAGGGTACAAAATGTGAAACAGATCCTCTTTATGGTTTCTGACCTATTCATGAAGAAAAAGCACACTGAACCAGCCCATTATCTCTTCCGAATCATCCAAAGAACTAATTTTAACATTATCTTGATGCTTCTCTCCTGTCATTACAGCAAATAATAGATATCACATTGTGCTCGACTGCTTCTCATGGGTGTTAAAGCAAGACATGATTAATGAACAAGGTGCTGAACCAGAAAACTTGCACTGCAAATAGAAAAGCAACCCAGGGACCGGCTAAGAATGTGTTGATTTTTTGTCACTGTTTTCTATAAAATCTTATATAGAGAAGAGTCATTAAGGCAATTAATTTGCACATGCAAGTGTTTTCTAGGTGGTAATATTGCATAATGATTTGAATTTTATTGCTATTGGGGGATGGTCTTCCATCAACGGTATTGTGTATATCATATTGACTAAGCTGAAAGCATCCCACACACCAACATGTAAAGAGTAAGAGGACTCACACAATGGTGGCAGAGGTTACGCATGGGTGTTTTATCATTATCACATTTGTGTGCTTAATACTCCTTGTCTGTCTGTGCACTTATTCACAAATGATATTAAACAGGAAGACAACGAGTAACCGTGCTCTGCACAAGATCCGGTGAAATGCTTGATGTTTTGTTTTTTTAATTTCTTTGTTTTATTTCCACTTTTGCTAATGATTTTGATTTTGTCAACTACAGTTTTTTTTCAATTTTTGTTTTGCAAAGTGCTATGTGGTGTTATTAAGTGTTATTCCTTTGGAAGGTGTCTTCTTTCATTTTCACTCTGACAGTGAATTCCTTCTGTGTACTAATTCTTAATTCACTTGCTGCTTGGTTTGCAATGACACTAGTGGTTTGATGATGTCACATCCATATGTTCGACATATGCACAAGCTCAGGTACCTGGAGAATAAGGATGTGCTAGGTGGCCCTTGAAACTGCTTGGCTCATTGGGATGTGACATTTGTACACCACGGCTTAATTAGCTAAATATACTCTGGAGTTGTTGTGCATACAGAATAAATTTCAACGCAAGATAAAAAAAATTTATGTATATGCAGCATACTTGCTGCTTGCCGCTGACGGCTTGCTTGTCTTCCTGCATTTAGCAGGTCAAGTGAACTTGCTTTTCATTTCTTATCTTCTATACAAGCAAAAGCAATTGCCATTGTACAACTCCAGTGTATGTTTCATTTCTGTGCAGTGATTTTTATTTTCCATAGATTTTTGTGTGTTTCTCACATATGTAAGTTTACCTAAAATCACTTCCTTCACTAACCCTTCTCCCTCCTCCTGCTACCATTGTACTTGGCCTCCCTCCTTGGTTCCTTCCTTTAAAGTGACATTAACATCAAAAATTTTTACCATGCATTCCTAGCAACTATTTGTTATAGTGACTTATTCTTGGTTCTAAAACTCTATGGCATAAAACTTGTTCTTCTAATGGATGGAATGAGACTGCATTTGGGAACTCTCCCTTTACCAGCAAGGCCAATATTGCCAATGGGGTTGCATCCAACAAAATGTTCCATGTAAATGTTGCCTGACAGATAAATGAACAATTCATTCCCAATAAGTGCCTGCTTGTCAGAGAAGCTAAGAGCTGGATTTACTTGCAGCAACAATCTTCTCTGTATGATGCTGCTATGATCACTCATCCCCTTAGAAAATTATTGCTTATGGGCAGCCTATTGCTGTTTAGACAGGCTGATTTGCTCGCCAGAAATGATGATTTCTAGGGATGAGCAAATTGGCTTTGGATACTTCATCCAAAGTTGATTCGCATAAAACTTTGTAATACTGTACCGTATTGACTCTGATGAGCCAAAGTTATTACTTAGCGAAGTCTCGCCAGACTTTGTGTAATAACTTTGGAAATTAATTATTAATGTAAAAAAAACTTTTATTCCGAACTATGGTTTGGTTCCAAGGTACCCCTTGGAACCGAACCCGAATTCGTTACCAAGATTTTTTACATAATAATAAATTCACAAAGTTATTACACAAAGTCTCGCGAGACTTCGCAAAGTAATAACTTTAGCTTATCTGAGCCAATACATTCTAAAACTGTACGGCGCTCCTGCACCGTACAGTATTACAGCAAAGTTTTATGCAAATCAACTTCGGATAAAACATCCAAAGTCGATTTGTTCATCCCCAGTCATTTTGATGACTACATCATCAGTGAATTTACGCAATGAACAATTTCTGACATGTTTACATGGAGCAGTTATCAGGAATAATTATTATAGATGAGTGAATTTCTTGAAAATTCGATTTAGCTGATTTGCTGAATTTAACAAAAATATTTGCTTTGTGACAAATTACTTTGCCACGAAGCGGATTTTTTTGTAAGTAGCAGGTGCAATGACAGGGAGCTGCAATAGCGCCGCCCCCATCATTGTACCCCTCAGATGCCGCGTTCATACATGATCGCAGCATCTGAGTGTACAGTGTGAAAGTAACCTAAAAATAAACATTACATCAAACTTACCGTATCCATTTGAGCGCGACAGGCCGGCCGTTGCCATCTTGCTTAAAGATCTGGGCCGAAATCACGTGCGGCGCGGAATTACGTCATCTCGCAAGCTGGCGTGGTGACGTATGACGTCATCACGCCGGCCAGCGTAATGATGTAATCTTGCACCGCACGGGATTGCAAGATGGAGGCTGGCAGCCCTTCACGCGCAAATGGAGGCGGTAAGTTTGAATTTCAGGATTGATCGATTCGCTGACATGAAGCACGAGGAAATTCGGCTTCTAGGCGAATCAAATAATTCCTGAATCGTGGGATTCGATTCGCTCATTTCTAATAATTATTGATAATTGCCTCAATCAAGTAAAGGGGCCTTAAGGCTGCAACTACACTGGCCTTTTTTTGTCAAGTTACAAAAAATTGATTTGAAGTTGCTGCCCATTGAGTAGCTTGAAAATTGATTCCAAAAAGTGTAGGTGTAGCCACAGCCTTTGAGCTTCAATGTGCTTGTTGGTAATGATTTCTTCAATTTTCACATATAAAACAAAGAATTAGATCCCAGATGTTATCAGCTTAACCTCTAGTACAGCTGGTTCAAGTTCAGTGGGCACGTAGATGTCTCATTGACTGTCTATGAACCATTGACGCATGAGTGGGTCAAAATTTGAGTTATGAAATATATGAGGTTGGATTCATGCATAGTGCTAGTGTGTTTTACAGCAAATTACCATATTTTTTACATGTTTTATATGTACAACACATAGCAGTTAATAGTCAAATGAATGGAACTACCATTACATGTGAAGCACTTGAGTTGGTTTGCAAAGATGATCATAGCAATATTTCTTTATGCAACGACTATATCTTGGATCATTCAGGACTATATTTGCTTCTGTTGAAGAAAAATTATGATCAATCCTAACTGAACCCTCAAACCAATGATTGTATCTGGTAAAAAAAAAAATCTGTGTATTGTAGCATTTAGTTTACTATATACTAATTTGAGCAGTCAACAAGGGTAGTATCTCCAAAAATACAAATGATCATTTTATGGGAAATATCTGTTCATTTGTGGCCCCATCCGACTGAACAAAAAAAAATATTGGAAAATTTGTTGGATCTCGGTCACATCATTATATCTATGCTCAGTGCATGCCATACAAAAATAATGTATACATCCATGGAAAGACAAACTTTATGCCTGGAAAAATTAAGCAATTTTACAAATATGGGCTAAGAATAAATGGTCTATGTTATATAAAGGTGTTACTGTCCTTTTAAGTCAGGTGAATCGAAACAACCAGTCTCTCTGTGATATATTCCAAGGCTTTATCCTATTGTTAATGACATACTGCTTGTATGTGTAATAGCTTTACTAACCGAACCTGTGGGTGTCAGAAACAACTCTTAAATGCAGTGAAGGGAAAATTAACTCATTTTCTTCATTCGTTAAGCTGCATTTCCCATGACCTTCCCTTTTGGTCCTCGTCTGGTCTCTTTTCTCCTTGCACATTTCTCTAGATGTTTATAACTTATAGGTAACTGCTGCCAACTTCCATTTTATCATGATGTCTCCAAGTGTCTGCAGCCTTCCCAGCTTAAACTTAATGAGCTTGGTAAATAAGCAGCAGTTGTGAGCTGCTGGAGGTTCAGGCTTTTCTTTTATTGCCTCAAGTAATAGGACCATTGTCTTATGAAACGCACACGTGAACTCCAGGTTTATTCTAACAATTCACTTTTTGTCTTTCTGCTTCTCTAATATTTTGTCTTGGAAAATATTTACACATAGAATGCTTTACATTCTTCTTCACAGTTGACAAATCAAGATGAATGATGTTCGTGAGTGAAAATGGGACTTAACTTTTTAGTCTGTTAAAAAGTAGCTATAAACCTTCTAGAATATATGCAATCACCCATTGCTGATATCTAGACATTAGTTTAATGGTGCATGATATTTATTATTGTCTAATATGGAAACTAGTATAGTTTTCTTAAGGAATAAGTGGTTTATATAGATCTTGTAGAGGTGAACAAATTTCCTAAAATTCGTTTCATTCAGAATTGGCCCAGAAATTTGTTATGGGTGTGAATCGATTCTAGGTTGATTTGAGTCAAATTTCGATTCTAAAACATCAATTTACTTATCTCTAAGATCTAGACTTATTAGATGTTTGGTGCAAGGTTATTGTTATTGTATATATTGTTTGCTATTTGCCTACATCTTGTATGTAATTGATAGCCTATTTTACATTAGAGATTTGAGCTTCTAGCTTAAACATGTATAATGTAGGACAAATTAAAAAAATACTGTGAAACCTCTTTGAGATAAGTTGAAAAGAGGTCACCTAGGGGGATGGGTTTCAGTTCTCAAAAAAGATGGCCAGTTTGCATATAGCCTAGATAAGAGGGTGATCCTCCACTAAAGATGATCTTTTGTTGAGACTTCACTCTATACTAATTCAAGCTGTATCAAAAAATTTCTTCTATGAAAAAAACACTCGGAAATTAAATAAATTTGTCCTGCAATACCTAAATATTGATTACCAACCATAAGAAACATGATCTAGGATCTTTTGTGAAACAAGTCCAATCAAAAGTGGTTTAAACACCCATGTCCAGACAGCGCTATATATTATACATATTATATATTAACCTACAGATGTGTCATTCTTTACCTTTGCTCTTGGTTCTATAAATACACAGAGATGTGAGATGCGAGATTGCCAGCTTAAAAAAAAAAAAAAGCATGATATTGCAATACTGTGTCACAATATGTCTCTTTTCTATAAATCTATGTGTGGCCCCCAGTGGTTGGAATTTTAATTTTAGCCTGTCAGTTGTCTTGCTAACATTTTGCTGTATTGCATCAAATTTGTTTTGTGAGAAATTGAAGTCCTTAACTAAACTGAAGAAAAGGTAAGGGTGGACACATCTGTATACATGCATAGACGTCATTCTTTATGAAGATATCACAAGTGTTCTGTGATCACTGTCTAAGGAAATGGAAATGTTCTCAGGGAGAGGAAACCTGTTCCTGTCCAATGACATGATAAGAATTAATGCTCTGCAGATGTATTGGAAAATTCCTACTGGAGGGTTGCCCGAATGAACAGGAAAGTCGGATTTTCCATTGGAATGTAAACCAAGCATAAAAAATACGAATCTATCAAATAAATTGGCTATGAAAAATAGATTTTTAGGTTAGGAAAATATTATTTTTAATTATACCATAATTTTTTCATTAATAATGGTAAACTGACTGTAGCAGATATATTGGCTAGTACATTGGAATAACGGCCATAAATGAATTGCACAAAAGTTTTAAACATAGCATTTAATTTTGTGAATTAAACTTCTTGTAGGTCGCTATTGAGAAATTCAGTTATAATAGACTTACAGAGACTAATGGCTCAGGACTTTGCTTACATAGCCCTATCCATTCCCATTCTAAATTCCCGGTGTTAGTTTTCATGACATGCTCCATTTCCACTGTGCCTTCTTTTTCCATCGAGGCTAATGGATGTAATGGACTATTTTTATTGGCGCTTATGGGTTTTCTGCCCCAGTTCAAAATCAAAAGTTTAAACTTTTGATAAACCACCCCCCAGATCTGTTCATTAGAGTGGTAAATACACTGATTGAATGCTGACTTTCCTTGGGGCATTCTGTCTGGAGTTCTCTTTCATTAGGCTAAGTCGGTTATATTGATGTTTACTGGAGCTGACTTTTCCTTAGTGAACGCAGAGGTCAGAGCTTAGAATAAACAAGCAGAACGAGATGACAAGTAGTGTTAGCCTAATAGTTTTTGTATCCCTCACACAGAAAACTTGAGGCAGAGGAGATGCAAGAAAAGGTCCGGAGCGTTCAATGCAAACATAAGGCGTATTTACGATTTTTTGCGCTGTCCAACTCATTTTGATCTTATGTGCTGATGTGCAAGAGATATGTGGTGCCTGGACTTTAATGAACTATGTAATGCTAGTGTTAAAAATGGTGTAGTCTGGTAGACATTGAATTGTTTTAGGTTGGAAGTAAACAGTGGTGGTTGTCATTCAGTGGTTGCAAGCAGAGATGTTTAAAAAGCAACTAAACTTTTATTTAACTTTTTTAAATGTCCCAAATGCCATAAAAATCATTTGTCTAATATACTTTATTAAACGATTTATCATTTTTACTAAATAAATTTACATCCAAAGTCCTGATTTCTACCTCGCTTTAAATTCACTATATTTGCGGATGACTTTTTAGTGGTGTACATGTGAACTTTTAGCTAGGTGAAGTGGGCACAGGTAGGAGCTTGCTCTGCTCAGCTAATCTTGGCATAGCTTATTGTTACATGGCACCCATCTTAACATTGTCTAGAGTACAGACTCTTTGCACTGGGGCCCGCAGCAAATGTTGTGCGGGCAGGAGAACACATTGCTGCTCCTGCGTGAGCCTGGCTGATATAGCACATGGGTACTATGTAGCAATGTGCTATGCTAGGATTAGCTGAGCGGAGCAGGCTCCTGCCCTTGTCTGCTTCACTTAGCTAAAAGCGCACATGTACAAAGCTGAGAAGTTAGCGATGTGCGAATGTAGTGAATTTAAAACAGAGTAAAAATCAGGACTTTGGGTGTAAATTTCTTTAGTAAAAAGGCAACATCCAAAAAATATTCGAAAAATTATTTTTAGGGCACTTGGGGCATTTAAAAAACAAAAAGTTGAATAAAAGTTTGGTTACTTTTTAACCATAAGAAATTGGTAGACAAATAAGATTTGAAAATTATATAACTATTTATATTATCCTATCAATACACTTTATTTGCTGTCCATAGATTAATTCGCTAAAGTCAGTTGATTACAACAGGCTGACTGTGTATGGTGGTGTGCCCCACATCATTTCAGGTATTGGACAGTTGAATTTCAACCTGCCTAATCCTTTGTTCTTATGGGAGGAAAGTCTCTGCCAGAAGCTTATTCCCCTCTCGCCGTTACAAACACATGACAATGACAAAAATTTGTAATGCCCTTTTCTCAGAGGTACTCAAAGTGCAGAGATGGTTGTTTGTCTGGGACGGCTCCCTGGGAAGTCAGTGGCTGCCATATAGACACTCTACCGCAACACACAACGCACACTATGGTCAATTTTTAGGAAGCAAATTTGCCCTTTTATATCTTTTTGGAGTGTAGGAGGAAACTGGAGTACCGGGAGGAAATACACACAATCATGGGGAAAACATACAAACTCCAGTTAGAAGGGTAGTAATTTCAGCTGCCAGCCCTGAAGATGTATGACCAATACAAGATCTGCTAGAAAGTGTGTCTCCTGCTCTGCTAGTGGATTCAACCTGGTCATATGGTAATAGATGGTGATGAATGGGCGCCATGTAATACTACAATACTACACAGGTCACTGCAGAGCAAGTAAGTGACTGGTTGCACAGAGCTTTCACAGCTGATTGCACAGGTCTAGAGAAACAGGACACATGGTAATTAGCTAATTGCATGGGTGGCTTAATTCTGAGAAGGGTTTGTCCAGCTGGGGCAACTTAGTTTTAGATCCAGGCTAATCAATGTCTCCTATCATATTTGTGCTCAGAAGAAACAGTCATGCAATGTCATAGGCCGTCCACTTCCACTGAGCCATAGTCATTAAAAAAATGGCATACTCCATTTGTCCCATTGATTATTATTAATGATGAGCTAGCATGCTTGGACGAACTGCTGTTCGGCTGGAGCATCGCTATGCTCGGCAGATCCGAGGTCTCGGACGAATAATTTGGGTGCTCGAATACAATTTAATACAATGGAAGTCAATGGGAGAACCCCAGGCACCCCCTGCTAGGAAGAGAATAGAGTGTCTGGTTTATAAAAAAAAAGGTTAAAAATTGATGGAAACCCCATCAAAATGGTTTGGCAACAGCATTAAGAAGATAGCTGGATGCGTCTTAGACTCCTATTATGTACCACATACAATAGACAACCACACAAAGGCTATATGCCAAAAGCCAGGTATGTACAATCCATCCATCCATGAGACAAATAACAGCCAGCATACCTTACAATGGCAGCCTTGTGCACTATGAGATATTCCAAACCAGCTCTCATCTGACTGAGAACCAGTAAACCTCAAAGTTAATTTGCATCTGTTTGATGGCTTGAGTGGTCCTGCACATCTAGATCAATATCTTTAGGGTGACAAAAAGTTTTCCGATTGTCCTAACATAGTATTCAATAACCTTTCTATACTGTTTTGTCATGTAAACACTCATTTGCATAAACATGGACTTATGGAAAAGACATGCAAATGAGCAGAATCTGCCTTGTTTTTCAGCTGTCATAAGACTATGAAAACCAATAGATGGCACTATTGAGTTATGAATAGCGCCCTCTATTGGTTTTGCAGTCTTATGGCAAGACAAATATTATTGTCAGAAGACTATGAAACCAATAGAGGGCGCTATTGGGTTATGAACAGCTCCCTCTATTGGTTTCACAGTCTTATGACAAGACAAATATTCTTGTCAGAAGACTATGAAACCAGTAGAGGGTGCTGTTCATAACTCAATAGCGCCCTCTATTGGTTTCATAGTCTTCTGACAAGAATATCAAACTGAGTCTTATGACAAGCTTATTAGTGTAGCCTTTTGCATGGAAAATTCGCGATTAGAATATTCGCTATTAGATATCTGACACTGGGAAAGCTGGGTAATAACTCAGTGATAAAATCTCACACTGGGAAATCTGGGTAATAACTCGCGATCTACACTGAGTTATTACCCAGCTTTTCCAGTGTCAGATATTATCACTGACTTACTACATAATTATTACATAATATTCGCTATATTCCTATATATTCGTTTTTTAGAATATAATATTCTCAAAAACGAATATATAGCAATATAGCGAATATTATGTAATAATTATGTAGTAAGTCAGTGATAATATCTGACACTGGAAAAGCTGGGTAATAACTCAGTGTAGATCGCAAGTTATTACCCAGATTTCCCAGTGTCAGATTTTATCACTGAGTTATTTCCCAGCTTTCCCAGTGTCAGATATCCTCCTAGTGTAGATCGCAAATATTCTAATCGCGAATTTTCCATGCAAAATGCAACACTAATAAGATTGTCATAAGACTCAGTCCAATATTCTTGTCAGAAGAATATGAAACCAATAGAGGGCGCTATTAAGTTATGAACAGCACCCTCTATTGGTTTCATAGTCTTCTGACAAGAATATTTGTCTCATCATAAGACTGTGAAACCAATAGAGGGTGCTGTTCATAACTGAATAGCGCCCTCTATTGGTTTCATAGTCTTCTGACAATAATATTTGTCTTGTCATAAGACTGTGAAACCAATAGATGGCGCTATTCATAACTCAATAGCGCCATCTATTAGTTTTCATAGTCTTATGACAGCTGAAAAACAAGGCAGATTCTGCTCATTTGCATGTCTTTTCCATAAGGCCATGTTTATGCAAATGAGTTTTTACATGACAAAACTGTATAGAAAGGTTATTGAATATTATGTTAGGTCCGGACAATCGGAAACCTTTTTGTCGCCCTAATGATATTGAACTAGGTGTGCAGGTCCACCCAAGCCATCCAACAGATGCAAAATAATTTTGAGATTTACTGGTTCTCAGTTAGATGAGAGCTGATTTGAAATATCTCATAGTGCACAAGGCTGCCATTGTAAGGTATGCTGACTAAGACTGTCTCATGGATAGATTGATGGTTTGCACATACCTGGCTTTTGGCATATAGCCTTTGTGTGGTTGTCTATTGTATGTTGTACATAGCTGGATGCGTCTTAGACTCCTATTATCTTCTTAATGTTGTTTCCAAGCCATTTTGATAGGGTTTCCATCAATTTTTAACTTTTTTTGATGAACCAGCACCCTCTTCTCTTCTGAGCAGGGGGTGCCTGGTTGTCTCCCATTGACTTCCATTATACTCGGATGCTCGGCTGAGCACAAGAATATAGCAATGTGTTTGGGCCGAACACCCGAATACTTTGGTGCTCGCTCATCACTAATTATTAAATAATGCATACAAGCAGTCAGCAGAGAGTTATAGTGACCTGTAGACTGCTACATGAAAGGAAATCTCTCACAACAATGAAGCAAAAAAGTCTTTCATTAGAAATATATTATCTTTTCTATTTACGTAGCATCATTTAGCTTTTTACAATAACAGAGGAATAAACCACTCAGGGATAACCAGTTATGTGCATTAGGATTAGAGATGAGCGAATTTATGAAAAGTTCGATTTGGCTGTCGGTTGATTTGCTGAATTTTACCAAAAAATTCACTTTGTGCTGAATAACTTTGTCACAAAGCGCATTTTTTTGTAAGTAGCAGGTGCAATTACAGGGAGCAGCGATAGCACCGCCCCCTGTCATTGTACCCATCATATTTCACGTTCATTCATGATCATGGCATCCGAGTTTAAAAACTGTGCGAAATTAACATAAAAAAAAAATGTAATCAAACTTACTGCCTCCATTTGCTTGCGACGGGCCGGCTGCAGCCATCTTGCTTGAAGATATGGAGCGAAATCTCGCATGGCGCGAGATTACGTCATCACTCCGGCCGGCGTAGTGACGTCATACGTCACCACGCACTAGATTTCAGCCGATAACTTCAATCAAGATGGAGGCCAACAAATTTAGGAGGTATGATTTTTTTAGTTTTTTACATTATTTCATAACCTTAAATAGTGTAAAAAATAAATAAAAAGTCATACTTACCTCCTCTATATGTTTGTGACGGGAAGCCAGCATCCATCTTGATTGAAGATCTCGGCTGAAATCCAGTACGTGTATGACGTCACTATGCCCGCCCGGAGTGATGACGTAATCTCGCGCCATGCGAGATGGCCGCGGCCGGCCAGTCGCAAGCAAACGATGCAAATTTGGCTTCGAGGCAAATCGAATTTATCCTGAAATTCGTATTGAATTCCACTTCGTGGGATTCAATTCGCTCATCTCTAATTAGGATACACTGGAATAAATACAAGTTAAGGCCCTTTACACTGCTCAATGGAGCAGATGATTATCGTGAAGGAAGCATTCCTTTTTGACAATTGCTTGCTCATTAGTGGAGGAGAAAGCTGCATTTACATTTCCACAGTATGGGAAGGTGTGATCACTAATGCCATCGCTTGTCCCCATACAGAACCATTGCTTGCTGGCAGCAACGTATTGTTTAGACGCCACGATCTGATGTCGGCAAATGATGATTTAGGCGCACACACCAAAGAACTTACTACCTGATTAACCAACGTAATTGGTGGCATCCGGAGATCATGCCAAATCTGCTGGAATCTGCCCAGACATCGGGCAGTCTAAAAACGTCTTTACCCTGCAAGTTACATTTCTAGGATAGACCTTGCCAGAACAGTTCCCACCTATGGTCAAATTATTGTGCCACATTACATTTTGAGACATCTTCTTTTCCGGCATTTATTTCCCACAGCAGTTAATGTACATGCCCAGGCCCATTAGTTTTTGTGGGTAAACAGCTTTTTAGAAGGAAGTAACTGGTCTTTGTGTTGACGACGCAGTCAATGTTTCCAGCGTTGTGACACAGAGGATCACAACCCTGGTTTTGACGTGCTCAACTCTCTTAATAAAATAGGACATCTCATTTCAACTCATGCATTAGCATTACACAATGTAAGATGACACATGCTTAAATCAATGTTTGCCTAAGAATATTTATCAGGGGTAAACATGTGGATGCAGCGCTGATAAGTAGGCTTGTCAGAGTTGTGATGTATTTACATGAATTAGCTCTTGCACTGTGATATTACATGTGAAAATGGTAATTTTCACATTTGCATACATTTCAGCTCAGTTGACACATCCCAGAGAACTGGGGGTGGGGGATGTAATGTGTTTCTTAAAGCATAGTATATCTGTAGAGATTGGTGAATAGAATATATCAAATGTACTCAGAACGGCTTTAGGTAATCATGACTAAAATGGCTAAAAAAAACTTATCTTGGAAAGAAAGAAAAGCAACATATTTGACATCCATTTTCACCTACCATTTTTTATAGGGGTTTTCTGGGTAGTCCAATATTTATGGCCTATCCTCAGAATAGGTCATCAGTATCTCATCAATGAGGGTCTGTCTCCCTGCACCCCCAATTATCAGTTGTTATTCTCCTGTGAGCACTGCAGCCTCTTCTTAGGCCAGTGACATAACGTTCACCCATCACTGGCCTATGTGCAGCTCAGTTCCATTCAAGTAAATGGACCTGGGCTGCAATACCAAGTACATCCACAATGACATGTACGGCACTGTGCTTGGTATGCTGATAGCAGACCGCATAGTGCTAGTACATTGACTTCTTAAAATAGCTGATTATTGCGGGTGACGAGAGTTGGAACTCTATTGATCAGATATTGATGACCTATCCTGAGCATAGCTCATCAATATTTTACTCCTGGAAAAACTCTAATTTCAAAAATATATGTTTTACTGTAGATTTCTATAAATGTTCTCCCTTTGTAAATTTTTACCTAGCATGTGTCCAGTACTAACTCACTAACCTGGTTTACGGTAAAGGACTTTTGTATATGTTATGTTAATTCAGCTTAAGATGTTCTGCATTACTTATGGATTCAGTTGCATAGACTTAAAGGAGCATTTTGTTAGAAGAGGCCACCATTTTTTTGTCAGTGCCAATCAGGTTTTTATCAATGTCACCATATGAGGAAATGCAGTGCCCATTGACATCAGTAACAGATCCGCTGGGTCCTCCAGAACATGAGACACTGTTTGTGACTGCTCCTTGTTCTAGCTAATACATGAGGGTCCTTAATGGGGTCCACCCAACTATTAACTAAAATTTTCTAAGCAGACTATCAAAATAAAAAAATAAAAAAATCTGAACTCAACAACCCCTGTAACAAAATGCCTGACATGTAAAAGGTAATGTGTCACTTGTATGATTCTTGTTTCATACTCATATAGAAGAACTCTGATGTTGGCATTTTGCTGGCACAATGGTATTTCTTTCCATTTCTGTAGTGCTGACGAGACATTATTCTTCCTGGCAATGTTGTGACTAACAAGTTGGCACATTCCCACCAGTCATGTTTGATCACCCCCATTTTTTATATCTTTCACACTGTCTGTGAAAGCTGTCTTCAAAACCATGTCTCTAAATTAAAAAATAAATCACGAACCTCTGCCTAGTGAAAAGGAAATAAAACCCATGGATGTCAATTTGAAACTAATTAAAAAGAGGATGCCCCGGATATGACAAGTCTAATTTTAATGGTTACTAATCAAATTGTCTAAATGCTTTGTCTAAAAGTCCAAACGCTTTCATCCAAGTGATCAGTCATATAATATACTTCACTTCAGATGCCCATGCACTTCGCAAAAATTATTTAAAGGGGTCTTCCAAGTCTTTCTAACTGATGACCTATCTTCTGAATAGGTCATCAGTATCTGACTGGTGGAGGTCCAACACCCAGGACCCCTGCCAATCAGCTGTTTGAGAAGGCACCAGCAATCCTATGAGCACCACAGCCTTCCCGCAGCTTAACAAGCACAATGCCATACATTGCATAATCGTTATGCTTGGTATCGCAGCTCAGCCCCATGCACTTAATTGGGATTGAGCTGCTCCTAGGCCACAGGATCAATTAACATGATGTCACTGGCCTAGGGTAAGCTATGAGAAGGCATGCCTTCTCAAACAGCTGATCAGCATGGGTCCAAATGACAGAACCCAACTGATCAGATAGTGATGATGACATATCTAGAGGATAGATCATCAGTTAAAACGTGTTGGAAAACCGCTTTGAGGGTCTATCGGAGACTGCTTAAATAAAGCTTTTTTTCCCCAGAAACAGTGCCACATTTGTCTATGCAATTCACAAAGGGCATGATGCCAATAGTAACATGGTAGAAGAAATCAGTTTCTTATTTGGATGTGAGTACTATATAGCAGGCGCATAGCTATAGTAGATACAGGGGAAGCAGCCGCTATGGGGCCCCTTACTCAGAAGGGGTCTGTCCAGGAGGAGGACTTTCATTATCAGGGTCCCTTCAACACTATTATACAATAATTATATACAGTGACATGACATACACTGTATATGTGTAAGAAATGGATGGAGCAACTGCCGGGCCTGGTCTGGGAGAACGAACTTGACTAGTCGCAGGAGTGGGGGATGCACAGGATGAGGGGGTTGCGAAGAAGTTGCTGGAAGTGACCCCGTTCTAAAATTTCCTGTGGGGCCCAGTAATTTCTAGTGAAGTCACTGCTATATAGTCATCTGAAATAGCTGACATAAAGATCCTTGCAAAGGGCTACACCTATTCCACAGTACCCAACTTCACAGAACACAGCACAATTTTAGGGAATGGTCATGTTACCATTTTCTCCTCCAAAGAGAAACTGACATGGATCAATTTTGGTATTACCCATGGGCCTCATCCACCCCTGATCATGTCCCAGTTTGTGGACCTCAATGAAGTAAAGTATATACTGTCTATTATAATCATGTTTGGAGCGTCCATATGGTGGGTTGTAATCCATTGTTATTGTTAGTGAAATAAAAATGTCTGCCAAATGGTGCTGTTCACACATGCTGATAGTCAGCTGCAGCGTCCTGTTCATCTGTCAGTGAACTGCCTGGCTCAGGCACCTGTGATAATACTGATAAATATTTCAGGAAGCAGATGTCTCTCCAAACTGAAATGGATACCAGCAAAGACAGGAAAGTCTCCAGCTTTCCATTCAGTAAAAACGAGACCTGCTGTTTTTCCGTTACCTTTCTGTTAAAAGACCTATATATTTTTATTTCCAGATAGCTTTACACCTCTGTACATAACACAGTCACCATTGTCATACTGTGCCCGTATTGTGGTAACCTTATTACGTGCTGAGAAACAGTGTTTCTTTGTCAACTCAGATTCTGCAAATAGGGTTTAAATTGATGAAGGCGATGTGATCCACTTTCCTACAAGGACATTGTATCCGTATACCCAAAAGGCTGACGTGCTTAGCATATGCACATATTATTCTATTTCCCAGATGCAAAACAGTGCAGTCTGCAGTATCAGCAGAGAGAATTCAGTCCAAGGGCTCGAGTGAGATCTGATAAGTTTCCGAGAAGAAGCATATGTTTGCAGAACTCTCGTTGTGGACCTTGCGACACTTGAGGATCAGATGCCCTCACTCTTAATGGCACATTTCCATCTGAAAGGGAGAAAGGGGTAATGACTGTTATATTGGTCTATATGAATAAGGCAGCATTAGAATTGGCTTTGCTGTCAACACATTCTGGGGTAGCCCTGTTTAGGTTTAAGTGTCTCCTTGCCCGATAAGCCAAGTATCCATCATCACTATTCCTCCTGTGATTACCATCTGTCTGCGATAGAGGTTCCAACTGGTCAGTACAATTTTTTTAGCACAGCTGAGTCACAGCTGGCACCATATCATGATAGGATGCAATATTATACAATTCATACAGATTGGTTACATTATTTATAGAGATGAGCAAAGTTTTGAAAAATTCAATTTGGCTGCTTCACCAAACTTCAACAAGAAATTTGATTTGTTACGAATTACTTTGTCACCAATCGCTTTCTATTGTATACAGCGTGCACAATGACAGGGAACGGTGATTGTGCCGCCGCCTCCCCATCATTAAACCCCTCCGATGCCGCATTCAATGCTGATTGTGGCATCTGTGACTCACATTAAGCTGTTCAGGGCTTAATCAGGGTTTTAAAAAATATATATTCTCACCTTCATCCAGGTGCTCTCGAAGAGGCCGTATGCTCCCATCTTGAGTGAAGAAAACCCGCCAAAGGATTTGTGGGGAGAGTGATGACATCACCACGTGATTATGCTGGGCGTTTGTGGCTACGTCATCATGATCTGGTTCACTAACCCCCCCCTTGCCACACTGCCTTCTCAGAAAGTGGGGAGGGTGGTGTAAAAACGGCACTTACAACAAAGTTTTTATAAACATAGTAACATAGTTTATAAGGCCAAAAAAAGACATCTGTCCGTCCAGTTCGGCCTATTATCCTGCAAGTTGATCCAGAGGAAGGCAAAAAAAAAAACTGTGAGGTAGAAGCCAATTTTTCCCACTTAAGGGGAAAACAATTCCTTCCCGACTCCAAGCAAGCAATCAGAATAACTCCCTGGATCAACAACCCATCTCTAGTAGCTACAAAAAAAGTCGCAAACACAGTATTCGCAACATTTTACACAGAAAAGTTGCCCAAGGAAATGATAAACCTTCCCCTATGTCTGTATTATGCATCTTCAGGCTACTACAGCTATATCGCTATATCTGGTTTGTCAAGCAGACACTTTAGAGACTTTCGAGAGGCATCAGGTTTATTTATGTAGTATTGGAGTATTCACAGAGGACACCGGATGATTCATTTGTCCCAGTGCTTGGTGAACCAAGCTTTAAAAAACCTCCTCTAGACCTTCAGCCTGCTTTCTGTCTCCAGGTGAAGGTTTGAAGCTCCTGAATAATACATTGCACATTTTTCTCTTAATGTGGGTTGTAAAGAGTACTCAAATCAAATCAAAAGACATCCATAAAATTAGGGACTTAAAGGGGAACTCCCATAAGAATTTAAGTGTGGTCTCATTCCAAATGCTATTACAGCAGCAGCTCACAGGTTAACATGCACCCTACTGTAGAATGGTATAAACATGTCAAATGCATTTTAATGGATCTACACAGAATGTAGGAGATTTGCTTAAACTCTGAGTTATTTCCATCTGGGACATTGATGGCATATTACTAGGATATGCCATCAATGTCAGATAGGTGGGTGTCCCACCTCTGGGATCCGCTCCTATTTCCAGAATGTGGCCCCCAAAGTGACGGAAAGCACACCGCGCATGTGCAGCTTGCTCCCCATTCACTGCTATGGGAATTTCACGCTCAGCTTTTTTCAAGAGTGTCATAGGGGTAAATAGAGAGCACACTGTACAAACGTAGACAGATCTCCATTCACCGCTATGGTGCTGCAGGAAATAGTTGGGCCATCACTCTGCTATTTTGGAAACCCCCGTGGCGGTGAATGGAGAGTAGCCATACGTGCTGCAGCTGCTCTCTTCCCTTCATGGGCTCCATTTTGTACAGATGTTCCATCAATGTCTCAGAAGGGAATACCCCATTAAAGGACTTGTATGAGACTAATAATATGACCCCATTCTTATCCATAGGAGGTGCTTAGTATTGCAGGATAGGATATGGGATGGAATACAAGAGAGGCGCTATTTGTAGAAAAATAGCTAATTTTTTATTATTCATTTTTGTCTTGCTTTGAATGTGAAGCGGCCATATAGTCTTTGAATTAAACATTTTAAAGCTGTTTTATCCATTGCAGTAATAGACTAATGCATATTTCATCAGAGGCCTCAGCATGGACTCATGCTATACACATCTGGGACTATATTACCTAATTCTCCGCATGTTTCCTGTAATTGTGTTATGAGTCTGGCATCAAGATGACTTTACTCTCCAAATACAACAGGCTTCTCAGTGCTAACACTTGAATGGAATTGTATGAATGAGGAATATCGAAATGCGAAATAATTGAACACAATTTCACAGAAATATCTCTGCTGTGCAGATCATAATTGGCACGACAGTCAAATGATATCTAGAGGTGGTAGGAAGGCAAGGGGGCTGAATCACATTTATCCAAGTTTAGCTTTGCCTGAAGATGAAACGCTGAAAATAGCTTTAACACCCACTGCATGCAAAACTTACTGGCTGCAACACGCTCCATTATTGGAAGTTTGCAACTAATTAGTAGCTTCGTGA